>NC_081419.1:1532500-1837500 GCF_949786415.1 Peromyscus eremicus | reverse complement strand
CAGGCTCTGTTCTCAGAGCAGCCATGAGCTGAGAAGATGGGCTAGGAGCCTTGGAGCTGCAGCAGGGAAGCGGTCAGAGGTCCTCAGAAGCCGCACTACTGACCCAACAGACTTGGGTGATAACTGCCCTTTGCTCCAATTCAGTGTGCACACACCCTAAATAAACTGCGTATGTTTAAGCACTTGCCAGAAGGCCTCCAGCCCAGCTACCTGTCCCCTCCTGACAGGTGCTCGGCATAGCTCCATCCCCCAGAAGTTCCACAGGGATTCATGTGCCCTCTGTGACCTTCACAGGGAGGTCACTGGCCCAGAATCCCCAGTGCAGCCTTGGTCCCACTGGGTCGCTCACTGGTGACTAGTATCTCAACAAAGGCAAGGGGGCATTACGACCCATCTGAAGCCAAGCTATGGCTGGTTTATTACCACCTTATGGTCAAGCAGCCCTCCTCCCATGATCCACAGCCTGCCTCAGCCACCAAGGCTCCCTCATGTCACACCTGTTGGGAGACATTATGGGCCACAATTACCACCTTTTTCTGACTGCCAGAATGAAAGAGAAGAGTGAGGCGTATACAGAGACTGAGAGACATAAAAGAAGAGATGGGCTGAGAAAGACAGGGTTGATGACAGAAAGACAGACAGAAGAGACAGAAACAGAGAAGCAGTGAGGTGTTTCGTGCTGCAAGCTCCGAAGTCAACATCATTATCTTTGAGAGAAAAATGTGTGAGCCTTCTAGTGAAGCACCCAGGTTCAGTTCTTTAGGTTCGCAGACGAAAGAGTAAGCATCAGAGGGCTCAGTAACAAGACCTGGACTCACAGCCTCTGTCCTAAAAAAGCAAAAGAAGTTCAGAGAGGTATAGTCAGTCTACCAACGCCACACAGCATGCTGCTGCCCAGCCTACTCAGCTCCCGCCCTGCCCATATGCACAGGACAGCAACCTTCACAAGCTGGGGCGGCCAATCCTCTCACTCTCTTCCATGCCTCTCTTTCCCTGTGGCTTCCTAGGGCAAAGGGCCCATTTTAGTAAAGGCCAGAGAGCCAAGCCAGAAGGAACGGCAGATCGGAGAGTCTGCCCAGGTCCCTCCCACCAGCTCTCCCTGAGGACAGTGGCCTCATCCGAGGTCAACCAGGAGGTTGGAAAACAAACGGGGTATCTTGGAGGCCCTGGTAAAATTCTTCTCCTGTGACTAAAACTGGGGACAACAGAGGGTGTGGCCGGGGCTGCAGGCAGACAGTGTTGGCCACTTGGAGCTAAGCAGGCCCTCTTCCCTCCCCTGCTCTCCCCAGGCCTCTGATCGTTGGTGCCCTGACCTCAGACCTTTTGCCAGGCTCGATGCCACCATAGACATGGGTCCCTTTACCCACCTGCAAACTCTTCGGTAACCTTTAGCTTTGCTCCAGGCAAGGGGATCTCAGCCTGTCACAGAGCATCTTTCTCACTCCACTGCATACCCCAGGAGCCCTGAGCTGGCTGGCCTATCTCCACATCACAGCCACAGCCTTGCAGAGACCGCCCCCCCCCCCATGGTCCATCCAAAGCCTGCTTGGGTCTGTGCGGTGCACAGCACGACCACCTTCCCCATTTAGCCCCAGATTGCAACAAGACCATTTGCACACCCATGACAGACACCAAGGCATAGCAGAATCAGCAGTGTGGGGCTGGGTGGGGCCAAACTCCTGGGAACCTGTCTTGTTCCCTCCACAAGAGCCTGAGGCTATGTCCCCAGCTGTGGGACCTAGACTGTCAAGGGCAGTTATGAATGTAAAGTACCAGCCTGGTAGGAGCCTGAACCTGGAAGGGCTTGCTTTTCCTGCCCCGCCCAGCCCTCTCTACCATGGCCTCAGCTACTGGACACTTCCCACTAGCTCCATAGGGCAGGAGACAAGGAGGGACTGTAAGGTACAGTGACAGTCCCATCGACAAGACATGGAAGCCAGGGATGGAACAAAAAGAAAGGCAGTGACATCATGGTATTGGGTGGAGGGTGAGACATGAGGATTGATTAGAACTGGAGGATATCTTGAACAACCAAAGGCAGAGGGGTCTCTTCACAGAGTGGTAGCTGGAAGTTGGTCTGCCTCTAGGAAGCAGAACCCAGGGCTTCTCTCTACACAGATTCGCAGGCCACCCACCCAGCAGCCATATCCCTGATCCTTTCTATGAAAGCCCAGGCAGGGTTCCCTAGACAGCAGGGTTCTGCCTCAAAAGAGCATATGTGGAGGATTGGGTGTGTGTTTGTGTTTCATGCGGTTCTACTGTGCACAGCTCTGCTCCCCCACCCCTGGGGTGCCCCAGTATTTCCTTCCTCCCCAATAACTGCCAAATTCATTTTACTGCCCTGAACTTTGTCTGAAAGGATGAGCCCTGTGGACCCACATGGGCTGTGGTGGTGGGCAGTCCAGAAATCTGCAACATAGCAGGAAATGGGTCTCTGTCACTGACTGCAAGAGGGAATCCCTGTTGGGAAGTGGCAGAAGCTAGCATGTGAACATTCTCTGAAAGGCAGAGGGGAGCAGCAGGTGCAGGGGAAGTGTCTCCAGAGGTGCAAGCAGCTGCACTAGGCCCAGCAGGCTGACATCTCTGCACAGAGACCCCCCCGCCAAGGCATGCGGAATGGTCTTGTCTTGGGAAGGGACAACAGGGGCTCTGCACTATGCACCTCCCAGCCCAGCCTCCCTCACTCTCACAGTCTTTGGAGCCTGCCTTTCGAGAGTAAATGAGGAACCCAACCAACAGATTGGGGAAGATGCCAAGAGTCTGGCCAAACATCAACCAATTACATATTGGGATCTAAAGTCTTGGTTCTTTCCTCTATGTCATGGGACAGGAGGCTGGTAGGATGCTTCCAGAGCAGATGTGCTGCTGAGTCCCCACTCCTCACATACAGAAGACTGCTGGACAGGGCCAAGGACAGGGTGAGGTCACTCCAGGGAGAATGGGTAGAGCCGTTCTCCAGAAGATGTCAGGGTCTAGGGAGGTCATGCTGTGAGAAGAAATACCACCCTTATCTTACTTTCCACAGCATCAAAACACTGATCCTGGTCATTCAGAAAGCCCCCTGAAAGACAGGTCATTTGTTTACAAAATCCACAGCTGCAAGTTCCATCAACCCTTAGGATGGAAGAACAGATACAGAATAATGGATGACTAGTGGAAATAGAAAAAAAAAAAAGAGAATGGTTGAAGAATGATTTTGTGAGTAGATTGGAAGATGAATAAAGAATGGATAGATAAGCCAAGTGTGGTGGCTCATGCCTTTAGTTTCTGCACTTGGGAGGCAGAGGCAGGTAGATCTCTATGACTTTGCAGTCACCCTGGTCTACAGAGTGAGTTCCAGGACATCCAGGGCTATGCAGAGACACCCTGTCTCAAAAGTGAGGCAAATGGATGGATGGATGGATGGATGGATGGATGGATGGATGGATGAATGGTGGTATAGATAGATGGATGGATAAAGATGAATGGTTAGATGATAGGTAGTTAGATGGATAAGCAGTGGATGAATGGTTGGATGAATGTATAATTGGATGAATAGATAAACTGTGGTGTGGGCAGATGGATGGATGAAGGACAAACAGATGGATAGATGGATGAATGGATGGATGGATGGATGGATGGATGGATGGATGGATGGATAAGATGACTGGATGGGTGGGTGGATGATTAGATGAACAGAGGGATGAATAGGTGTGTGGATGAGTAGATGGAGGGTGAAGACTGAATGGATGTTGGATGAATGGAAAAATAAATGGTTGGTAAATGAATGGATGATTGAATGAAGTATGAATGGTTTGATGGGTAGTTTAGGAATGGTTTGCTAAATATGTCGATGGTTGGATAGATGGACGAATAGATAGGCAAATGATGGCTGGGTGGATGAATGAATAGATGGATGGATAGATGAATGGATGGACAAATCATGGATAATGGCACAGCTAGAAGAAGGAATAGATACAAAAGGATAAACCACGAATGAAAAGACTAAAACTAAGTTACTTCCCCAGGAAGTGAAGTAGCTTAAGACGAGCCACATAAGTCATCATTGCCCAGCTTCCACCCCCAGCAAAGACCAGCCATAAGTTGCTCAGTGCCCTGCCTGGCTCCATGAATGGGCAGGGCGAGCATCTCTGACCACTTGGCTTTTTCTCTTCCAGCTCAAAGGCATTTCTTCCTCGCCAGAAAGCCAAGAGTTCCAGGGAGCTACTGACCACTGTCCCCAGATAGACAGTTTTATGGAAAATCTAAATAAGGAAAAAGGGGGAGCTTGGGAACAAATTATTATGGAAGAAGTCAGTGCCCAGAGCTCCTCCCTTAGTCTGTGACTGTCCATACCTCTCCTGAAGGCTAACCTGAAGTCTAGATACCTGGCACCTTTACTTACTTTGTAATAGAAGCCAGACACTGGCCAAGGCTCAGACACATGCACCTGCAATTCTCCCTAATGCAGTTGCCTACAGTACAAGTGTGATACCTGAGATAAAAGATCACCTGTAATACACACATACTGTTACTCAAAAAAAGAAGCCAAGTACAGAATCCATGGAGGGTGAGAGGGATAGGAAGGGAGGAGGAGAGACAACATATGCAAAGGACTCCTGCAAGGAGACCCGAGCCAAACCTTGGAGGATAGAGAGGAAGATGCAGTGCCATATGGGAATCAGCAGATGCCACCATGCAGAGTCTGGGGCCACATGAGTATTGTGCCAGGCACAGGAGTGTGCCAGGCACAGACAGCAGCAGGAAAGCCCTGGATGAGGCCTGTCTTAGTGGCTGTGGGTGCTGTGTTCCATTTCATCAGGGGCTGGGAGGAAATGTCACCAGCCAAGGGACAAGATACTCTAAGAGTGAGATGGTCTAGCTTCTCCCAAATCTGCTCAACATCTTGTTTCTCCTTCTGGGTGATCATTGTTGCTTTTCATCTACGGTTATGAATAGGTTTTTCTCACCCTGTCCCTTCTCAAAGAATTACGAGTGCAACAGAATACAACCTGTGTCAAGGACATTATGCCGATAGCCAACTGCCAAACAAGGTGTGTCCCAGAGGGACAGGCTGAGTGCCAGGCTCCTTGCATACGGGCTTTGCCAGCAGACTCTGCTCATTGTGAGCTGAGCAAGGAACCAGGCGGCTCATCTTGTTTCTGCAAAGATAGTTGTACCTCGCTGTTCTGAAGGAAGTGGAGGATGATACCAGCAGACAGTTTCTGCCCGTAGGGTTGGCTGTGCTTGTGTGAGTGTGGCTCAGAGGGTCCCACCAACTCCTGGGAAGACTCAGGGGGTAGGCTAGTCCAGGCTCAGCACCTCGATGGTCATCAAGCTGTGTTAAGGATGAGGTGACAGAGATGATTACATAACTGTGCCAGTTGCAAGTCAGACCCTCTCAGGGTCCCACTGACCATGGGGTCACTGAGACCTGCTAGGCAGCTCTGGGCTGCCTTTCCTCAGCAGTATTCCATGAGCACCTGCTGTGTCATAGCGTGCTGAAGGATCGTGGCTCCTCTGATTCATTCCAGGGCCAGGCAAGGCCAAAGCTGCCCTGTCCCAAGCACTTCCAGATGGATGGCCTGTCACCACCAGAGACACAAAGCTTTCCTGGATGCTCTGACAGGGTTTTCAAGGCTCACAGGCAATGAAAGACACCTTCCTTAGTGCTGATATGCTCCATGGAACCAGAAACTAACCAATAAATCACCCACCAACTTTACCAATGAACAAATGAGCCACCCACCAACTAACCAATGAAAAAAATGAATCAATCAACCAACTAACCAATGAGCAAATCAATCAACTAACACATCAATGAGTAAAATTAGCCAACCAATGAACAAGCAAATACACCAACTAACAGCTGAATAAACTCACCAACCAACAAATCAATGAACAAATGAAACAACCTATCAATCAATGAACAAATAAACCAACGAGCCAATGAACCAACTAAACAATGAACAAATGAACCAGGCAACAAATAAAAGAAGTTTGTGTCCAGGGAGCTAAAGACAGCAACTAGGGAAGAAGCCTTGATGCGGAAGGGTGCCCTGCAGTATCTTGGTGAGGATACTGATGCCAGGCCACACGAACCTGGCATCTCCCCTTTTGGGTAGATTGTATAGAAAGGTTTATATTGTACCAGGGTGTGCAAGGTTGCTTGTGAGATAAAAGCAAGGCCTACACCCATCAAGAAAGAACTTGTTGGATCCAAAAAGCTGTCCCTGTCTAGCTCACTGCTAAGACCGAGTGGAAGGGGTCAACTTTTACAGCCTGACATGGGAAGGTGGCCAGGACACACTGCTCAGTGGACATAACCGTGTTCAGAGACACTGATAGCATGCAGCACCCTGTGTTAAACTAAGTAACAGAGATTGATGGATTCTAAAAACCCACCCCACACATATAGGATCCAGAACAAATGGCTCAGGGGTCGATGGCCCTGGGATGGATCCAAGATTGGACAGATGAGCGAGAGAGAATGTGTGCTTGCCACCCACCGACGTCTACTTCTGAAGACCTGTGTATGTGCCAATACAAAACTTTCACTGTTTACTTAAAAAAAAAAAACTCAAAAAGATTTAAGTGTGAGCATTTAAAACCAGCCATGGCTCTTTGATTCTAGCGTCTGTCAAGTGGTGCTGTCTCTAACAGAGGTGGGCTCTATGGAAGGTAAGAAGGGCAAGGGACCAAGGGGACACAGTGCTAGCTCTGCAGCCTTGACTTTAAAACCCATGGGCCCTACTCTTCAACTCCTGGAGCACAGGTGTCAGGTTTCAGAAACCCCGAGTATCCTGGCAAGAAGGTCCAGGATGAGGAGTCCCCTCAGGACCCTGACCACCAGCCAGGTCTTACTGCGCACTCTGGGAAGCTAGCTTGGAGACTAAGCCCTGTGACATCACACCACTGACCCTGAGAGAATGAGCCATCCCGGCATGCCCCACCCCAAAAGCAGATCCACATGCAGAATAAGGGCTGTTTCAGAGTACCGGGTTTCTAGTGGCCATCCGGCAGCAAAGATGAACATTACAGGGGGCTGACGAAAAACAAGGAGGTATATTTATGACAGAAATCCCCAGGAGACATCCTGCAATTACGAAGGAGGGTGTACAAACAACCAACTGAAGTTCAATGTCAACGGTGGATAAATACATTCAAATTAAATGAAGACCCCTCTGTGTCCATTAAAAATGGCACAACTAGTATGGATAGGATTCTTTTCACTGGGGGTGGGGTCAGTCTGCTGGCAGGAACTCAACACCTCCAATGCAGGTGCTCCCTCTGCACTTTGGCCTACCCATGGCTCTGCCCATATGTCAACGTTGCACTGCCTTGATCACTCCAGGCGCCAAGCCTTAAACCGGCGGTTCTCCCTTCGGGGGTCACATATCAGATATCCTGCATAGCAGATATTTATATCACAACACATAACAGTAGCAAAATTACAGTTATGAAGCAGCAATGAAAACAATCTTATGGTTGAGGTCAGCACAACATGAGGAACTGTGTTAAGAAGCTGCAGTCTTAGGAAGGTGGAGAACCATTGACTTAAACTGACACAGCATGAGTTGAGTCTTCTAACATTTCAAGAATAAAGTGGTTTTAGTTATTTTATACTTTTTTTTGTTTCCCTAAAGATTTCATAGTCTGACTTAGGAAAGACTCAGTTAAGTTTCTGTCACACAAGTATGAGGACTTACTCCTCCAAACCCATGTAAAAGCCCGGCATGGCCAGTGGTGCATGTCTGTAACTGTAGTGCTGGTGATAGGCAAGGGGGACCTGGCGGGGAATTGACAGGCAGGTTCCTGGAGCTTTGTGGCCTCTCGAATGGACAAGCTCCAAGTTCAATGAGAGAGTCTGTCTCAAAAATAAAACAGCAAATGAAGAAGACACCCATCAGCCTCTGGCCTCCACATACATGCACGCACAGTTGCACATATACACAAACACACACATATATACTACATATACACAAAAAGTTCATGATCACCTTCCCATTCTCTATTGCCTAAGATGTTAACCAGCACCCCATTCAATCTATGGGTCAACTTAGAAGAAATGATACCTTAACGATTTGAGCCTTCTGATCTATGAGCTTGATAGAGCTGTGTGCTTAGATTTTTGATTTTGATAAGTGATATTCTGTAATACTCGCTATACAGATCCCACATGTTTTGCTATAGTCTATCAAATTCAAGAATTACATGTTTGATGCTATTGTAATGGCTTTTAAGTTTCCTGCTTCTGACTGTTTATTGCTTCTGTCTAGAAATACAACTGACCTTTGTATGTTGGCTTCATACTCTGTTACCTTCCTAAACAGTCTTATTAGTTCTCGAAGCTGTTTGTGGATTCCTTAGACAACCATCGTCTGCAAATACAGACAATTTTCCTCTTTCTTTTCAACTTAAGCCCTTTGTTTTCCTTCTCCTGCCTTATTGCATTGGCAAGGATTTCCACTTAAGGCTGAGTGAAAGCATGGGCCCTCACCCTGCTCCTTGATCTGTGTTCGGCACAGATTTTACATCCAGGACTTTTACCATATTGAAGACATCCATTTTATTCCTTGCTTCCATTAGAGTTTAAGTTTAAAAGACATGTACAAAGTACATGTAATCCCAAGCTCGTGTCTAAGGGCACAGAACAAATAGAAAAAAGTAAACACATCAAGGTGTTCATTTAGTAATGTGTTTGACTTCAACTAATAGAAACCAACAGCATCACCATCATCATCTTCGCTATCATCACCACTACCATCATCATCATCAACACCACCATCACCATCATCACCATTGCAACCATCACCATCACTACCACCATTACATCACCACCATCATCACCACCACCACCACCGTCACCATCATCACCACCGTCACCACCACCAGTACCATCACTACTATCTCCATCATCATCACCATCACCAACACCATTACCATCACCACCATCATCACCACCGTCACCACCACCGGTACCATCACTGCTATCTCCATCATCATCACCATCACCAACACCATTACCATCACCACCACCACCACCATCACAGTCATTATCATAGTCGCCACTATCATCATTACTGCCATCACCATAACTTAAATAAGGGATTATGATGCTTTTGTTTCTTCTCTGCTTCTTGGTAACTTTTAATGTTCCCATATGAACATATGTTGCTTTTACAGCATATTATACAGAGAATGAGTGCCAGTTAATGCCCAGCAGGAAACAGCATTACATGAATAAATGCCCATTCTCTCTTTATGTCTACTCCAAACTGCAAGATGGTTCCAGTGCCTGTGGTCTTTGCCTTGATAATGGGCAATTTTCAGCTGGCCTTTCTAAAACAAAACCGTTTTCAATTCTCAGGACTGTGTACACTTCACAGGAGAGTGACATTTGAAGGAGGCCACCCCACATCATGAGTCCTCCCAGGGCCCCTTGGCAAGCCTTGGGTCTGCCTCACCCTTGCCCTTTCAGATTGCAATGTGGACAAAAGGCAAATGTGTCTGTTGGCCACTCGCTTCTCCCGGCAGTGGCAACAAACTGGCATGCCTTTCAATTCTCGTTAGAAGAGACGGCTTTAGAAAGAGAAGGAAATTGGCCCCTGAAGATGGTTTAGCACCTATTAACTGCTGCAAAGACAGCAACATGGGGGAGGAAATTAATGGGGTACATTTCAGACTGCAGATGCCAGCCACCAACAGTCCTACACCCTGAGCACACCATCCATTCACACAAATCTCCAGGTCTGAATGGCACCACTGTTGGATCAGAGACTGCACCCTATCAGGAGGCATTTTGCTGGTTCTGTGTACAGGCCGTTTCCAGCTGTTTTTCTTGCTGTTTACAACAGCGAGTGGATGGACACCTTTCTGACAGGCCTTTCTGTCCCTCGATTTGATTATCTGCACAGCTCCAAAATGATCTATTTCAATTACATGATGCAAAATTCCATTCCCAGAGTCAGTTCTGTGAAGGAGGGAAATGATTTCCCAAGGCTGAGGAGCAGGACTCAGACTCCTTCCTCCAATCAGCCCATGCCACAGCTGACACTGCCCCCTCTCATGAGTAAATGACACTGACTCTCAAGGTCTTCCCAAGAGTGGATATGAAGGGACTCTCCATGTCACTCTGCAGGCTCAGGAGCTGCAGCTAGCCCTCCTGGGTGTGAATGAGTATAGTGCACGGGGCTGCACAGAAATAATTAGCATTTTGGACACTCCCTTCCTAAGAACAGGCTGCAGAGAGACCGCTCGAAATACCCATCTTTCTCCAGCTCAGGCTGGCCCCTCTCCCACCCCACTCAGCAGCACCCAGCCCACTCCATTATTTTACAGATATTTCAAACTATGATGTAATTCCCAAGCACAGCCAATCAGCGGGACACCTGGCGAGGAGAAGACCCTAACACCAGCAGAATGCAGTATGCTTGCTCAGTGAGCCCCAACTAGAAATTGGCAAATACAGATGGCCAGAAAGGGAAAGGGAGAATAGGGATATGATTAGTATCTGTTAGGTATCTACTGGGTTCTAGAAGGTTCCATCATGATTTCTGACTAATGGAAGGAGAGCTATGAAGCATAGAGGTATGTGTGTTGGGTTTTGTTTGTTTATTTGTTTTGTTTTCTTGGTTCCCTGGAACTAGCTCTGTAGACCAGTCTGGCCTCGAACTCATAGAGATCCACCTGCTTCTGCCTCCTGAGTGCTTGGATTAAAGCACCACGTCTGGCATGTGTGCTGTTCTTATTCCTAACAGTTCGGCTACTCATGTTGCCCATGTGACTTGGAAGTACTGCCCCCCATTCTCCAGAATGGGTAACACATTCACCTAAAGGCCCAGGGGACCTGGCATGTGTCACAGGCACAAACAAGGGCCAAGCTGGGTCCCAAACTTTAAGCAAAAGGCTCCTGCTGCTTCTCCAGAACCAGAAACAGGGGAACCCTTCTTCACAGTAGACTGAACCACCTCCCTCATTCCACAGGGTGAGGTCTGCTTGGGCTTGACACCTGAGAAGCACACCACCCAGGATGTGGTAGCTACTTGGTAATTGCCCACTGCGGCAGGAACGGAATTCAGCGACTACAGGGCTCTACTATTCCTATGCTTGGCATGTGAGTCAGTGTCTCAGAATTCACCCTAAGGAAACAATCGGAGGGGAAGAGAGGCTCTTGGGAAGATGTTCATCCAAGTTGTATTTACAATAGCCCACAGCTGGAAGCAGCCCAGATCCAACGCCAGAGCAGCAGTTACTGGTACAGCAGTGTGCTCAGCGACAGTACACGTCTCAGTCCCCAAATATGACACCCAAAGGTCCAGGAAGAAATAATCCAGACATTTTAAGTAACTTTTATTATAGCATCCTGTTACAATTGCCCTGTCTTAGCACTTGCTAGTCTGGAACTGTGCCCAGTCTACGAATGAAAGCTTGCCACAGGTGTGTATACACAGGAATAAATGCAGCACACCCAGGCTTCTTTATAATTGTGGTTTCAAGCACCCCCTGGGGTGCTTGGAATGTGTAGCCCGTGGATGAGTCTGGGTGGCTGTACTTACAATGAGTTCTGAAAGACACAGGGGAGGACTCTTACTCCTGGACAGATTCATCAGAAGCCAAAATCCACTCTGCAGAAAAGAGGCTCCAGTACCTGAGCAGAAGAGTCCAGGGAGCCTACACTGAGCCCAGACACCCCAAATTTCCAAGTGACCCCAGATGAAGCATGTGGCAGCCTCAGTTTCTCCTCCCGTAAAATGAGTGGATGGAGACCGCTAGGGCCACAGCTGGGCCACGGCAGCCGGGACATCAGGAAGGGTCAGTGCACTATTGACAGTGGCTTCCAGACTTATCTTAGGTTTGCTTCATGAACTTGTTTGTTTGTTTGTTTTGCTTTTGTCTTTCGAAACAAAGTTTCCCTGTGCAGCCCTGGCTGTCCTGGAACTCGCTCTGCAGACCAGGCTGGCCTCGAACTCAGAGATCCGCCTGCCTCTGCCTCCCGAGTGCTGGGATTAAAGGCGTGTGCCACCGCTACTCAGCAGCTTCGTGGACTTTTTAAAAATTCCTTTTCACTATGTGTATGGGATACGAGCACATGTGTGCAGGTGTCCACAGAGTCCAGGAAGGGGCATTGGATCCCCCAGGAACTGGAGTTACAGGTAGTTGTGAGGCTTCTGATGTTGGTACTGGGAACCAAACTCAGGTCCTCTGCTAGAACAGTAGAAGCTCTTAACCACTGAGCCATCTTTCCAGCCCTTGCTATATAAACTTTTAAGGCCACAAATAGTTTTTACTGTTATTTCAGCCAAAGGCAGCCACCTGACAGCGGGAAAGGCATGCAGCCTAGAGCAGCCGGTTCACACTCCACAGCATGTTTTCTGTAGCTGCATATCTGCCTGCTTCCCAGCAGCACACCTTCTGAGATGCTGCATTCATCTCTCAGAAGCAAATAAGAAGTGTGGCCTGGGGACCTGCTACCCATTCTAGGAAAAAACCTGAGTCCGGATATTTGAGCATCCTTTCCCATGATTGACACATGTGTAAGCATGAATCTGAATGTTTTCCCTCTGGAAGGGAAGGGTTCGTGCAAGGAGGAGCCCTCTTTCTTTTCTGGGATTCACTTCAAGTTTCTCGAAGACTGGTACTGCTCTGTGAATCTGGAGTCATAGCGAGAAAGTAAGCTTCATCAGTTTCTGTGCTGTGTCCTGTCCGGGGGATGCACCATAACGTATTTAAACACCTCCTCCGTGGCCAGGCTGGTGGTGATGCCTGTTATCTCAGTACCCCGAATGAGGCCAGCTACTTCAGGAGAGTCTGTCTGGACAAACGGCTCCTCCTGGTGAGAACCTGCAGGTGTTTTGAGCTTCTGCTCTTCCCAGCAGTGCCTTGCACACAGGAGTGGTGAATACAACACACCCCAAGGGGCAGAGCTGCTGAGTCAAAGGGCACACGCATTTTAACATCTCAACAGCTACCTCTGGCTGCCTACTGAAAAGGGGTTTCCTTCCCCAGCTGACAGTCCATGGTGTATCTGTGGTCCTGAGGCTTCACCTCCATGCTGTCCTTGTTGAAGTTACACAATTTTCACATGTATAAAAGTTCCAAACGTTTTCCTTCCTGAGAACTAGTCACACCTTTGACCTTTTTTTTATTAATTTGTGGGAACTCTTTGCATATTATACTATATTGACCCCTTTCCTGCCACATAGGTTCACATTCTTTTCTTGGGAATGGTGGCTGTTTTTACCCTTCAGACAGGCAGAAAAACTCCAATAATCCACTTTTACAATTTCTGAGGTTTATGTCATGCTAACAATGTCATATTCCCACCCCACCCCCACCGCCTCGTAACCATAAACACCTACCTCCCATGCTTTCTTCTAGTGGTTCTGTGGTTTCATTTTTAAAGTTCACATCTTTGATCCATTTGGAATGAATCTAGTACAAAAGGGGGGGCAGACAGCAGCATCTTTGCCCCAGATGGCTTCTGAATCATTCCAGCCCAGTTCCGTGATTAATCCTTTCTTCCAAGGCCCATGTGAAATTGCAGCTTTTACTAGACCCTAAATTCCTGCCAGTGTCCTGGCTTTTAAGGACCAGGGTCATACACTTCCCAGCTGCATCTGATTGACTCACACAGAATGCTCACCAGCCCCCCAATATGTTCTCCCCAAATGCAGCCCAAGGAGGCCAGAGCTTCCTTGCCACCCACTCCTGCAGCATGCTTTCTCTGTAACAGGTGGCTTGGAATATGAGGCATAGGAACCACCCAAGTGTCCATCAATAAAGGAGACGCTGTAACAAATCAGACACTCACAGAGGTCAGGACGGATGGAGCAACCTGCAGCGCACGGGACACAAGGACAGAGTCCTCATTGCTGCCTTCAGGCCTCAAGGCTGTCACCTTCAGGGAGGGGTGCCCAGTGGGCAGAGTGGCCGCAGGAGCTGGTACGGTGCCCAGGTATCCCCCAGATAGCCAATGTGACCAATGTCCCTTCCTTTCTTTATTCTCTGCATTCATGAGTTCTGACTTGGAGGGTTACAGGTGAATTTTAGCCCATCTTCCTTCATGTTCCTATTTTCTATGATCACTACGAGATTCATCTTTTACCACAGAACATGTATATTATGAAAGGAGGAGGAGAGAGAAACGCACAGTGCGGCCACTTTCAGTGGGGAGCGGAGCCAGCTAAACCCTGACTGCTCGTGCTGTCCTAACCAGACTGACCTATGACCCCTGGGGACCCCACCCAAATGGGGTCTGTTCTTCCTCCCTGCCTCGGCTGGCATGAAAACTGGAGGTGTGGGGGTAGTTCAGGCCTCACACTGGGTAAAGCCACAGTGCTGCCATACCTGGCTCCAGGATGCAGCCCAGATTTCAAAGACCCAGTGGCCCAGCCAGGACGTCACACTTCTCCTGGGGCTGTGCCAGGTCTGTGCCAATTACAGATGTGTAGAGCTCGCTGTGTTACACTTCAGGAATGAGGTTTCCTTAACCACTCCTTGGCAAAGTCCCACACAGTGCCTTGGACGTTGGTGGTACCCACAGAGAGGTTGCTGAGTTGAATTTCCGGGTTTAGCACAGCAGGCAGGGTAGGTGTACAGTACCACCAGGAATGAGGCAAACAAAGTTCTTCTGTGGCTAATAGCTCTGGACTTGAGGGCCACAGTACAGACTCTAGTTTGAATTTGTGGCCCATTAGAGACACAATAACAGTTTCAGAGCTCATCAGCTGGTTTCCACTTAGGCAGGCATCTACGCAAACCCATCCCTTGAAGAGCTGTGAGAACAGGCCAGGAATGAGATCAGAAGCGAGATAAAGCCACAGAGCTGTGAGGATGAGGGTAGAGAGTCCTAGCAAGAATCCCTGCCACCTGAGCTACTCTGGCATCAGTCTCCATGCCCACCTGTGACCCCTGAGGGCTGCAGGAGGGGCCCCAACAGTGAGGTTTCCCCAGGGATATAGAAGGGGCCCGCCATGACCCCCAGGGATATAAGAGGGGCCCCACCAGTGGAGATCCCCAGGAATGTAGGAGGGGCCACCCGTGACCCCCTGAGGTACATAAGAAGGGCCCCACCAGTGGGGTTCAAATTTGAGAGTCACTGGGCAAAGAACTCCATGTGCCCAGCTAAGAGTCAGGAAGTGATAGGGAAAACAGAAGCCAGATTCTCAGGTACCTACAGATGGAGTCCCTGGGCCAGTAGGGATGTCAAAATGGGAAGGAAGGTGGTAACCGGACACCAGTCAATCAGTCTGACAGAGCCCAGGGGTGGGGCCACACGGAACGGAGCAACTGTGGAATGCCAGGGCTGAGTGGGTGTGGCTCTGTCCTGGCTGCAACATCACTAGAGGAACCGGACCAGGAAACAGTTTTATAAGGGACTGGAAAGAGATCAGACTGCCTCTCTGCCGAGGAATTTATCTGTTGGCCAGGATATCAGCCAGGCGCGAGCACTGAGGGAGAAAGAGCATGGCAAGGGCCTGGTGTCTTCCACTGGGCTTAGTCTTAACCTGGGGGGAGGTGAGGGGGGGGGGCTGGGAGCATGCCTGTGTCCAGAGCGAGGAGTCTTTTACAGTCTCACTTCCCACCCCTAAAGTCCTAGATGACAGAGCTGTTCAGGGAAGGGCTGGGACATAAAGAAGTAGCTGGAGAAAGTGGGTAGGAGCAGGCAGTATTTAAATCATTGCAAAACAAGGCTGGAAGTTTTTATGGGGTGAAATGCTTCATCCTGGAATTAGATGGGCTGGGGCTGAAAGCAGCAGCTGGGGAATGAACTCTGAAAGATGACAAGATTAGCTGGCCAACAGAGAGCTGCAGAGAAGGGTCTAGATCCCAGAAGAGTGCCAACCCAACCTCAGGCTGGCTCCCCGTGAGCCTAGCCATCTGAGAAGTCCTCGCAGGGGCAGGGTAGCAACTACCTGGGACTGCTGAATGGGTTGAAGGGTACGCAGAACTTAAGCTGAGAGCTGGGAATGTGGCTCAGCTGGCGGAGTGCTTGCCTAAAGTGCACAAAGCCCTGAGTTTGATCCCCAGCACTATATAAAACTGAATGTGGCGGCGCACAGCTATAATCACAACACTCAGGAGGTGGAAGCAGGAAGATCAGAAGTTCAAGGTCATTTTGGCTACATCTTGAGTTTGACGCTGACCTGAGGTTATAAAGTAAAAAGGACCTCACCTCCATGAGGAGGCAAGACATGCTTAGCTTTGTGCCCACAGGACAATCTGGAGACATCGGATAGATTGGGTAAGAACCTAAATGCCCATCACCATGTTCAGACATAAGTCTACTATTTTTCTGGGTATCGCTGAAAGACCCAGGGCGGTTTAAATTGCCATTGGAACCCTGATGTATAACTCTGGGTCTAGACCTGTGTCTGAGAGGGGACAGTGCTGTAGGACAACAAACCAACTATTCTGATCCACCACATACTGACGAGCAGTATGACTGTGGGTCAACCCACAGTCCCTAAGTGTCCCTGGGCAAACACTGGGCATTCTCTCCCTGCAGATATTAGGGCATCCATCCTAGTAGTTGACTCTACAGCACTCCAACTGCCTTTCCAGGACTCTGCCCTAGAATGGCCTGAGTAGAGTGGGCCAGGGCTTCCCTGGCTTCCCAACACCAAGTGCTACTCCACCATGGCTACACTCTTGTTCAGCGAACACCCTAGAGTTTTCAAATTACTATCAGCTCAGTCCAGAAAGTATTCACTGGGCATGGCCCATGCTGGTCCACTGTGAGATACAGCAAACTCCAGACCTGTCTGGTTCTGTATGGCCTCAACTCTGCCTCCTTAGGTTCCACAAGCCTATGAGATGTGGACATCATCCATTCCACTCTCTGTACATGAAGAAACTGAGGCACAGACATGTCACGTCTGAAGTCACACTGGCTACCCAAACCGCACTCAATTTTAAAGGGCTGAGGTGTAATGCCACACTTGGCCTCTAGGTGATGCCTTCCTCTCTTCCCTCTACAGCCAGAGACCTGAATTCCAAGCCTCAGGGCCACTCCACAGAGCTAGGACTATGTTCTGCTACCAACTGCTGGGAATTCTGGTCCACTGGGTAACCTGAAGCTCAAAATGTCTAAGATCACAAGTGCAAGGTGGAACCCCCTCACTCTCTTTTGTAGTGTCCAAGGCACACCGTGGGGCCGGGTGGGTGGCCTGGACAGCAAACACCAGTTATAGGATCAGAGTCCCACAGGGCACACCAAGACAGCCAGGTCACATTGTTTTCTGAGTTTTTAATTTTCTTTTCCGAGAAGTTCATGATTTAAAGATGTGGGTCACACCCTGCTTGACTTCTCTGGCCCCACTGAGCTTATGGCTGAGCTGTACCAGCTTAACTCTTGGACCCTCTGACTGATGACTCAACTCCCACCCGGCAACCCCACCCACTCTCCCCATCAGCATTTGGCTTTGCCGGAGCACCATATCCCTTTCATCAGTTGTCAACTGAGATAGAGCAGACAGCCCCTACCTGGCCATAATCCCCCACTATCAGACCTTCTTCCCACTAAAATGGAAAACATGACTGAGACTCCTAAACAAACAGGCTGCTTGCAGTTGGATGCTGCTGAGAGCAGATCTACAGCACTCTCCAAAGACAGACCAGACCAAGCAGAAGACAGGGAACCCAGGGCTGGGGGCTTTAGGAAACAGTGCCAAGGGACAGGGACCCCAGCCTTGACAACATACACACAGCCAGAGGCACAGGGGGAGGGTGGCATGAAGGACACAGGACCCTTCACCTGGCCACCATCCCCAGACCATCCCCTCTAGGCCCCTACTACAGGGATGGAGACCCCCAAAGAAAAGGGGGAAGTGACCTCAGTGGAGACTGAAATGTCACCAGCCACAAGCCTTCTCTACTGGCCCTGGTGACACTGAGCCTGGGTGACACCCCTCAGGCTGGACAGAGTTATTCCCAGAGCACAAATGTTGTCTTAAGGACTCAAGCTCTGTCCCTTACCAGCTGCAGGGCTTCTGTGGGCCTGGGTCTTTTCCTGTTTTCCTACCACCATCCCTCAGGTGCAAGTCTCAAGTTAGCATATCTTTGGATTGTATTATGCTATAATGTTTGACTTTTCAAAAGCTGCCATTTGAGCTGTTGATTTGAGCAAAAAAAAAAAAGAAAATCAATTTTGTTCATGAAAACAAAAATCATTAAGTGAATTCTGGGATTAGGGCAAAATTTCCAATAATTTCTCAGATGGCCTCGCACACACCTCTGCCAAATGGTGCTATGCACTTGCATGAAGTGGTGGTCTCAGCTGATAATCATAAAATCAAGATATTGAGCGGCTCTGGAAAACACTGAAACCACTATACATCTGGCGATGGCACTATTCAGCCCAGATTTAATCTCTACATAAAGATAAGTAAGTGTATCATCTCATTAGCATGCAAACTTGATTTCATCTTTAATAGATAGTACAATGTGTATTGCAAAGAATTGTTTTAAAATAACCTTCCTCACGCTTATCCATAAACGCTAGATTTGTGTGCCTATTTTATGTATCTGTATACCCAGGGTCACGTGAAAAGAAGGGAGTCTCAAGCAGAACACATAAGCAAGCCTGGTTTAGAAACAGAAAAAACTTGGGTAAGAGGGGTAGGGAGAAGGGTGGGGAGGAGGAGTGGGGAGGAATAGGAAGGGAAGAGAAAGGGGAGAAAGTAGAGGAGAAGTAAGAAGGGGAAGAGGAGGAAAAGAAGAAAAAGGAGGACAGTGTAAGAAGGGGGAAGAGGAGGAGGCAGCAACCTGTGAGTCTTACCCTTCACCTTCAGTGACCATTGGACAATCTTGCCTCTTCACGTATGGGAGCTTCCTTCCTTCTATCTTAACCCACACACAAGTTACCAGACCTGGGGGAGCTTTGGGGAGAAACTAAACACCAAAGCCTGCTTGGAGCCCAGTGCCCATCACCCTCCAGTCCAGAGGCTGACCCGCCTCAGCTGTCCTGACCTGATGGCAGGGTACCTGAAGGACCACAATGGGTACATCAGCCGTCCGCCCCCCATTCTCCACCCTTTCTAGGGTACAAAGGCAAGCAGGAAGGGCCTTGGCTTTCTCCTAAGACACCCCATGTGGCCTTTCTGCCACACTGTCCATGCCCTTGTACAGCAGTCCCTCCAGGAGCCTGCAAATCCTCCTCAAGGGCCAAGCAGCTGTTTGCAATCGGCCCAGCCCTGGCCCCAAGCAGAGGAGGAGGAGCATGTCCACAGGCTGGACCCAGGGAGTCATGGGGCATTCGAGGACAGGCAGCTCCAAGGCTAGGAGACCCGGGGCTGCCCCTCCCCACGGACAGAGCCAGCAACAGTGATGAAATGGGGCGGGCCTAAAAAGGCAGAAAAGACAAGAGTCCTCTACATAAAGCCCATTTTTCAGTCACTGCCAAAGAACAGGGAACCCCTAGCCAGCCTCAAGCCAGAGTTTGATTACATTAACACCATGGGTTGGAGGTATTACAGCACCTGCCAGGGACAGAGTGGGCTCTCCTGCCTGCATACCATCCAGAGCAGAGATATTTGGGAACATTGATGGTCAGTGCCTGCTTAGGCAGGAAGGCCCCGGATAAGACAGCCTGCATTGACCTCCCAGCCTTCAGAGGCAAAGAGGTGGACTAGCACCTGGGCTGGATGAATTCAGGATAGTCAGGTTCCTTTTCTCAGCACCAGGATCATGGCAGATGGACTCTCTCTGCCAGGTATCACCAAGGATCCAGTCCCCTCTCATCACCACCTGTGATTTCAGAAATGTCCAACTCATCTGAGCATCATTATCTGCAAGTGGCCTGAAACTGGAGGCCAGACCCCAGATTCTGTAAGCCCTCCTGCAGGGCATCTATCTGTTCCTTTCAAAGTGGCCAGCCGGCTCTCCCACTCCTGGGCAGAAAAACACCTTCTGAACTAACTCCCAAGTGTTAGATGCAGGGAAGGTCGGATGGAGTGTCCCAGAGATTCATCCTCATCATCAGTGGGACCCCTGGCTCTACGGAGGTGCTGAGGTAGTGTGGCACTGTACCCACACATGCCAGCTTCACACTTCTCACACATTAAGGGGTGCTCCTCACTCCCAACCGGTCACAAAGACAAGCTTCGTAACAGTTACATGGCAGGCCATCCTCGATTCTGCGGCCATTCGCTACCCACGTGGACTGGAGGCAACTCACTATCACAGGTTCAATGTCCCCAAAAACCCCCCTACCTCCTACAGTCAGCTCTGCTTCCAAGTAGAGAGATTAAGTAGCATGCTCAAGAGCCCACAGCCAGGAGCACACACGCATTCTCCTGATTCACAGAAACCTTCTTCGTTGTCCTGCTCTCTAAGTATCTGCTGAACTTCCTCTTCCAATGTCTGAGATGCAACTGAGCTCCTCCCCAGGGACTGCCTGCTGTGTCCAGAGTTGTCCCCAAGTTCCCTCGACTGGTCACTAGCACCAGAATTTGGGGGAAGGAGTTCCAGGGAGCTTCTTAGAACTGGCCCTGTGAACCCACATCCACGAGGCAAGGTCCTGGGACCACTGAAGCTGAGAGTTATATGTGTGCCTGGGTTCCACCTGCTGGTTTCGCTCTGGGTCCCTTGCCGAGCCCCTGAAGGTCCTTTTTGAAGGAAGTGGATCAGACCACTGTCCTACAACATGGCATGTCTGGGCAGGGTCACAGGCCCTCTGCAAAAGGCTAGCATTCAGCTCTCTGGGGACCAGCCTTCTGTGCCAGGGCATTACTAGAGGGCGGGAGAGGCCCTGGTGCAGCTGCAGCGATAATACAAGAACATGTGGGATGCAGCTTTCCCGATACAGGCACAGTACCCAGAGCACCCGTCTTGTGTCACACACCAGGCAGTCACTGCAGGTCCCTAGCCCCAGGCTGTCACTCAGCACACCAGCCAGCAGTAGCCTGAGGCCTCAGAACCACACAGCCAGGACAAGCTCTGTGGAGGCACCTCAGGCCCTCCTGCTTCAGAATCATCTACTTAGGGGATAGCGGAGCTGGGAGAAGGGGCTGGAGCCTGCACCATCGGCCTAGCCATGGGTGGCTGGAAGGAGGGCAGTCCCAGGCTTCCCTGCAGCTCCTTAATAAGCCCCAGGAGTACAGCTCCATGTGAGTCCTGCAGGTTCCATGTGTACTGACATAGGTACATACTGACATCATATGTGCCGCCATACAATGAGAGCGGCGACAGCGGACACCACCGTCCCCACTGAGCTTGCCTCAGAGACGAGGCGGCATTTTATGTCCACCCTGTAGATGGGGAAACCAAGGTACTATAGATGCTTCTGTTGTGCTAAGTCTCAGTACACAGGGAAGGGCAAGATGCAGGGACCTTCCTTCCCAATCCCTGATTGTGAGCTGGATGTCCGGGGGTGTGGGAAACCGCTGTCCTCTGCCCCTCTGGCCTGGGGCCTGCAGGGCAGTGACCCTCTCTAAGCTCCATCTTGGTGACTCTCTGCATCCTTCCCACGCAGATGGGTCACCAAAAAGAAAGGGCAGTCTCAAGACCACACTAGTGTAGCTTCAGCAGAGCAGACTCACCTAGAGGGAGAGAACCCCTGGAGGATTAACAGGCAGAGCCCAGAGAGGTGGAGGAGTTCTACCTAGGAGGCTGGCTTTTAGAGACATATGCCCAAAGAGTCACTAATAAAAGTAGATGGTGTCAGAAATCTACTTAAGAAATCTGGGCTGGGGTGGATGAGGCAAGGCTAGCAGTGGGCAGACCTAGGGGTATTGTAGAATATGGGGCCTTGTTGTACTAAGTCTGACATTTCCCCCACTACCCTCAGTGCTAACAGACTGACAGCCATGCCATGTTCCAGAACCTCACACTCCCATACACTCCAGTCCAGCCCTGATCCCTAAGATCTGCTGGGAAGTAGATAGGAGTTTGCTGAACATCAGAAGAATGATGTTCTTTGGAGAAGAATGACTGTAACCCACAGACAGGAAGGAAGCAGTGTTCTGTCCTTCGGCAGGAGAGGCTATATAAAGACAGGGGCTGGTGGGACATCCCAGCCTTCACACAGCTTCTCCTTACACTATTTCCCCAGCCAGGCTCTCCCATGTTGAAATTCAAGCCCTATCAGGAGGACCTGAGAGAGCACCTCCCCTAAAGGTCCTTCCCATGTCTTCAGCATCCCAGAGCCAGACTAAATTCAAGCGTCTCTCCCTGTGCCCACCATGGCAATTGCAGGCTGTCCCATACTGGGGCAGAGACCAGCTTTTCCCACACCCACGTTGTCTGCCACTGTCCTCTATGAGCTCTGACAACGGAGGAAAATTAGCTGGGCTCAGCATGTAAGCTGGGCATATACCTGGACCACTGCCCTCTCAAAGGAGGAAGCCCCAGGGGTACCTGGTCCTGTATCAGAAAGAGAGAAGAATCACCACTGAGCACCTGGGTGAGGACATTTCTGTCTTCCTGAATCACTCACCTCTGGCTGATGGAAACGGGGAAGCCAGGCCATGTCCACCTCACTGGCTTTGAGCATGGGTCAAAAGCCATCAGTATATATGACTGTGGTAAGAACCAGAGGCAAGAGAAACTTGCATGGCTTCTTGTGACCTGGCCTGGCAGAGGCTCCATATACAGACCTGGAAGGATCAGTCCCACCCAAAGATGTCTGAGAGCACAAGCACTTTTCAGGTCATGCCTGGGGAGCACTCCACACATCATGCCTTGGGAGCACTAAGGAGCACAAGTTCTGAGCAGGCCATGCTTGGAGAGCAAGATTAAAAGTGAAGATGAACATGAGCCAGAAAAGAACAGCACAGGAAAGTGCCCTCTGCATCCATCAAGGGACACCTACCTTCAACTGTGCAAAGGGTGGACCCCAGGGTGCTTAGCACAGTGCTTCTGAGGCAGGCCTGGAGACACAAGCTGGTCTCTGATTGGCCAGTGCTCCTTAGGGACTGGCAAGTGTCTTCTTTTGGTTCTCCAAAGCCTCTTTGGGGTTGGCAGGAACTACCTCATCTTGGCAGGTACCGCCAATGACTGGCACAAAACCCAGTGGTGGATGAGTATTTTTCTGCTGCCCACTGTAACCGCACTTCGCTTGACAAATGCACCTGTGCAGATGTCTGTCCCTTCTACACATCCTACTCCAGAAGTTCCTGTCAGCCAGGGATGGCTCACCAGTTGCACACCAATGCCCTGGCACCCACAAAAGCTATGAGATCTAAATGCCACCGAGGCCAGTTTCCGCACGGTAGCCCTAGGCTTCCCCTCTGCACAACGCAGGACGGCCCGCCTGTTCCGACTCTCACCACACCACAATGTCCACTTAGGCTAAGACGCTCACCAGTCTCATTGGTAAGTCAGTTTTTCCAAGCTGTCCCCAGTCCCCCCGACACACACACACACACACACACACACACACACACACACACACACACACACTGTGATGTCATTTTGTGCCATTTATTTCTCTTTTTTTAAGGGTTATTAGATATTAGACTCCCCATTGCCAAGGCACTGGTAAGAAAGAAAAGGATGGAAACTGAATTTGCCCACAAGAACCCAGCTCTAGGGCCATAAAGATTGCTCTACAGGTTATGGATGCTTGCTGCCAAGCCTTGCAGCCTAAACTCAATTCCTGGAACCCTGATGATAGAAGAGAACCGACCCCTGCAAGTTGTCCTCTGAATACACACACACATACACACACACACACACACACACACAACCACACACACCACACACACACACACACACACACACACACACACACACACACACGTGAATGCAACACCAAAAAAATGTTAAGAAAGAGCTCTATAAAAAGGAAGCAAAGGTGTGCCCATGTCATGGCCAGAAGCATTTCAGAGTCTGCCCCTGGAACTCCAAGTTATTACATTTGAGGAAAGTGGGTCAGTCTGTGGTTCGTGTCTTGGGTCTGAGTCACCAAATAATAGTAACATTTACCACTGGTGTGGGGTCATTACTGAAGCTGGGAATATTCCAGAAAAATGACTGTGTTCATAAGGAGCTGAGAGGCTGACGGCTGAGACTACGTGATGTGGTGACAAAAAGTGAACCTGCGGCCTGCAGTGTGCACCCAGGAATGCGTCTCATCTCCTGTTCTTTCATTCCATCCCTCCCTCCCCACAGTGGGAAGAGGTGGCCAGGAGCCATGAATGGCCAGGACCGTTAGTACTTCCTGACCCCAGCTCCTCATAGAGAAGTTGCTACAGAGGCAGGGGCATGGAGGTACCTGGTCCACATTGCACAGGACACACCTTCAATGGCTGAGTCTGGGGCCTCGGGAGAGGTGAGGCCGTCACAAATGGACACTGCTTCCCATGCTTACCCCATCCTGAAGACCCAGTGTAGCCCTCTAGGGAATAGGGCGGGTGACTCGAACAGCACATGACAGCAGCTTCTAGCAACATCAAGAACCCCAACGATCATAACAGAAATCGCAGCGCTTATCTGCACTTCACATGACTGTGTATTGCTCTCCCAAGAATCTGTTATAGTTGCAATCATTCACCTGCTCACGAACGGGGAAACTGAGGCCCAGGCCACTGAGTACAGAGCTGGGAAGAATCGGAGCCAGGAAGGGCATGCAGACTGCCTCACCCAAACCACTTGTTCTTTCCTCCTACCACCTGGTCTGCAGGCAGGCCGTGTCCCACAGTGACCGCAGTATGGCCTGTGAGAAGGGCCCGGGCAGGCTCCACCCATTGTATCCTGGCACATCCAAGAGCTTGGCCAGAATTGCCACAAGCATCTGTCAAAGTGCTGACCAGCAGATGAGCTGATTACATAGAACATAACTAGATGGGGAGCCCAAGTGTCACATGACATGGCTCACATCAAACTGGGGGGACCTGTGGACCAGTCCACTTGGCGGCAGAGCCCAGGGCCTATGGTCACCAGGAGCTCCAGGGCTCCAGGGCCGTGAGCACCTCTTCACCTTCCATTGTGCACAGAGTACACAGACTTCTCAGAAGAGCTGTGGAAACACACATGCACATGTGTGTGCTTTCATACTCCCACACATACGTGCAGTTACACACACAGTTGTTTCACACATGCAGGCATACAGCACATACAGGGACATGGGTCCCACATGGGTGAGCACATTACACATACACACAGTCTGACACGCATGTAACACCCATGAAACAACCCTGGAATCGACCTGTCCAGTGCCTTCACACACACTCCTTAGGTGACTACAATACCACCCTGAGGGAGCTGGGCAGCGTGCCACACGCAGATGAGAGCCAGGGCAGGAAGACAGGAGCTGCATGGTACCTACCTCCTTTCCCATGTGCACCCCTCCTCAAGCTTCTAGACTCTGGATGTTCCGAGAGGACTTGGGCAACCTTTTCTTGTTGCAAATTACTACAGAGCACAGCTTGCGAGCCAGCCCTGAGTCCCCGAGCCTAAGTCACTGCCTAAGAGGCAGAGCCACCCAGTCAGTCTCAGGCCCCCTCAAAGAGACACATGCTAATCTTCCCACTTTTCAGGAATGGAAACTGAGGCACAGAGACTCAGACTGGCCTAGCAAACCCCTCAACCTCAGAGGCAGAGAGAGCACACACCGGCTTCTCAGCTATGCACATCCCCTGGAGCCACAGCAACCTCACCACCGAGGAATGTCCCCCACAAATCATCCCCAGAGTGCCCACAGGCAAGGTCAAAGCCTATCTGGCCTATATCATATGCCGCAGCACGGTGCCAGGTCCTGCCTCCCATCCCGAAAGGACGGGGGTACCAGGGAAAGTCAGCGGAGCTCTGGGGACCCCCACTCATTCCCTTTCACTGGCACTTTTGTGCTCCTGGTGCAGGGTCACCAAGGCAGTCAGGAACTGGGGGCCTGCCAACCCACTAATGAGGGGCTTTCCAGCCGAGGGAGAGGGCCCAGGGTGACCCCCCTGGATAAGTCTGGAATATCCAATGAGGAAGGAGGGACAGGAGCAAGATTAAAGTCAGGAGGAGAGGACACAGTGGGGGAGGATAATGAAAAGCAAAGGGGTCAGGCCACCAGGGACCCCCATGGAGAGATCCTCCAAGATGGTTCCACAGGGCCCAGCATGTCCAAGGTGGCCCAAGAACAAGAAGAAAGGTGTCTGGTGCCAAGAGGGAATCAGGAACCCCGTTTCCACCGCCCCAGCACCTCCAGGCCAAGTGCAAGCTAAAAGCCTGTGGTACTTGGAGTCAAGTAGCTGACAGCGAAGTAGCTGGGTGGTCCAAACGGAGATGGGAGACTGACACCCACTTCAGAAAGCCACAGACCCCCAAAAGGAGATAGAAATGAGGGGTGAGGGGAGGGAGGATGGAGGAAAGAAGGGAGAGAGGGGAAAGGAGGGTGCAGGGAGGAAAGAAGGAGAGATCAGGTAGAGGCAGCAAAAGGAAAGAGCGTAAACTTTGCATCTGCTCCCGGGTCCTGCCTGGACTGGGACCCCAAGCTGGGACTATAGCCCAGGGTACTGGCTCTCCCACGGGAAAGCAAAGAAATGTATGTGAAATCAAAGAACAGAATGCCTGGACCTGGGCCAGGCAGGAGGGCAGCCGTTCACTCAGGGCTCTGGCCAGGTAGTCAGAGGCTCTGCTCACCCTCTACTGAGCTCTGTCCACACAGGTACCAGCAAACTAGCCACCAGCATTTATTGTGCCCAGAGCCATCGATGAGCAGATTGGACAACCCCACACTACAGTAAATAGTGTCCTGGGGTGGGAGAGATAATGCTTTCCTGGCACACTAGGCACCACTCACCATCCGTGCTGTGCCAGGAGGGGGCCAGGTTAGAGCCTTACAATCCCTACACTCCACTCAACAATTGTACCTCCGCAAGAGGGTACAGGCTGATTCAGCGAGGCGATAAAGAATGGAGAAAGAGGCGTCCAGCCAGAGGCAGGGCCAGGCAGCGGGCATCAGCTGGCCTCCGCTAAGGGTGTGGCTATGAGGAGCATCCAGAAATATCTACAGGGTGGGGTGGAGAGGCAGTCTCTAGCCAGCACTGCAGGACCAGCCCCCAGGACAACATCATCAGAGAAGAGGCTGTGAACTAGCCCCAGGAGGGGACTCTACTACCGCAGCTGGGTAATAACAGCTGGAGAGGACCCATAGTTCCAACCCTGCAGCCAGAGTAATACACCCTGACAGACACAGAGGGCTTCCACAGGGAGCTGAGTTCCTCCACCAACTGGACTTTGTGGGGAAAGTGAAGGAGGGATGGAGGGAGGGCCCAAGGATGTCCCTGTAGCCAACTCATTGAGTCACAGGAAATTTAACCATTCAGTATCTGTCAAGTCTCACAAAACTTGGCTGCCTTGCCCTGCAAATGATTGCAAAAAGCAGTCATGTGACCCAAGCCCACCAATAGCACATGGAGGAGATGACCTCAATTTCCAAATATTGGGGTCACGTTTCATTTCCCATCATCCCCCCCCTTAAGACTTTTAGCAGCTCCCAGTGCAATCTGACTTCTCACTCCTTCACACACTTGGCCAAGAAGGAGGCAGAAGAACTGTGCTCACAGCAAACTCGGAAAACATCTGGCAGAGCCTGGAGGGAAGAGAAGCAGGGTAGGGTCCGCCTGCACTTTTCTCCTGACTTGCCAGCATCGAAAGTGGACTGCTGCCCCTCCGGCCACACACTGAGGATGCCTTCCAAGTGGGTCCCACCACAGGAGCAGAAGAAAGCCTCCTGGGGCCCACCCAGAAATGCAGTGTCTTTGCATGCTTCGAAAAGTCTGTTTTGTCCAAAGCAAAGTGTCTAACACCACAGCCAGGACCCAGGCAGCCCCTTCCAAGTGGCCGCACCCTCAACAGCAAAGGAAAGTAGGGGTGGGGGTGACATAGCACAATGATGGAGTGAAGCAGAGACATGGGCAGGGCAGGGATGGAGCAAACGGTTGGTGCTAGGAATGCCCTACTTATGCCCATGGTAACCCCAGCTGCCCGGGTGAGGATTCCACTGAAGGATTCCCTCCTGAGGTTCTAGGGAAACCCCACTAAAGGAGCTGGGCAGGGTTAAGTACCAAGGGAGCATTGTGGGGGTTGGGGGGAGGCAAGTGGCTGACCCCATCCTGTCCATCTTCCAGTTTTCTGAGAGTCTTCATCATCTCCTACTTCTAACTGAACCCTGCAAAATCCAGGTCAGCTGGTCCAAGTCACAGTAAAGTGGGCATCTGCCATGCTCTCCCTCTGTCCCCCAAGGCCCTGGAGCTCCTTCCATGCCTACTCTTGCTTATACCATGTACCCACTGGGCACTCATGGTGCCAGGAAGCAGGAGAAGAATACTGTAATTGGCCATGGAGCATGGAAAGTGATTCTCCCACTAGTCCTGGAAGCTCCAGCTAAGAGCCTTGTCCTGGACAAGGGCTGGCCAGTCCGCGGCCGCCACCCACTCTTCTGCTGCCTGAACTCCTAACCGCCTTCACCTCCCCTGCTGCTGCATGCCTGGATGCCTTCCCACCCTGGTCTATGGTGTTTAGGGGTCTGGGAAGATTTATCCCACAGCAACTAACAAAAGTGATGCTGAGAATAACGTTGCTGCCCAGACGTGAGCCTGGAAGTGCTGGAATCCAGACAGGGACAGTCAGTGGCCTCCTGATTCTTCCCAAGGGACCAGGACTCCTTCGAAGGGCCCATCCTGGCAGGAGGAGCCTCACATCTGCAGATCATCTGAGCAGCTCCCAGTCCAGACTCCAAGGCCCTCTCCTGGCCTGGCTCTCTGTTCATCCCATCTTTGGGCAGAGAGCCCAAGCAAACTACCTCCAAAGGGTTAGGAGGTTTGCGGTCAGCTTAGGAGCAGAGTTGGCCTACTACCTAACAGGGCTCTACAGTGCCCCCTGAACGCTTGGCGGGGACTGCAGGGAACCCCGTCCCCTGGGAAAGCAGAGAGTCAGCCCAGACAAGCCGGAGGGTGTGTACCGAGGGAAGTCCAAAGCTGGGGATTCAAACTTCTGGGATCCCCTTCACCCCTAGGAGTCCCCGAGGAATTGAATGGCTTTGACTCTAGGGGGCGGCCCTTCCCAGCTTTCAAAAGGGAAGTTTCTGCTGAAGGGCTGCGTGGGACGCAGCGGGTCGCCTGTGATGTGGGACAGGGAATGTGAGGTTTGGGGACAAAAGTGTGACCACCTCTGCTCGGATCTAACACGAGGCAGACTCTTCCTTGACTCGCGCGACAGCCCCACCCGACTGGCCCGTTTGAGGAGGGGGCGGTACGCCCGCGGGGATGGAGTTGGCCCGGCTCCCTCTCCCGGGCCCCCAACGAATGGTATTCGTTGTCTTGCCCGGTGCATTCCACAGGCCAAGGGGGAAAGTTCTGCAGGCTCGGAGGAGGCCGGCGGCGAAAGCGTCTGGGATGACAGCGGCCCGGCGGCTCCGCGCGCGTTCTACTGTCCCCGAGGCCGGGTCCCCCGAGGCCCGAGAGCCCTTACCTGCGCGGCTCGGAGGCGGCGCCCACAGCAGCAGCAGGAACAGGAGCAGCGGCGGGGACAGCAGCGGGGCGCCGGGGCGCGCAGCTTTCCAGCGGGTGTGTACGTCCATGCCAGCGGGGTACGCGGGCCGGGGAGCGGGGGCGCACTCGATGCACGGGGACCAGGGACACGGCCCGGGTGGCGGACGCAGAAGGGAGCGCGACAACTTCAGGGAGTCATAGGAAGCTCGGCGCGATCTCCCCCGCGGCGGTGGCTGTCCTGGAAGGGGCGGCGGGCGCGCTCGCCCACGGCGCGGGGATCAACTATGGCCCGGGACGGCCGGGACCCCCTCACTGGCTGCTCGCGCGCGCCCTGTCCTCCTCCTTCTAGTCCCTCGGCCTCCTCGCCGCTGCCGCCCCGCGACCCGCTCCCCGTGGGCGCTCAGCTGGAGTGAGGTCCTGCGCCAGCCGCGGGGACGAGGAGTGCGGACCTCGCCTTCGGCGCCCAGCACTTTTTCCCCCTTTCCCTCCCTCCCTCGCTGCTGGCAGACACGGCGGAGGCTGTCGATCCCCAACGCCCGCAGCAAATCAGAGCCCGGCACCCGGCTCAGTAAAGCCGGCCCCCGCCTCCCACTGGGCGCCGCGGGCGAGGGGGTGGGGACAGCGGGCGAGTCGCGGCGAGGAAGGGGCTGGCCCGGGGCGGGAGCGGACGTGGGACGGGGGCGGCGCCCCCGTTCTTTCTCCCCGCTCTGGGCGGCGGCCTCTGGAGCCCGATGGCCCACCCTGGTCCTCGATTCTTCCCGCCCCAGGTGCCCCGACCTGGCCAGACTCCAAGAACTAGCGTTGAGCCCCCCCACCTCCCATCCCAAAGTTTGATCGCTGGAGTTCAAAAGAGAGAGAGAGAGATTGCTCTACCACGCCGGACTTTCTCTTTAAGGAGGAGTTCCGAGAGCTCCTCTTCTGGGCGGAGACTCAACTTGTAACTCAGCCAGAAGGGGCTCCCTAAACTGTGACTGACAGAATAACCTAGCGTTGGGGACCCGCCTTCCACCTCTCCCACAACTAGATTGTCAAGGATGCCCAGAGGGCCCTCAAGTGGACTTGGGGTAACCAAGTTATTAATCAGATGAAGGTTAGCCTCAAATCCCACCCCACCCTCTTCCTACTGACCCTGGTGCCCCAACCACTTGTAAGGAAAAGGAGAAACCCCCTTCCAGAGCTGGCAGATCCCCATCCAGAGCAAAAAGAGACAGGAGTGTCTCGCAGATTTCTCCAGGCCCAGGAGGCCCTGCTAGAGCCTGACTCACCGCCCTGCCCTTCTCCAAGGGCTTCAGGGTTTGTTTAGAAAGAATCAGAGTGAATTAAGAAAGCTTTCAGATGCAAAGCCATGGCTGCCTCTGAACACATTGCGGCCTGGGAGGATTTTGGAGTGATGGGACTCCATCTGGCTGGGACTCCTTTCTCTTGTTACATCTTCAGACCCCCATAAGATTCCCTAAATGTCCTTTCTTCTCATCATTCTCCAACCAGGAGGGTAGAGGCAGTCAGGGGTATAGGCAGTCAGGGGTACAGGCAGACAGGAAGTACAGGCAGACAGGGAGTACAGGCAGACAGGGGTACAGGCAGTCAGGGGTACAGGCAGTCAGGGGTACAGGCAGTCAGGGGTATAGGCAGACAGGGGTACAGGCAGTCAGGGAGTACAGGTAGTCGGATACAGGCAGTCAGGGGTACAGGCAGTCAGGGGTACAGGCAGACAGGGAGTACAGGCAGACAGGGGTACAGGCAGTCAGGGGTACAGGCAGTCAGGGAGTACAGGCAGTCAGGGGTACAGGCAGTCAGGGGTACAGGCAGACAGGGAGTACAGGCAGCCAGGGGTACAGGTAGTCAGGGGTACAGGCAGTCAGGGGTATAGGCAGTCAGGGGTACAGGCAGTCAGGGGTACAGGCAGTCAGGGGTACAGGCAGACAGGGGTACAGGCAGACAGGGGTACAGGCAGACAGGGGTACAGGCAGTCAGGGGTATAGGCAGTCAGGGGTACAGGCAGACAGGGAGTACAGGCAGTCAGGGGTACAGGCAGACAGGAGTTGCTGGGGTGGCTGTGCTCTCGTTCTTGAATCTGGGTATAGGTGACTAGCACTGACTTAAGCCACACTTTGCTAAGTGTGGGACATCCCTACAGTGTGCATCACACAGTGCACAGAGAGGAGGGGCCTGGGGATGAGAGAGAAGAGAGGGAGAAACAGGCATGAGAGCACAACTGAGCAGACAGCCTCAGGCATGGCACAGTAAATGTTAAAAGTCATTCATATAGTTCAGATAGATGGTTAGGGAATGATTGTGTACGTGTATGAGTTGTATGTATGGCAGTGAGATGTGTACATGTGTGCATATGTACACATGTGGGGCATGTACGTGTGTGTGTGTGTGTGTGTGTGCAGTGTATACTGTGTGCCTGTTTGTGCATGTTGTGTAGAATGTGTGCATACATGTGCATATGTATAAGGTATGTGTGTGCACATATGTAAAGTATATGTGCATGTGTGTGAGTTATGTGCATGTGTTCATGTGTGTGTTACATGTGTTATGTACATGTATGTGTGTTGATTAATCTGGGACCTCTGATCCTCTCTTTCCCATGCACCTCACTGAGTGAAAGTTTCCCTCTGGCACTCCATGAGGCCCTGCCACACCCCTTTGATCTGGAGTGGCCCACCCCCACCTACAAGAAGATCAGCCTCTCTCTGTGGACAAGGAGTGCTGACACCCACCATCAGCAACATGGTTGCCAGCAAGCAATGTGGCCTTCCCAGTTCCATCTTGGGGAATGCCTTCACTTTTCCCTGGGCACACATGAGCTTCTCTTCTCATGGTCTGGAAGCTGGTCCCTGAGGAGCCCAGAGTTAAGTGTTCATCCCAAGGTCCTGGAATGCCCTGTCGGGAGCCATGGAAAGCTTGGGCTTGACACAGACATGTTGTGCTGGACAGTTTTTATGTCAATCCCTGGGCTGCTGGTCCTGGGTTCTACAACAAAGCAGGTTGAACAAGCCACGAGGAGCAAGCCAGTGAGAAACACCCCTCCATGGCCGCTGCATCAGCTCCTGCCTCCAGGTTCCTGCCTTGCTTGAGTTCCTGCCCTGACTGCTTTGATGATAAACAGTGTAAGTGTAAGCCAAATAAATCCTCTCCTCCCCAAGTTGCTTTGGTCATGGTGTTTTGTCGAAGCAACAGAAACCCTAAGACATACGTTTTACACCCTCTGAGGAGTAAGCCATGCAGTGACTGGGCCAAGCTGGCAAACAAAGTTTCTAATGAGGTCCAGTTCTGGATTTGGGGGAAATGAGTTCCTTATCTCACCAGGAAACTCAGAGAAAAATCTCCCGGTTGGGTGCCTTGATGTAGACCCAGAGTGGTAGGAGAGTGGGCTACCATTCCATTGTTGAGTTCCATGGGATGTGAAAGCCTCAGCCATCCATAAGGCTTTCACCAAGCTCAGCTGACATGGCCCACACACTGCCCCCACCCTGCATCATCAGGTCCACATGACAAGAGAGATCATTCTTCCCACCTGCAGGTAAGGAAGCTGAAAGTCGGAGAGGGTAAGGGGCCTACCCAGAGCCCCAAATCTACGGCTCAACCCGCAGCTGCTCACTAGGCACAGGATTCTTATCCTTTCGTAGTATACAGACATCAAACACCTGCCTCCCAGCAGAAGCATCCAAGCCATCCTGCTCAGGCCCAGGCAGCCCCATACCCAGCATCCTCCTGTGCCCATTGGTATCTCCTTGTAATGGAGAGTCCTTGGAAATCTACTTACTGTTCAGTCTGTTTGCCAGCATGACTCTAGGCTTTGGGAGTCTGCAGGAAGCAAGCTGCCCCGGGGTCCCATCTACACCAGCCTGAGATGTTGCACCGGGATTCCACGATCATGGGAGTGGTCCTATGCTTGCACCTTTCTCTTTCAATCTTGCCTGGCCATATGCATCTGCTAGTGGTATGCCAAAAGGGTTGACCTCCATCCAGTGGCCCCTGCATGTCCCAGCCAACCATACATGCCATTACTCTCTGCTGTCGAATATGGTCCTCCAAGCAAAACAGCTGCCGTTATCATCAGGTTAGCTGTGCCTGCTTGCAGGAGTCCATCATGATCAGGCTTGTGGACTATTGCTATGCTCTCATGGAAGGAGGGGGCGGGGAAGGTCATCAGACCTTTACCTGAGACTCCGGGGAGAAGGAGAGGCAAAGGGGAAGCTCTTAGGGGTGGGAGGTGGTTCCCTCCTTCTCCAGAGCGTATGAAGTATCCCAGACAGCTGTCCTCTGAGTTATGGCTAGGGATATTCACACCAGCAGGGATGCCTTTGTGTTGTGCCCAGGGGCGAGCTCCATCCATCCATCCTTCAGCAGGTCTTCAGAGGTCAGGCCAACGCTACAGTTGACGCATGCCACTAGCTGCAGGACCTGCTCATATGAGTTCCCTGTCTGAGATGTCTGTCACCTGTGAACCGACATGGTGAAACTGACTCTGGGATTCCCAAAGACTCAGAGGAGAAGGTAGGTGGCAGGTTTGGGACAGAGGGGCAGGGTAGCCCTAGATTTTTCCCTCTGTGTATCCAGCCACTCCCTGCACCGAGCTGTTTCCATGTCCTGTCCACCAAGACTGGCTTCTTTAACCTAGTCTGGCTAGCCTTTCCCCTCTGGTGCCAAACAAGCCTTTAAAAATAATGGGATTTCCAGGCAAAACAGCCCAGGAGACAGTAGGCTGACTTTTTGGCATGAAAAGCAGGTTTGCAGGGAATCAGACGACAGCGTCCTGAGATGCGTTTTCCAGACGGTGGCAGCTGGCGTGCAGATCGTCTCCCGTAGACTGTTTTACAGAGCAGGCTTGAGACTTCAGGCCAAGGAAAATGTCCATGGGAGAAATCCCTGTTTCGTCTCTTTAAGAACAGTCTGCAGAGGTGGATGGAGATAGTGTCCCTACTGCAGAGGACTGTTCCCAGGGTCAGTGAAGTCACCTAAAATCACCTAAATTCCTGCTTGTCTGTGATGGCCCTCCCACACAAGGATCTGATCTCATCGGAACTGCCCCACAGAGCCGCATGTGCATGGTGGCCAGGATCATAGGCATCTCATGCAGAGCCAGCCAGGCCAGTTATGTGGGGAGTTCAGGGATGAGAGACAGTCCTAGGAGGGAGAGGCCTTGCCACACCCGCTCTCAGAAAAGATCTCTGGCTCCTTTGAACAGTCACTTTTAGGGAGGTGTACTGATTAGTTTTTGTCACTGACACAAACTACAGTCATCTAGGAGAAGGGGACCTCAGCTGAGGAATGTCCTCCCTCAGATTGCCCTGCGGGCATATCTGTGTGTCATTTTCTTGGTCATTGATTGATAGAGGAGGGCTCAGCCCACTGTGGGTGGTGCCATCCCCGGACAGGTGGTCCTGGGAGATATAAAAAGGATAGCTGAATGGGAGACTGGGAGCAAGCCAATCATCAGCGTTCCTCCACGGTCTCTGCTTCAGTCCCCACCTTCAGTTACCCCTCGAGTCCCTCAGTGATGGACTGTGGTCGGGGCTTGTGAGCCAAATAAGCCCTTTCTTCCCTAAGTTGCTTTTGGTCAGGGTGTTTATCACAGCAACAGAGAAGCAAAGTAGAACAGAAATAGAGGCTATCTGGACTAGGGGTGGGAAGGCAGGGTCAAGGATGAGCAGCAATGTCCTGGACCTCCAGGAAGCAAGGGCTGCAGGGTCCCACCGACAATGCACAACTGTCTCCCCAGACACTGTCCATCACGGTGTGCCTTCAACCAAGAATCATGTAGCCCTTCACTCCTGTGTGAGACCTGCCCTCCTCTGCCCTGCACAGACCACAGATAGAGGAACCAGGGCCCAAGATGACCATGACAGGAGAACAGGGTTCTACCAGTTCTGCCAGGCTGTGTCCTTCCCTCCAAGCAACCACTACTACCTTATGCACACGTCCTGAGGATGCTTCAAAGCTCAGCTGTAGGCAAGCCTCCCCAAGCCCTGGAACTCCCTGAGCAAGGAACCAAGGGGCATCGTGGATTTCTGGTCCCACTCATCTGCCCACCGTCTGACCTACACCGAGACCTGAGGACATTAGTGGCTAATGTCACCTCATAAGGACCTGGTGAGGCTGGGATTTAGAACTGGGTCCCCCAAGTACAGTGAGTACACCCTGAGATCTCCCAAAGCTGGAAATGCCATCTTACTTGGTTCTTGGTCTGAGGTCAACTGAAGAAGAAGCAGTTGGTGCTTAGTACCAAAGCCTGTGGTGACCTCATTGAACCCCCGTCCATTCTTCACCCTGGGCATTGGGACACCCTGGCCAGGCAAGCATCCTGATAGGGCAGATGCACCCCACTCACCGGCAGAAGCAGCTAGCTTTGCTCTCAGTACAGTGGCCACACCGAAGTATCTCGGGCTACCACCCAAACAAACCCGGAACTAAAAGCAACAAAAGCCACCTCTCCAGCCTGGACACTGCAAGACTGTGTGACAGGTCACCTGCCTTCCAGAGGTACTTGGAGGATCCCTCCTACCTCTTCTGCTCCTGCTGGGGACAGGTTTCTCTGACAGGGTACCCAAGTCCATCTTGGTCTCCACACCACCTTGTCTGCTTTGTAATTATCCTAGGCCTCTCTAGCAAGACATTTGTGACAGACGTGCAGTTCAAGACGCCCTTACCACCGTCTCAAGGTCTTTAACTGAATTGCATCTACATAATCCATTTGCAAATTAAGTCACACTTATAGCTCCAAGGCTTAGGATACAAACACAGAACTTTGTGCCCCTGGCCAACGCATCACAGCCCCGGACACAATAAGACAGACATCTGTGCCCCAAGCCCTCTAGTCCCTCCTTCCCCTTGAGCCAAGAAGATGCTGGGCTCCACAGCTGTGGCCTGGAACAGAGGGCAAATAGGGCCTGCAGTGCAGTTGGGTGCCAGCGTAGACACCACCCAGCTTCCTGTGCTCCGAGAGCCTGCTCCCAGCAGGAGGGCTCAGCTGGCAAACAGACTGGCCACTGGGCTGTGAGCAGTGTGAGATGGTGGTGCCTGCCAAACTCCAGCTGGGACTGTTGGTTTTTCCAGAAGGTTCTAACTTTATTTGTTTTCATTTTGAGCATTAAACCAATGTTTTTCATGGAAATATCGGCCCTCTTAGACTTTCTTCCATAAGAGGAAATTTAAAAAAGGGATCTAGCCTTTAAAACAAGACTCTCTAACTAGAGTCTCACCCAGAAGCTGAATTCACTTGTTCCTCAAAGTCATTGAGCTTGGTTCATAGGGAGAGCTTGGCCTGAGAGGATGATGTATGTAATTAAGGGAAGGTGGGAGGGAGTCGGGGAGGGGCAGGATGAAGAAGAGGAGGAGAGTGATGTTGGTGAGACTCCAGAACAAGCCACCTACCTGACCCCTTAATATAGTGTGTGTGTGAGAGTGTGTGTGAGTGTGTGTGTGTGTGTATGTAAGCACATGTGTGCAGGTACACATGCTTGTGAGTGATGGGTGTATATGTAGAGGCCAGAAGTCAGCCTTCATGTCATTCTTTAGGAGACAATCACTTCGCTTTTTCTTTTTAGAGATAGTCTTTGGCTGAGACCTGGTGCTCACTAGGGTATTCTAGCCTGGCTGGCCATTGAGCCCTGGGGATCCTTCTGTCTCCACTCCCTCAGCACTGATAATACAAGCTCACACCACCATATCCATATCTCGTTTTAAAAAGAAGACTTAGTATTCTTATGTATGTGTTTATGTGTGTGAGAGAGAGATTGTTAGCATATGCACAATATACAGGTGCCTGTGGAAATCAAAAGAGGGCATCGGGTCCCCTGGAGCTGAAGTCACAGTTCCCTGTGAGCCATCCAATATGAGTGCTGGAAATGGAACTCATATCCTCTGGGAGGGTGATATGTGCTCTTAACCACAGAAAATCCCTCCAGCTCCATGTCCATCTACTTTGGGTAGGTTCTAAAGATAAAACTTGGTCTTAGACCTATAGGCAAGTATCTCCTCAGTTCCAGTTACCCCTTTGGTCCTCACTTCAGTCATAGTAAAAGAGCATCCAGGACCCTCAAGTGGCACTCAGAGCAACAGGATTTCTAGGTGGAGATGCAGGGTCTCACTGCCAACATGTTCCCATGTTCCCTAGGATGTATGCGCTTGCTGTCCACCTCCAGGAAGATTAGCTAAAGGTGATGCTCAGCTTGGTACACAACGGGACAGGTGTGAAGGGGATGAGGTGCTGACGAGGGGTGGGGTGCCCTGGGTGGCTGACCATGGAGAGGGCCACAGCCACATTGCCGATCTGTGACTGCTGTCATATCTAGGAGAAAGTTCTAGAAAGATGTAGCTGAGTTAGCCCATCTTGAGTTTGGTGGGGCCCAGATGCCCTCAAGAATATCCTCCCAAGAGGGAGGCAGAGACAATTGACAAACTTTGGAGACAGTAAAGCAGCTGGAGTGATGCTCACATACGCCATGGGATACCTGGAGCCACTGGGACGAGGCAAGCAGGAAGGATTGGCCACTGGAGCCCTTAGAGCCGTGGTTCTCAACTTCCGCAACACTGTGGCCCTTTAATACAGTTCCTCATGTGGCGGTGACCCCCAACCATAAACTATTTCCATTGTTACTTCATAACTGTAATTTTGCTACTGTTACAAATCATAACGTATTTTTTTTTTTTTTTTGGAGCTAGAGGGTTGTTGATGGTGTCACAACCCACAGGTTAAGAACAACTGTTCTCAAGAGACCATGGTCCTGTCTACATCCTGATATTAGACTGGTAGGCTCCAGACCTGGAAGAGAATGAGCTTGCTTTTTAAGCTACCCAGTCTGTGGCATTTTGTAATGGAAGCCCCAGAATGCTCGGACACAAGCCTTCTGAGGCCTCCTGGCCAAGGGGACAGCCTAGAGTCCAGTGTATCTCAGAGTAAATGAGATGGTGTCAGCTGGGAGGAGCTGGGTGTGTAAGAAGAACCAGTGGCGGGCCTGGGTTCAGGTGGCTGGTGACCCGGTGACACATCCTTCAGGCATCTCTCCTGAGTTGGATGGAGGAAGAGGAACAGGACTTGGTCACTCCTAAACAGGTGGGAACACAGCCAGGAAAGCCTGCATGCCTGCTGCCACCATCCCAGCTGGACTCAGGAAGGAGAGGACATAGAGGACACAGAGCAGGCACGTCTCCCTCTGGTCCTAAGGAGGAACTGGCCAACCCTGTGTACCACTTCCCTGACAAACTCAAGCCGGGGTTCTGGTGTGTTTTCGTCAGGTTTCTATTGCTAGGATAAAACACCATCACCAAAAGCACTTGGGAGGGACAGTTTATTTAAGCTTTCAGCTTGTAGTCCAACATGAAGGGAAGTCAGGGCTGGAACTCAATAGGAAGCTGAAGGTAGGAGCTAAAGCAGAGGAACGCTGCTTCCTGGCTTGATCCCCATGCTCAGCCTGCTTTCTTATATAGCGCAGGGACACACCACTCATATGAGCCAGGCTCCCTACATCAGTCATCAATCAAGAAGATATACCACAGGCTACCCCTAGACCAATCTAGTAGGAGCATTTTCTCAGACAGGGTTTCCTCTTCCAAAATGACCCCAGATTGTGTCAAGTCGACATAAAATTAGCCAGCATGTGGATCCGGGAGGGGCTCTGACCAGAACATCATCCACAGAGTAAAAACACAACTGGAAACACTGAAGGTCCCAGCTGCAGGAGCAGTTCCACAATGGCAAGGGCCTGGGCAATCTGCAACAGGAAGTACGGGATGCTCCAGGTAGCATGGATACAGGAAAAGGAGTAGGCCTCGGGGAGACTCACAGGGTGAGGTTGGGAGCAGATGAGAAGGCTGCCTAGTCCTGTCCGGCTCTAGTCCCCTTCCAAACATCATGTGAGACCCTCTACCCACCCACATTCACATCAGAGGAGATTAGGCTTGGGCCAGTGTTCAGTGATTTTCTGGGAGACACTGGACATGAAAAGTGTCTTCTGGTCACTTCCAAATGGCTAGGAGAGGTGGGTAGGAGGTGTGCAGAAAGAGAAAATAGTGCAGAACGCAGTCCCCAGGGACACTGGACAGGGAATAAGCAGGGAATGGTGGTGTGATTATTCGGCATAATGAGCTTAGGTGGGCAAACATCGGCTGTGGCCTTGACCTTCCTGTGGAAGAAGGGTGGTTACAGACATTAGTGAAAACACATAAGATGACATTGGCGTGGATATCTCAGGTGGCACTGAACCCAGTGGCAGGTGTCCTTACATGAAAAACACAGAGAAGAGTCACAGAGAGGAAAGGGGAGGCCATGTAAAGATGAGAAGAGCAGGAGGCGCTGAGACCAGGAACTTCCAGACAGAGCTGACCCTTCCACGCCTGCCGTTCTGACCTTTGGCCTCCAAGACCGTGGGAAAATACACGGGTATTGTCTCAGTCCCCAAGTGGTGCAGTTTTGTCACAACAGCTTCAAGACACAGAATCTCTGCACGGTATACCTTTTCCTCCGTAGCCACTTGGCTCTGAAGACCGGAAACTCGGAGCTGTGAGAGACCAGCTGGATTCTCAGCTTGGCAGAGGGTGTGATGGGGATCCACCCTGCTGCTGCTCACCCCTACTCTGCTGATTTGTCCCATTTGTCTCCCAGGCACTGTCCTCTCAGGTACCTGGCACTATGGGCTGACCACCTATCCGTGGCCTCTTAGGCTCAAAAATGCTGGCACTGAAGTCCAAGCTCACCATGATATCCATTCTGCATTCCCGTCCCACCTCTGGGTTAGGAAAATCCAAGCCGTGCGCCAAGGAAAATGTACCAGAATGTTGGGTAACAAGTGTTAATGAGACCCTGGGTTTGGGCATCTCTGGCTCCTGCCCCCTAAGGAGGTGTTCTCATTTACTAGGGCACCCAGCCAAAGCCCCTTCCCATTCAGGATCGTCCCCATACTCTTTGAAGCCTATGGGCTTGGGCCAGCTTGGAACCCTGGGCTCTAGCTTCTCTCAGGAAAATTAAAGCAACCCACAGATGGTGCGTGCTGGCATTGATTTGCTTCTCTTTATTTTTGTCAACAAGGAGGTTGGTTTTAATGAGAAGCAGCAGATCCGGGCTGCAGACTTTCCACTCCTGCAGGTCTCAACAGCAGCACCCTGACTTCCCACCCCAGGTGGGAAGCTGCGGAGTTTGTGGACCTCAAAAACGAAGGGAAGGAACAGAGGAAAGACACTCAGCAGTCAGCCTCCAGCCTTTCCCGAGGCTGGCTGGCTGGCTGACTCCTCGGCTGGCATTCTTGTCCTCCAGGGGCTTTTCTCCCTGCAAACCTGAGGTCCAGGCATTGCAGCCAACAACTCAATTTCCTGATTTGTGATGTGAGAACCAATAGGATTGATTGCCACAGGGATTCGGTGGGTTCACAGGTCTGTGCCTGCCCAGAGTGACACTAGGAAAAATCTGGTGGAAACCCCTAGTCCAGGACCTCTGGGCTGACCCCTTCCTTTGCTCCTGCAGATCCTGACAGCCCTAATCTTAACCCCTCCTGTCAGTCAAATTCTTCCCGCTTTCTGGCGTGAGGAGGCAGTGGTATTAGCCATAGATGGCCGATGCTGTTACCAGCTGTGCCCATGGTATCATTTGATGGCTTAAAATCAGGCATGGCAGGACTGTGTGCAGTTGGCTGTGAGCAAATGGTCAAGGCCTTGTCCTGAATCATTAAATCTTCCCCAGTATGGTCCTGGTTTCTGACCTTGCTCTCCCCCTGGTTGCTGGGGAGGGACGCCATTTTCCCTGCCAGGTGGCAAGGCAAGTTTTCCTCCTATCTTCTTCAAAGCTGGGATTTCCTGAGAGGCGGCCATCTGTTCTCCTCAGACACCGTCTTCCTCACCAGCTGCCTGCAGATAGATATCTGGAGGGTTGACACATGGAAGAAAAATTGCTCTGCATGGGCCAGGAGGAGAGAAGACGGAGTGAGGCTGTAGAGTGGGAGATTATTTTCCTTTACCCCACATGTGTCAGACCCTACAAGGCTATCCTCAGGCTTGTTCATCCAAGGGCACCCTCAAAACTTTCCTCACCTTGGAAGTAAGGAGTCACCTTTACTGTGAATAAAGCCCCTTGTGGGCTTGGCCACACCTCACTTTCCTATCCAGGCCTCCCAGATGCCCTCTTGGGAACTAGAAACCAGCTCTTAGCATAGGCCCAGCAAGATCTCAGAGCACGGCCACATTTGTGTCTAAACGGGGATGGTAAAGCTGGCACTCGAGGGTGAGGAGTTCAAAGCCAATGCCTCAGGCCAGCTTTTGGTCAGGCCAAGGAGGCTGCTGCTGGCATCACAGCCTCCAACTGAGGCTCACTAGGCTAGACACCCTCTCTCCTGACCCCAGCAGGGACTGGAGCTGTACTCACAAAGGACTGCACTGTTGGCCTTCCTTCAGATCAGCCACCACCGGACATCCTGGATACAAAACACACGATTTTGTTTACTTTTTGAACAAATTAAAGCAATTATCAATGCTAGGTTGAAAGTTGGGTCAACTGATGATGTTTGGAAAGAGCAGAGATCCTATTTGTCTGAAGATGAATATTGAACATCACTGGAAAAGGCTACAGTTTATGTAATACTTTCAGACACATTTTGTCTTCTATACCTCAGAATAAACCAGTAAGGAGAACATGGAAGGTTTGCAGAAGTCAAGGGTTGCCCACAGCATGGCTGTGTGTGTGGCTAACTGAGAGCTCAAGATTCCTGTCTCCTGGTTCCCCATTCCTGCTCCCATATAGACAGGCAAATTCCTAAAAAAAAAAAAAAAAATTAAAGGACAGATCCTGTATAGGGAGCATGTGGCCTGTGTTGGGCACTGTGCAGACCCAATGCAGACCAACACCACACTTAATTCTTGCAGTAGTCCTGCACCTCTGAAGCTGTGAATGCCTTCCCTTCTGTGCAGTTCTGAGGTAGAATAAGATTCTGGGGGAGGATAGGGAGTGTCAGACTGGAGTTTGGACTCGGTCTGCACATCTGGGCTTTGGTATGTCTTTACCCCTAACTTGGATGACTCACCAGCTCTTCCTTCCCTAGTGGCTGGATTTGGGATTCACCATCCTATTGTTTCTTGTAAAGGGAAGCCCAGGCTCCCTTTTGGGGTGGATGGTGGGTATGGATTTGGAAGAATGCCTTTTCTGAGAGACAGGTTGCCCAGAGAGGCCTGGGGTAAGGAGGGTCAGGGATTGCCTAATCTGGATAGCTGACCTACTTTTCCCCTCCTTAGTCAAGCTTACTGTTCCAGAAAGCCCACGTTCCCCTGGCTGCCAAGCTGAGTGAGTCCATCCACAGGAAAGTCTCCGTTACCTCAGTGGCCATGAGCAATTGCTGGACAGAGGGGGTTGGGAGGCATGAAAACAGCATCTTCCTGTGCAGTGGGCAAGTCCCCAGGCAGGCCCCACCCTAGCCCATGAGCAGAGGCAGTAGTGACTGAAGGGTATAGAGGTACAAAGATTCTGAGATAGGTGGGCCATAAGTGGGGGAGGCTAGTTCAGAATGGCACAGGACACGGCCATGCAGGGCAATGGTTAACCCAGTGCCAACATCAAACTCCCATGTTCAGCATGCTAAAGGCAGCATGGTAGTTACACAGAGGCTTCTGTGGCAGCCACCACAATAGAAGTTCTGAGGGGAGACCATATGGCCAATGGAGTTTCTGAACCCATTCTCTCTATAAGGTTTGAAGACACCCCCATCTCAAGTTCTGATGAAAGAAACTCAGAGGGTTTAAATGTTCAAACATGTAACACATTCCTCTACCACTGATTGCGGGAGGGCACAGTTCAGTCCTCTGGGAGACAGATGAACCAGGGCCTGCAGGGCCCTGCAGGCCTGTTAGGTGACCTTGGACAATCTCTTTTTCCTCTCTAACCTCAGCTTCTTCGATACTGGATTCTGGCAAGGCAAAGAACATGCGTGTGCTATGAAACTCTCCCAGTTGGGCAGACTGTGCGTTCTGTAATCTTAGCTGGAAAGTGTGGGCAGGTCCTTTACTGCTACCTGAGACTGCAAGTGAACGAACTCACTTGATGGCTCTGTGACCGTCCTCGTCCTGTGAGATGAGGTGTGACTGAAAAAACCCTCAGCCCCACAGACAGTTCTAATGGAAAAGACTTTGAGAGAGAGAGAGAGAGAGAGAGAGAGAGAGAGAGAGAGAGAGAGAGCACTGCTGGGAGAGTAAGGAGCCAGGTCCTTGGAAATGAATCACATAGGGTAGGTAGTAGGCTGGGGCAGGCTATTAGCTTGTGCATGACTTCTGTCTGCTCTAGTTCATTCCAGCTCTGGAAAATCCATCAGTGTAACCCAGAGGAGGCCCGAGGAGGCCTATCTGTCAAACTCTGGTTTCTCCCACTGCTCTTGACTGGAGACCCTACTTGCACAGTTGTGTGCTTCTGTCTGTGGACCTTCCCAATTACCTATAGAGTCCCCAGTGGACTCTGGTCTGAGGCCATCCTCTTCCAAGTGACCATATACGGGTGGCAGATGCTGGTGGATTATTCAGATCTCTGTGAAGTCACTAGTTCAGCAAGATGCACCAGCTGTGGACATCGTGGGTACCGGGTGTTGTGGCCACAACATGGAAGGAGGCTCGGCATCTGCCTCTGGGAATTTCAGGTTTGGTGGCAATGACCATCTTTTCAGCAATGTGATAGCAGAATAGGGAGAGGACAGCTGTGGAGCTGCAGAGGGACCCAGTAAAGAGAGGGAAAAGAAGAGAAAGAAAAGGGAGAGAGGAGGGAGGAGAAAGTGGGGGAGATGGCTCAAGGAGAATGGACTGTGCTGAGTGGACGCCTGGATGCAGGGATTGAAAGATAAACATTCGGGGATCGGGAGGGAGAAAAAAAACAAAAAGAAAGAAAGAAAAAGAAAGATAAACGTTCAAATTGTGAGCAAAGTGAGATAGGGCCTCCTCAGAACTGCATGTGGACCATCAGAGGGCAGGAAGCAGTCTGTCAATCAGAGGGTCTTGTCTGCCATCACTGGTATGAGTTCCTCCCCTTGCTGTCTTTAAGATGCATTAAAAGCAAGGGTTAGCCTCCTTGTGCACCCCTGGCTCCCTGGGACTGAGTGCCAGGCCTGACTAATGGAGTCCTGAGAGAGGAAGCACAAAAGCCCTGGATTCACAGGCTCAGGCAGAACCACATGCCAATGCAGGTAGCATATTCCAACCTCTGCTGCTGAGACTGCAGCATGCCTGCCTGCCTCCAGACCTCCCCGCTATCTCCAGCCCTGTCCTGTCGCATCCACCCTATCTGGTGGAATATGACCACAGGAAAGATCTGTGTTTCTTTTACAGTGGGCTTCCTGGCTTCGGCACCATGAACACTCGGGGCTGCCTGGTATGAGGCATCTTGGGCCACACAAGATGTGTGGCAACCTCCCTGGCCTCTGTCCAGCCAATGCTGGCAGCACCCCCACTTCATTCTGCCAGGGACAGCACCCCCAGATGTTTCCACACACATACCCCTAAGCAAAACTACTCTATCGAAGACAACTGTTCTACATAGAATGTAGACTTGTTCAGGGAACACAGTCTATGCAGTATGCCTTGGTTTGGGGGGACAGTGACCATCATAGCATTGTTCCTGAGGCCCATACCCTTAAAGGGTCCAAGCCTTGGTCTGGGAACTTCAGAAGTTTTAGAGGATCAGGAGATGCACAGTTTTGTCTTGATGGCTGAGGGCAGGGAGCAGGATCTCTTTAGCCACTACCTGGCTTTATGGTGTGGGGTACAAAAGTCACGCTAACAGAGCCCAGCAGGTAAGGACCCTTATAGCCAAGCTTGGGAATCTGAGTTTGATCCCTGGAACCCACATGGTGGAAGGAGAGAACCAATTCCCACAAGTTGTCCTCTGACCTCCACTTGCCAACATACACAGTAAATAAATGAAGAAGAAACAAGAAAGGAGGAAGGAAGGAAGGGAGGGGGAGAGAGAGGAGGCGAGTTGGGGAAGCAATAACAGGGTAATGGGCAGGGATGACTATGAGAGATCTCTGGATTTCATGTTGTATCTATGTCATATTCTTTGGTCTCCCCACCCCCAGCCATTTGAAGATAGAAATCCACTGTAAGCTTGAAAGCCCCATCAACTCAGGCCACGGGGACCATAGTTTATTGGCCCCAGTTTTAACCCACATCCCCCTATTATAGACAAGCCAAGTATGTTAGTCCAGAGGAAGCAGCCACATGTGGCCTCCTTGGGAGCTGCTTCAAGCCTGGCCTACAGCTGTGGCCTGCAGCCCTCACCCACAGGCAGGGCTGTGCACTGTGACCCTGGGGTCACCCAGGGGGTCACCCGTGTTGGTACAGTGGAAGCTCCAGCTTTCTCCCAACTAGGACGGGAATGTGTGGGAAGGAAGCACTGCCCTGACGGGAAACAGCTGGGTTAATTAGTGACCAAGGTTAAACCCGCTCTGTGAGAAACACCATCCCTTTTCAACATCAGGGCCACCTCTGAGCCTGGCTTATCAGCGTCTGGTCACTCCACACGTCAGGCAGCAGGGAAGCTAATTCCGTTGCAGGCTTAGGTGGGTGACTGGGAAGGGAAGTGGGAGTTCCCAGACCCATCTCCACAGCTACACCGTTCTTCACTATTGCACAAACCCTTCTCAGATGCCTCACCCCAAGAAGCCTGCCCTCCAGGGACCAGACATCCTATTTATAGCTCAGTCCATCCACACATCTCTCCTTTCTAACTGGTACTTGTAGTTAGGGCAGGGAGAGCCATAACCAAAATTGCTGGACTCCATCTCGGGTGCTGAAGCTGAGACACAATTAGGGCCTGAGTTGGGCAACAGCCTCACTTTGTCTGAAGGCATGACACGTTGGCTGCAGGCGAGGCTGGAGCCTATAAAGCCATTTGTGCAAGTGGTGCGCAGCCAGGCAAGTGTGTGAAGGTGGCCTTCATAGAGCTCAGCTGGGGAAAAGCCAGGCCCTCCCATCCCAGGGACCAGCACCAAGGTCAAGTGTTCTCACCAAACCCCACCATACACCTTGCTGGAGAAGGCACAAGCTCTTCCCCCAAATGCCAGGTTTACAGGAAGCAAAATATAGATACACACCCCAAGCTCAAAGGTCCCAGAACCCTGTTCTAGGTCCTCTCATCTGCTATGGCCATGCTGAAGAGGACAAGGGGTTCCTTGCCAAGGGTTCCCCCATCTGTCTACAAAGTTGGATGTGCTGTGAGACACTGCAGCCCCATCCTTGTGTGTTACACTGAAAGCCTTGGGAATGATATGATGTGGACGCCATACCAGGCACCAGGTGTCAGGTCAACGGGAACCTTCTAGCACCTTCCAGCTGGAAGACCCTGAGGCCATCAAACAGTGCTCGAGGCTCACCCCCCTCTGCCATAACCAAGAATTGTACTAGATGATTCTGGTTTCAAATGTAATATGCCCAACTGTCTTAGTTAGGGTTCCTATTGCTGTGAAGAGACACCATAACCACAACAACTCTCATAAAGGAAACCATTGAATTGGGGCTGGCTTACAGTTTCAGAGGTTTAGTCCAGTATTGTCATGGCGAGAAGCGTAGCAGCATGCAGGCAGACCTGGTGCTGGAGAAGGAGCTGAGAGTTCTACATCTGGATCCCCAGGCCACAGAAGGCCACTGAGACCCACTCTGAGCATGGTTTGAGCATTTATGAGACCTCAAAGCCCACCACCACAGTGACACACTTCCTCCAACAAGGCCACATCTCCTAAAAGTACTACTCGCTATTTGCCATTCAAACACATGAGTCTATGGGGGCCCAACACCAAGCCTCCTCAAGTCCTCTCCTAGAGCTGGGAGAGTCAACCCTCAGGATTCCCCCCCCCCCCAGTGAGGCAGGAAGAGAGGCTTTGGCCTCAATCGGCTCCTGTCGTATGGCGTAATAACGGCCACCACCTCCGTCAGATCACTTGTGCCTGCTTGCGAGGATCCATCACTGTTGGGCCTGCGGACTACCGAGGTTCCCTCAGAAAGGGACAGCATGGGGGGTCATTTGGCCCTCCCCTGAGATTCCAGAGGCTGCTCTCAGCCTTTTGTATGCAGTTCTGCCCTAAATGCACACGGCCTTGGTTGGCTAGTGGGGGAATGCTGGTGTGTACATAGGCTGGGGAACTTACCCGAGGTGGAGGCCATCTGTATGGCTGGGAGGAAGCCATGATCCATGCTGGGTAAAGACTTCCCAATGCAGCTGTTTGGGGGTTTCCACACTCCAGGCAGAAATGCCTCACCTGTGATCTATAAATAAGCCCAACAAACTCATTGCTTCCCATAAGGTGAATTTCAGTGGAACTGTACTTTTGTTTGTCACTGGAACCTTATGAGAAAGGGGTGGACATTGTTTACATCTCCCCAGGGAGAATATTTTCACAAGGCTCCCATCTAGTCCTGTCTCTCAACATCCTTTCCTTTGTCTGTCAGGGGAAGTGACTTTGGTCCTCAGAAGGAACAGTCCAGGCCTCAGTGGGGAGTGCACTGATGGGTTTACCAAGCAAGTGCCCAGCAGAACCACCCTATCCCTTGCTGAGCTGGCATGGGAATCTGTGAGTCTGAGGCAGATCATCCGGGCCCTCTGTCCAGCCCCAACAATGACCAAATCCAGGTCTGTTCGTGGAGCAGCTTTTCTTAATTCTGCCAAGCTCAGAGGCGGAAAGCCAGATTAGATAGCCTATCTCTCCAGATGATATGTTACCCTGCCCCTACTCCCCTCCCCCTGCCCCGTTGCCGCCCACACACAGACCACAAGTGTTGCAAGAAGCACCTTGGTGCCCCTTCGTCTGAGAGACACCCAAGGGAAACTGCGGGCCTGACAGGTGGGGAGTCAGGATGCCAAGTGGATGGCTCTGCTGCTAATGGAAAGCCTCACCAAGCAGGTGTGGGGCTCAGTGCACGCCCTCCTCCCACGCTCCTCCACATGCCCCCACATCTCTGCATCTTTCTGTATCCCTCCATACAGCTCCACTCCTCTCCACATCTTTCTTTGTCCTTCCACCACCTTGTACATCCTATAGCACTATCTCACGGCTCTCTTTCTACCTGGTCCTGATGGAGCATGTGGCTCACCTTCCCTTGGTCTTCTTGATATTTATTGAACTCCTGCAGTTTTCCAGGTACTCTTAGGCACGTTGGGAATACCAGTGTGACGCTGCACAGCCCCCTTCCATGAGACACCCATGAGTAGTCATAAAGAGAAAAGCATGGGAACATGGGCTTTGATTGCAGAGTTAGTTTGAGTCCCACACGCTCAACAACACAGAGCAGAGAACCCAATAGAAAGAGTATCTATTGTCCAGGCCAGAGCTAAACCATGGCTGGAGGGAGAGACACTCGAAGCTAGCCAGTTGGGAGAGAGGAGGCAGGTGTTGTGGTTTGTGTCTTTTATTCCCTGAACTCTCTGTAGGTTTGGAGTTAGCTTGATCTACATAGTGAGTTCCTGGCCAGCCAGAGTTATATAGTGAGACTCTGTCTCAAAACAAACAAACAAATAACACACACACACACACACACACACACACACACACACACACACACACACACCAAACCCCAAACAAACGAAAAACCTGGGTGGAGATCACTAGAGTGGGCCACAGCCAGAAGTACACGCTATCCCGACTGTTCTGCACGTGGCCTGTGAGCACCTCTCCTTTCCTTCAGCTTCGCTAGGAAACTCCATCCTTCTTAGACCCAGTACCTGCCACAGACCCTGGGACACCCTGAAGAATTGTCCCAGCCATCCTTCTGAAGAAGGTGGGCCTTGCTCACTGGGCCCATCATCCACCTGGCCACCAGAGACTCCCAGGCTGGCAGGCTAGGAGTGTCTGAGAGTCTAGAAAAGGATGGGGAAGAGGCCTAAGGACAAAGAAATGCAGACGGACGGAAGGAAGTGGAAAATAGCAAATCTTCTCTTTGGCAGAAAGAGCTGAGGCAAAGGCAGCCAAGGAGGATTCCGGTGCCGGCCACCATGCTCCAGAGCAGATGGCTGGTGTGTGAGGCAGAGGAGCCAGCACCTGGCATGCTTCTGCATGAGAATCCACATGTGCAGGCCCACAACAAGCTCATAAAGACCAAGATAGAATAAGAAAGTGGAATAAGAGGTAGCCCCAGCTGTGTGGACAAGGGAAGAAGGCTTCTGGAGCCTTCCAAGAGCACCCTATCTGAGCTTCTGGATCCAAGGACCAGGCACCAGAGATGAGCTCCATAGGAGAGAGCAGAGTGGACAAGTAGGCCTGAAGTGCAGAGCTGGGGTTTCACCCTCCAGACAAAAGGAGTTGAGGATCCTGCCGGGGATATGAGTTAGGCCTGTCTACAGCCACAGAGGGCTGACTGAGGTGCCCAGAGAGGGTGAGCTGAGGTCTCAGAGAGCTGGGTGCTCAGGGAGGTGTCTATGGGGCCAGCTCAGACTTAGCAGCACCAGGAGGGCCAGGTTGGCGGGCTGCAGCTCTGAGCTTCCGTGCAGGGGCAGTCTGCAGTCCCGGTCCTAAGGCAGAAGGGCTCTGGACTTTCTGACCTTGTTTGAAGAGGCAATTTACTCCCTTCTCCTACCTAGTAGAATCCGGTCCTGTGTTTCCACAGGACTAACAGCTGCTGAGACTGGCTGGAAAGCAAACAAGATCTGTCGTGTACAGGGATAAGGCTGCCCTGTGATGCTCGGGCCCTCCCACCTGCAGAGGGCTCACTTCTCCGTGGACAGAGGTCAGCTTCACTGGACCCGCTTGACCCTGCTCTGCCCTGTGCACAGGCCACTCACCCTCCTGCAGGATGCCCTGGGCAAGCCGAGGCTCAGACACTTCAGAGGCAGAGGACAAGTTGAAAGGTTAGCGCCTTATGCTGAGAACACTTGGGCCAGCAGTACCGGGAGACAGTGGGTAGATTCTCCCCTTCATACAATACACCCAGCACGACTGATCCAGGACTAGGAAGGAGTCCCCCAAGTCTATCTCCTGAACACTTCCAGGACTCCTGAGCCTTAGGCCTGTGCCACAAACTGCACTCCAGAATAAAGCACAGCCTACAGGCCTTCTTAGGCTGGGTCACCCGATCTGAGTCCACCGGATACTTAGAAAAGGGGGTGCTCCGAGTCCAAGCAGCCAATGAGAAAAAGAGGTGTGGCCAGGTAAGTGGCAGTTCCAGGCAAACAGTAGACTTTAATGAACTAGAAATTCAAGAAATTTGTAGAAAGAATGAGGGCTGCAATTGTCTGTGTGATACCTTGAAGTGTGGGAGCACGAACACCTGGGACCCACATGGTGGAAAGAGCCAACTGCCTCCTCTGACAAGTTGTCTTCTGACCTCCACTGGTGTGCACCCAGGACCAGAGTTCAATTCCCAGCACCCACATTAGCATGTAACTCCAGCTTCAGGGGATCCAACACCTTCCCCTGGCCTCCGATGGTACTGCATGCCTATGTACATACACACATGGACAGAGATACACATGTACATTAATAAAAAAATAAGTCTTAAAGAAATAAAAGGGACTGGGCAGTGGTGGTGCATGCCTTTAATCCCAGCACTCAGGAGGCAGAGGTAGGTGGATCTCTGTGAGTTCAAGGACAGCCTGGTCTACAGAGTGAGCTCCAGGACAGCTAAGGAAACCTAGTCTCAAAAACAATTATAATAATAAATAATAATAATTAAATACATTAAAAAAGGGAGTGTCGGCCCTCATGGAGACTGGACCTGGGGTGCATATGAATGTGGTTTGACCTTTGTAGCAAAGCCTTACCATGGCAGAGGGCTGTGGCATGCAGGGATACAGACAGTCCATGGGAAGTAGCTTTATGGGCTGCTCAGTCTTGCTCTTATCCAAAAAAGAAATTATTCATTTATTTATTTCGAGGGGGGGCGGGGAGACAGGCGCATGTCATAGTGGCCGTGTGGCAATCAGAGGCGACTTGAGGAGACTTGTTCTCTCCTTCTGTCATGTGGGTCCTGGAGATTGAACTTTGGTTCAGGCTTAGCAGCAGGCACCCTTACCTGATGAGCCATCTTGCTGGCCCATAACATTTATTGACTGAAGTAAAATCAGTGTTGCGGTCTGGATGATTCTTTCTCTCTCATGTTCCTTGACAAGGCCTGAGTCCCAGCAGGATTGTGGGGGGTAGCGGGGGCCAGTGGGGGCTCAGTAGTTTTCAAGGACAAAACCATAGAGCTGCCTGGCCCTTCCTCAGACTAGGACACAGAGAGAAGGCACTCTCACTGAGCGAGGAACCAGGCCCTCCCAAATGCTGGACCTGCTGGCGTCTGGACTGTGGGCTTCCTCCTTCCAGGACAGTGAGAGCCGTGTTTCTGTTGCTCAGGAGCTGTTTAGTATCTGGTATTTGTTAGAGCATCCCAGAAGAAGACAAGAATCTACGGTAAGAAGCGGGAGAACTACTAGAGCCAACACCTGTGAAGTGGACGAAGTTATGGGAATGGACGGCACATACTGTCTCCAAGGGTCTCCAGGGACTGGCCCGAGAAAGCTTGCATTTCTGTGAGCAGGCAGGGGTGGGGGGTTAAGGGTGACCGCTGACAGGCAGGTGAAGAGAGAGTGGCAGCCAGGACAGAATGTCGGCAGGAAGACAGTCAGGAGAGCCAGAGAGAGGGCAGCTTAGTCACAAAGCAGCAGAGATGGGGGCTGGGCTGTGCAGACCTTTGAGGGGTCTGGGTGTGTAGAAGGCAGACCGTGAGGATGAAAGGGGATCCTGGGGGAGTTTCTCAGGGAAGTTTTGAAGGTGCAGCTTGGTGCCTCTCAAATGCTCATAGTGAAAATTGAAAACAGCAAATGATTCAAAGGCGGGATTGTAAAGCAAAATGGAAGTAAAACCTAAAAATACAGGAAATTGGACCTGGTGTGGGGCCTGTACCTGTCGTCCTACAACTCAGAGATTAAGACGGCATGACTCTGTCTCAAATACCACACACACACACACACACACACACACACACCTCTAAAATGGGGAAGGGTTGATTAGGCCGTCCAAAGCAGGAGCTCTTGAATAAGACAATGGAGTGACTCCCAAAGGCATTTCAGAGGTTATCAATTCACCCCTCCCAGCACAGGCCCATAGAGCCTGGGAGGCAAAGTGAATTAAACACAGGAGTGTGGACTGCTCACACTTCCTGCCCACTGCCACCCCAAGCTCTGCCCCCCTCCTCCAGAGGAACCCCTTTCCACAACAGCACATTAGGATCCAGTGAGGCACAGTGAGTTCTAGTCATGCTGGTCACCCCTTCAGAGGGCTCTGGCTGGCCGTAGCCTTGGTTAGGTTGCATTCTGGACCATCTCTCACATCTTAAGCCAGGGGTGTGGGGTGTGTGTGACTGCTTCCATGTGGAATTCCAAGCTGGCAGACACCTGGAGCGTCAGGTGACTGGTGAGGTACGGGATTACCTCAAAGACAGACTTACCAATGAGTCTCCACTAGGGTGAGGTCTGGTAGAGCTGTGTCACCAGGCTGACACCTCCATGGGGAGCAGCCATGGGCTGTGACCTGCAGGCTGCTTCATCTTCGAAGTTGGAGGCTAGTCGGTGAATGCCTGAAGGCATTCAGAAGGCAGCATGTGGGCTCGAGAATGCTTTCCCCAGAGCTGTGAGGTGAAATGTCACTTTGCCCTGCCAGGTTTTAGGTTTTCTGGGGACCAGCGACTCCTCCTGTCTCCCTTCCTATCCTCTCTCCTGTTGGCAAGGGGGGCGTCTGCCCGTGCCTGTCCAACTCTTGTTATTTTGGAAGCCCAGAACATGTTTGATTTCCCAGGTTTACAGCTGGAGGGAAAGTTGCCTGGGGATGAATCATGCCTGGAGTTGCAGCCACATCTGATTTAATAAAAAGAAGACAAAATTAAACAAGCTTTGAGAACCGAGTGGCTGCAGAGGACAGGGAAGATGCCCAAGCTGTCATCCGTGTGACGAAGCTGATCTCCAACTTCAGGGTGACGTGTGGGATCACTGGGTCAGCATTTCAGCGTGTCCAAACTCATGCGGGACCCAGACTTTACATGGGGGAGAGGAAAAGGGAGAAGAAAGGCAGGGAAGGGAGAAAAGGAAGAGAGAGGGCGGGAGGGAGGGAGGGAGGGAGGGAGGAGGGGCAGGAGGAGAGGAAAACTCAGCGGGAGCTGAACTGGCAGGAAAGGGATTTCAGCTTGGAAACAACTGACATTACAGGAGGCAGCCTGGCCGGGGAACCAGGATGGTCTGCCTCCTGAACGTGGAGGCTCCTGAATGAGGCGCAGGAAAGGTCCTGGCGTTCCACAGGGAGGTTCCGCAAGCCTCGGAGTGCCACGGTGTTTCCCTTCCTCCTTGTACTGTCGCTCCTTTCAGTCACCTTCAGCATCTCCTAAATCCCAGGTCTCTGTTTGTCCTATAAAAACGAACATGGCGGGAGCTAGAGAGATGACTCAGTGGCTAAGAGCACTGGCTGCTCTTCCAGAGGACTGTGGTTGGACTATCAGCCCCTACACGGTGGCTCACAAGCGTCTGTAACTCCAGTCCTGGGGAATCCACCATCTTCCTCTGAACACTGCACTCACATAGTATACAGACATGCATGCAAGCAAAACGTCACACACCAAAAAATTAATTAAAAATAAATGAATAAATAAATGAAAGTGAACATGGGGAAGAAGAGATGGCTCCTCAGCTAAAGGCACTTACTGCCAAGCCTGATGGCCTGAGTTCAATCCCCAGAACTCATATGGTGGAAGGAAAAAAAAAACAAACATTACAAAACTATCTTCAGATTCCCACATGCACGCTAAGGCAAACACACACACACACACACACACACACACACACACACACACACACACACGTCTTTTAAAACTGTCCGTGACAAGGGCTGGGGAGGTGGCTCAGAATGCAAACTCCTTGCTGCACAAGCAAGAGGGCCTGAGTTGGATCCCCAGAACTCACATAAAAAGCCAGGCATGATGGTGTACTTCTGTAATCCAGAGGCAGAGACAGCAGGATCCCTGAGGCTGAGCAGCCAGCTCGCCTAACAGAATTAGGGAACTCCAAGTTCAGTGAGAGACCCTACCTCAAAAAACTAAGCTGGAGATCGGGCCAGCAGGCTGGCTCAGTGGGTGAGAGGGCCTGCCTCACAAGCTTGGTGACCTCAGCTTGACTTCCAGTACCCACCTAAAATGGAAAGAGAGACACATCTCCCCAAAATTGTCCTCTGATCTCACACATGTGCTTCCCCATTCCCCCCCTTTCACACACACACACACACACACATTGTCCTCTGATCTCACACATGTGCTTCCCCATTCCCCCCCTTACACACACACACACACACACACACACACACACACACACACACACACGTTAATTAATTAAAAATTTAAAAGTAATTATAAAGTGGCAGCAATAGAGGAAGACATCTTGCCTATCCCTCTGGCCTCCACATGTATACTCTGCACACATGCACACACGCATGCACATACACCATGCATACATACTCTCTCACACACAATGAACATGGTTCAGCATCTAACTTCATCACCCAGGCCGTTCACTCGCTTGAACTTGGCTGACTCACTGGTCTTCTGCACACACAGCAGCCTTGCTCTTGTTCCTTTGAAGACCCCCCTCCCCATCACATCCCTTGTGGTGATAGTGCCCATTGGGCCCTCCATGTTTGGAAAAGAAAGCTGGCTCATTGTGGCCTTCACAATGGCGGCCTTGTTGCTTTCTGGTCACTCAGAGGCCAAGGGAACTACCGCCTTTCTTTGGACCTTATCTCCTATCAGGCTATGCTCAACCAGGGTCATGTCCACTCCTGCTTGGTCTAGGACCATCCTGTACCCTAGATGAAAGGCCCCAGGAAATAAAATGACTATGAGAACTCAGACGGTAATTAGCCAGACAAGAGATGTTGATCTCTTTACTACAACCACAAGAACACAGCGCTTCACAAGGGGCTGCCTTGTTCGGGAGACTTGGCGGGGGCAGGATGGATGCCTGGACTGCTCTGGGCCAGCAGCAGACGGATGGCAGGGACAAGGAGAGCCCTCGGTGTTCCTCAGTTAGTGCTGGTGGTAGCACAGCCCGGCGCTGTCCTCAGGCCCAGCCTATCACAGGCTTGTCAAAACTAGGTAAATCTGAGTTGCTTAATGAGTGCACCGGTGAAGCATGGCATCTCTTTCTGTCATCGCTGCTTCCTCCAGATGAGGACAGTGCTTCATGTGAGAAGAATGTGTGCGGGTTCACCCACTTCTGCTGCAAGCTGCCCCCCATGGTAGGGGTAGGACCTCTCGGAAGCGAGACAGTACCTCAGCTCTCGGGTTTCAGAAATTCCACTAAGTCGGGCTGGGATCTGGGCCGTGAATCATACCCTGGGTTTGGAAAAAGTTGCAGAATCAACGCCAGTGGAGGCTTGGGGCCCACCCAGCAGGGACACGGGCTCTGGTCCAGGATGGTGAGTTCCAGAAGCTGCTGCACTTCCCTGTCCATGCCCTGCTGTCAGGGTGCTGCCAGGAGACTGGAGTCAGCTCTACAGTAGTCCCGGGAACCTGAAACATGTATGCAACCTCTTGCCAGGAGTGCAGCTACTCAAGGACCTCAGGCAACTTCCAGGGTGCCCTATACCCACAAAATAAAACTGCACATGGAAATGCTGCAGTGGGTTATTATGCGAGACACCAAGAATGTCCAGGATTGGGAATGACAGAGGAGTCCCGCGTCACATCTTTTAGTAGCAGAATGAGGAAGCCTCGGAGATGAATGCCCACTCTGCAACCAGGAAACTGAGACAGAAACAGAAAAAGAAAATCCCTCTATTGGTCTATAGAATTTAGTAAAGGACAACGCACTCACCCTGAGTCTACTCTAGGCTTGTTTCTGAGTCTTCACTTGCAAGAGCTCACAGGGACTGACTCGTGGCTATCTCCTCTCATCCGGAGACATCCAGACCTCAGACTCCTGTCTTACATCTGGCCTCCATGCACCAGAACACTCTTTTCAGAAATGTGCGTCCAGAAGGCAGCTGCCCGCCGGCATTGAAATAATGTCAGAGCACACTGTCCTGAGCATTTGGTAAAAACTTTAAGATTGGTCTGTTTTCTGTTCCTTTATTAATGATCCTGACCTTCCATCCCATGAGGTTGGAAGGAAAAGGCTTTTACATGTCTTTTAGGGGACAGACAGCCACTCCACCAGGTTCTCCGAACTCCCCGGTCCTAAGAGGTTGGAAATTTTACACTCGGACTTGGTCATGTCCTGACTTTGAACAGCCACACCTTTCCCTCTAGGAGCTCACAACCCTGCTGAGTCCATTAGCACAGGGTGGCTATGCTGGGTACCAAGCATTCACCATCTCAGTGTGCCTCATGGCTGGAGATGCCTTACTGGTCCTTCTGACACCTATAGACTCTTCCGCTGGAGGCTCTATCCCCAGGGTGGGATGGCTATTACCATGGCAGGGGCGAGGGAATGGTTCTGACCAGAGGGGAAAGCACTACATCTGCCCACACATTCTCAAGGCCACTGTGACTTTGAAGACATTTGGATCTATACCCTCGACAGAAGATGGTTGGCCACATAACTTGCAGAGAGGATGTAGGGCTGGGGTGCCCTGTGTAGGCCTTAGAGTCAGGGGAGGCCAGGCTGACCTTCCATGGGGATCCATTCATCCTTGACTATGAACCTGATGAAAAGCTAGTCAGGTTCAGAGCATGGGTGACAAGTCTTAGTCTACTCTAGGACCTCAAGTATATCATGACATGATGGTCCCTGCAGGTAGCTCGGGGACAGTGTCTAATATCTGAGGAGAAGCCGCATGGCAAGATGGTGGGTCCACAACCTATCTGGGTGGAGAAGAACAGGAACCTTCCTCCTGCTTGGTCCTCCATGGTCTGCAGGCCTGTCCTTCCTGCCCCTCACTAAGTATTAGCTGGGATCTATCTGATGCTTGGGGAACAGCCAATAGACACACTTCAAAAAGGAAGAAGGCAACAAGGCGGTAGCCTGGCAAAGGCAGACTCATCTCATTCCCAAATCTCCCCACCCCACCCCCAACGTGTTTGTGAAAAGAGAGAGTTGAGGCTGGTGAGAGAATGTGATTTCCACTGCTGAGCCCTTGGGGTGGACATGGTGTCCTCAGCCACCACCCCTGAGTCTGTGTGTACATCTTGTGTCTGCCTCCCTCCCTCTCTCTCCCCAGGCAACAGCACAAGCTGACTTGCAGCCCAGCAGCGTCCGATCCCGGAGAAGCCTGTGCTGTGGATGTTGTAGAACCGACTCCTCCTTCTCTCTGGAAACATCAAAAGGTTTGACACTTGGGACTCACCCTAGGCTGGAGGGTGTCACTCAGACCTGGGAACTGACACCCCTTGGAGGCTGGAGACCCCCTGCTCATGGAAAAAGTGTGTCACAGAGGGTTCAGTCTGCTCCATTCAGTAAACAAGCTGGCCGTGTCCCTTGGCTGGAAACCTGGAGGCTGATGACAATCACAGACTCCGTGGAATCACCAGGCTGGGAGCCACAGACAGAGTAGCCTCACCACTTCCAGGGGCTCATGTTCTCTGCACTTTCCTTCAGTGCCGGCCCTGTGAGGACCTGCCAGAGCAGAGAGTCCACTGTGCCAGCATGCCGTCCTTCCCATCCTGTGGGAGGGAAAACGCGGAGTATATACAAGGTGTAGTGTGATGACTGGCTTTGCCTCAAGTACAGTTTCTCCGAGCTAGCCACACATCTCACCTCCATCTCAAAGCCAGGGACAAGACCGCTCTGCTTGTCCACCAGAAGGCAGAGCGAGAGCCGGGGCCACAGTCCAGGAAGGATCGGAGGGGCATTTGTTCCTGTGATTTCATCGGGTAAGAGCAGGTTTGGGGAAAGAAGAGTTTACGTTCCCTCTCCCTGCATTGGGACAGTGGAGAGAAATGGAAGACACCGGCAGAGCAGGCCTCTCAGGGAGGAAGTGAGCAAGGACAGGCAGCACCTGCGCTCCAGGTTCACCGGCTGGTACCAGAGAAGCTGGTCCCTTCTTGGGAAGGAAAGGGTGGCAGGTTCCATGGCCATCACCAAATCTTGGACTCCCCAAGATTGCAACATGAGCCCGGTTCCAGTAGAGACCCCCAAGTGAAGGCCTCGCCCCTCCCTTGCCTGTAGATGGAGAAACTGAGGCAGGCATGGGGAATGATGCACACAAGGCTCTAGTTCTTATTAGGCAGAGCTCAGACTAATTTCAGCTGAGCACCAAGATGGCCACGGATTGTCTAGAGGGTTGAGAATGAACTCAGAGAGGAAGAGGGGTGGCCTCAGAAGGAGAAAGAAGGATGGGGGGAGTGTGCTGCCCTGAGGCTGCAGGAAGTGATGGCAACAGGATTTCCCTGCCCTCCTTCTCCTCCTCTACCCCCTCTTGTGGGAGATTTCCATCCCTCCATCTGGCTGCTCATAAATTTCAGGAGGTGTCTTAGGAGGACAGGAGGAGGGCTGGACATGGCTTCCCCAGCCAACCAGGCCTCTGTCCCCAGCCTAAGGGCAGTTACAGAGTAGCCCTTGCTACTTTTGGAAGGGTCCTGGGCTGCAGCTGGCTGCAGTGGTGACCCAGGGTGGACTTCAGGAGGACTTCCAGGGCCCCTCTGGTCAGTTGGCTCAGTGTGGTCCCTCTAGGTCTGTTACAGCATCGTCTCCTTGGGGTGTCTGGCCCCCACACCAGAGCCCTGAGGCCAGGCCCAGGCATTGCACAAGCAAGGCCTAAGCCTGGGAAACTGGGGCCCAGCCTGGGAGGGGTAGAAGCTCCCCAGAGGATGCTTGCAGGGTGAGTCAGAGCAGATGGGGGGCTGTCACTGCACACAGGGCCACAGCAGCAGCAGGGGAGGAGGCTCGGGTCCCTCCCCCACTAGAAGGGAGACCAGAGAGGGCAGGCAGGGCCTGTCACAAAGGCAAAGGCCTGTTTGAGTCAGAGGACGTAGGAGAGGAAGAAATTCTGTGTTGTTCTAAGAACCGAGCTCCGTTGGAGCAGCCAGCAACAGCGGAGCACTAGAGGCTTCCTGCCAGCAAGGCATCTTGCCGGGTCTGCCCTGAGGAGCAGATAAAAATAGCCTGCTTCAGACTGTGGATTGTTCTGCAGGAGAGGGCAGCCTGCGACCAAGGGGTCACGGCACCGCATTGCCTTACCGCTTGCTAAGCCAGGGATCGCCCAGGGCTGTACTGTCATTGCTACACTCCGATGGGAGTAGGGTGAGGTGATGGAGGGCTCCGGGATGCCAGAAAACTCACAAATGCCCCTTCTGGCTTGATACCCCAGGAACTACACTGGTATTCTGGCAAAAATGATTCCTCATCCATGTTCTGTGGCTATTTCATACCAGATTGGACATTGCTACTCTCCATAGACTCCTTTATTCCTTGTCCCCCCCCCAAAAAAAAAATGAAAAAAGGAGTCCGTTGGTGCTAGGCCTGAGGTCCTCCTGGCCAGTGTTGGACAGGTCCAAGGCAGGCTGCTCACAATGGATGTGAACAGAATGTCTGTCTGTAAAGGTCCTTGCTTTGCTGGGAACTGTGGACTCTGCCTCAGTGAGAACCAGTGGAGGCAGGGGCAGGTGTTAAGTAGGCGAGTCCTGGGCAGAATCTCATGGTACTGAGATTTGATTCATGGAGGTGACCAGTGACACGGAGGACAATGCCTTCCACAGAAGAATTTATTGCTCACAGTTCCCAGAGGAAGAACTGGACAAGACTACACTCCGGAAGGTGCTGGGACCGTCAGGATGCAGCATGAGGGATGGGAGGCATGCAAGGCGCACGCAGGACCTTCATTGTGGTTTCTGCAGGAAGGGCCGTGGGAGGCAGTGGAGGCAGGCGAGTTTGACCAAGCTTCCCTGTGGCTGACAGTTGTAGAGGATGCTGGGCTATAGGAGCGGTGTTCCAGAGAATATCAGCCTGGAGTGTGGTTGTTCCATGGGAGAGGTAGGTGGGGCTGTGGAACCTTGGTGGTTGGCACGCATTTTAGAAGGTGTGTTCACAGGCAAACTGTTGGTGTCTTCTGGATTCAGCCTCTTGGGCTGTCAGTACCCTTGGAACATCGAACCATCACAGACAACAGAATATGGCAAATGTGACTGACAGGCAGGTGACACTTTGCTCTGCACAGGTCTGGTTCCCTCAGCCTTGTCATGCAGCTCTTGGGGTCCCTAGTAGTCTCTGAGGGCTCCTCCCCTTCTGGAGACCCTTCATCCTCCTTAGGATTCTCTCCTGATGGCTCGGCAATGCCTCTCCTCTGGGCTGTGCCTGGCTCCCACTGACACCCTCCCTGGTAATCTCCTGGTGCCAATACAGGTGATGGGGTTCCCGCCCTCAGCAGACTCATTCCCCGGCACGGTTCCCATGGGCTCACCTGCCACATTGCTCACTAGCTGTAAATGCCCATTCCTCGTATCTTTCCTCTACAGTCCCAGTCTGTGTGGAAGGACCCTCTATCCTCTCCCCTCCCGAGCTCTCAAGGAGCCGAGTTGCAACATCACAGTTTGTGTGCTCTCAGCTTTGAGTCCAGGAGTGGCAGACATTGTCTTTGCTGCCATCCCCACGGGGAGGGAGTTCAGTCACTCTCACTCCCTTCAACCTCAGGTTTGCTAGCCATTTTTAATTTGAACCATGTTGGCTCATTGTGCCATTGTGGGTTATTTCATTTGGTTTAAAATGTTTATTGAGGTGAAGTTCGATCTCATAAATGATCTGTTTTAAGTGAACTATCCCCCGGCACATAGTACATTCACAGTCTGTACAGCCACCACCCGTCAGTTACTTTTTCTATTGTTCTAATGAAATACCATGACCAAAAGCAGATCATAAAAGAAGGGGTATGTTTTGCCTAACGGTTCCAGAGGGATAGAGCCCATCATGGCGCCAGGAGCAGGAAACTGGCTGCTCACGTTTCATCCACACGCAGGAAGCAGAAGAGATAAAAATTTCCTTTCTCCCTGAGTTCAGGGCCGCATCTGTAGACTGGTGCTGCCCACGTTTAATTTAACTAATCTCCCCACTTCAATTAATTTAATCTAGAAAACACCTCCCTACACAGGCTCAGAGCCTCGTCTTCTCAGTGATTCCAAATGCTGCCAAGTTGACATTCAGTGTTAAATGTCACATCCAGATGTTCTTTCTAGTGAAGGTGTGAGTGATTTGCAGCTTTGCCAGAGGTTTGTCAGTGTTCTGGATTCAAGTCCTGTCCGGTATACACCTGTTGTTGATGTCTCCTTCCACTCGGGAGTCTCGGGTTTGTTCTCAGTGGGCCTTGGGATGAACCATATTTTCCAGTTATAATGCATTGTGGCTAATCAGCCTTTTGCTTTCTGACGATGCTATCTGCGACCTGGGGAGGACACACAAGCCCCTCCAGCTTCATCAGTATGGTCACACTGCCTTCTAGAAGGCGTATGTCCTTGTGCTGCACTTAGCCATTCTCGGGCGTGATGTTAGTGTCAAGACTTTCTTCTTTCTCACTGTCTCCTCGCATGTGAACATCCAAGTGACCAAACCCCATTTATACACTAAACTCACCAGAGCCTGCTCGTCACAAGCCCAGGGGCCACATGTGCCTGTGTCCCTTGTGCTCTGTCCCCTCAGCCAGCTTTGAGGAAACACAGTGCTCTCTTGCTGCTCTCCAGTGTTCTCCAGCAGAGCAAGTTTTACTGCTTGTTTTTTCTTTGGTAGTTTTTAGACTATTCTTGCCCCTTTGCACTTGCATATAAATCTTAGAATCAACTTATCAGTTCTGCTGGGATCTGGCTTCAGTTCTCTGAGAAGATAAAGCAAGCAATGAGCCACGGTTTTCTCTAATTGAGTCTTCACCAGACACATGATGTATCGGTGTGTCCTTTCATCTGAGCAGTTTTCTCTCCCTCCCTCCCTCCTTCCCTCCTTCTTTCCCTCCCTCCTTTCCTCCCTCATCTCTTCCTTTCTCTTTCCTTCTTTGCTCTCTTTCTTTTTGATAGATTTTTATTTTATTTTATGTGTATGTCTGTTTGGTCTGGATGCATATATGTGTACCATGTGTGTACAGGATCCATGGAGGCCAGAAGCAGACATCAGATCCTCCTGGAACTGGACTTACAGAGAGTTGTGAGCTGCCATGTGGATGCTGTGAATGAACAGAGGTCCTCGGGAAGAGCAGCGATCAAGTAACCACTGAGCCATCTCTCCAGCATCATGCAATTGTTTCGTTCTTACCTTGACATTATAGTCATACCTTAAACAGATTCAATTATTTTTAATTAGATTTATTCATTTTACTTCATGTATATGAGTGCTTTACCTGCATGTATGCATGAGCACCACAAATGTGCAGTGCCGTAGAGTCCAGAAGAGGATATTGGATCCCCTGGAACTGCAGTTACAGAGGGTTGTGACCTAGGAACAGAACCCAGGTCCTCTGCAAGAGCAACAATGCTCTTAACTTCTGAACCCTAAAATGTGTAGCTCAGGCTAGCCCCAAGCTTGTGAACCTCCAGTATCCACCTCCTTAGCGTCTCCTACTGGCATTCAGCTCCACAGCTGGCAGAATTACTTCTAATTAGAGCCGACAGTTCCACGGGGCCATCCTTTGGCTCCTGGCTGCACACTGTACTGTGGGAAGTGAGTGAGATGCTCTCTTTTTTTCCTTCGGATGCTGGCACCTGTTCACGCTCTCCAGAAGCTCAGGCATGTTACTGTGGTAACAGCCTTGCTCCATTCTCATAAGGCAATTCTAGTATTTCATAATGGTTGTAGGTTCTAGTATTTCACAACGGTGGTGGATATCTGCTACTGCCAGAGTTTTTTATTGTTTGTTTTGCAAATTCCCTTTCTAGACTAACGAAGTTCCCTTTGATTTCTTTGGTCTGCTCATCCTGGTAATGTAGTGCATGCCATTGCTTGGCTATTTTAACCCCTAAAATAATCCTGTGTAGCACGCCTTTTATTATTTCACCAAATTAAATCTGTCAATGTTTTGATTGGAATCTTTATATCTATGTCTATGAGACAGACCAACTTAAGCTTTTCCTTTTGTGTAAAATGCTTGTCAGATTTTATGTCAAGGGAATGGTAGCTTAGTAAACAGAGTTAGGGACATTTTCTGTTCTCTCAAAGAATTCATGTGTGATCAGCACTGGTCTTTAATGAATATTTAGAAGAAATGTATGCTCAAGCCACCAGACCCAAAACTTTTAAAATTAAAAATCCAATTTCTTTACAAAAATGTATTAAATTTCCTTTGCTTCTTGTATCTCTTGTGATAAGTTATAGTGTATTGTTTTGTTTCCATAGCCATCATCCATGCTGGGTGAAGCTGAGTGAAGACTTCCCAGTGCTGCTCTGGGGTCACCCACTAACCTGCAGTGACCCTTTCCTATGCTCTGAGCAAGCCCAGGAAATTCTCTGACTGCCTGGGCTGAATGCTGGTGGATTCCGGCTCTGTTTTTCTATGGGGCCTTGTGAGGAGGGGGTAGGTGCTGTTTGAATCTCCCCTGGAGAAGATGTTTTCACAACAATGCATTTCATAGTGCTAATTGGATTATAAACTCTCTTGGGCTCCAATGGCCTAAAAACATCATTTCATGTTCATTGCTGGGACTCTGTCCTGAGTTTACATTCCTCTGAAGCAGGCTTTTCTTTTAGCCCTGTGGGGTCTTCCTCCACCGAGTCTGGATTCCACTGTCTCTGTTGAGAGAGAGATTGGCTACCTGTTGAAAGCTCAGTGTTTTCCTTTGGCTAATAATAAATACATTTCTCTTTGGATTTTGGTAGATTCACCTCGCTCTTATAAGACATAGTGTCCTTTGAATTTATTTTGCTGTGGACAATTGCACTCATTAAATCTATGGCTTCTTGCTTTTGAAGTCAGAAAAATTCTCATCAAATAGCATTTCCACCATTCTATCTCTTTGCACATCCTGGGATAGCAGTTCCAAGTGTTGCTGTATTTCAATGTAGTCTACATGCTACTGGTGTTGGGGTGCGTGTGTGTGTGTGTGTGTGTGTGTGTGTGTGTGTGTGTGTGTGTGTGTGTGACAGAGACAGAGATAGACCAACAGAGACAGAGAGACAAAGAGACAGAGAGGTGTGTGTGTGCAGGTGCACAGACAGAGGCCAGAGGAGGACATCAGGTGTCCTGCTCTGTCACTCTCCATCGTGTTCCTTGACAAGGTCTCCCACTGAACCAGAAGCTCAGCAGGCAGCTAACAAGCCCCAGCTTGTCTCCACCCGCCATAGCTCTAGTATTACAGCTGTGTACACGTCCAGCTTCTTAAATAGGTCCTAGGGATTCGAACGTGGGTCTTTGTGCATTCACAGTAAGCACTCTTACCCTTGAACCATCTCCTCGTCTCTTCATGTCATTTTTTATATTTTCTATCCTTTTGCCTACCGTGGAGCCTGAAGGTTTTCTTTAGTCCTGTCTTCTGATTATCTAATTCTGTCACACTGCCACTGTGGTGCTCATCCATGAAGGGTTAGGAGACATGTTTCATTTCTAATCTTCAATTTGCTTTTTTAGTAGTTTAGTAGTTTCTGAAATTTACCCAAAATCCTCAGTCAAGTATTTTTTAATGTGTATGCAATTAAGCACCATGTCTGATGATGCTCTTTAAGATTTCTTCTTGTTCAGTTATCACCCCCACTGCTTCTCAGAGCCAGAAACTACATCACATCTTAGGATGAAGCGTGCCTCTCTCTAAGCTTCCAGATGCAAATTCTGTCAGCTAGCACTTCCTGGAGCCTCAGTGGCATCACTGTTCTGTACCTAACACACCTGTGCTTAGCTTCAGCTCCATGCCTCTTCCTGAGCTGGTCCCAGCAGTGAATGTGAGGACATTGTCCCTGCTCTCAACAGCCAGTATCTCATGAGGAAGCCATCAGGGACAATAGCAATCACAGTGGACATGAGACAGAGTAGAGCTGAGTTCATCCTAGGGCCGTGAGAGCATGGGGTGGGAGTTCTCATACACAAGGAAGCCCTGGGTCTGCAGGAGAAGTGTGTTTAAGGCAGATGGCCCAAAGAACAGAGGAAAGCTAGCCCATCCCTAGAACTGCGATCTTGTTCCTGAAGGGATGGAATGGAAAGGAAGCTCTGACTGGAGAGGGGCCTGGCAAAGGGCCTTCTAATGTCATCAAGATCATGACCTCATAGAAGCCTCTGTGTGTGTGTGTGTGTGTGTGTGTGTGTGTGTGTGTGTGTGTGTGTGTGTAAAGACTTGGACCACATTGGGTCTCTCTTCCCATCACATGTAGCTATGTGTAGATAACATAGTCTCTGAATGCGGGCTAGAGTGAAGGTCCTCTGCCCATGGGCTCATAGTAAATGTCCAGTAGTTGTGACAATTCCTTAGAAATGTCCACTGAGAGCAAGTGCACTGAATCCAGTTAGTACAGCCCAGCGTTTTAGTGTCAACCACAAGGAGACTGGGACATGGAGTTAGGACCTCCTCTTTTCTCAGGACACCTACATGAAACCAGCCCACCCTTAACCCCCACACACACACACACACCACTGCAGCCCAGTCTCTGCTCAGCCTCCACCTCCCCTCCACACTGACTTTCCCTCCAGACTGGACCTTCTGCCATCACTCTGGTTGCCTGGCTTGTGGCTGTCACGTGATTTTGTGATTATCTCTGAGTCTGTCTTCCCACCCAGAAATCAGTGCCTCCGTCTGCCCCACTTTGTGCTTCTCTGGCCCAGACACGCTCTGCTAACCAGGTTGGTTTGGTGATCAGAGTGCATTTGTGTGAATGTGGTGGGCATCCATCATGGGTTCCCTGTAGATTGCACTCATCAGCTATGGAGGGTTGTTGTGGAATAAATATTTATTTAACTATGTAAGGATGTATTGCTGTTTCATCTTGCCTGCCTAAGGCACCTGACTGGTCTAATAAAAAGCTGAACAGCCAACAGCTAGGATAGGTGGGACTGGTGGGGAGAGAGAAAAGGGGAGCCAACCAGCCAGGGCCCAGCCAGCCAGACATGGAGGAAGCAGGAAAGAAGGATAAACAGTACAGAGATGAGGTAAATGAGCCTCAGAACAGCACATAGATTAATAGAAATGGCTTAATTTAAGTTTTAAAAAAAGCTAGCTAGAAATAAGCCTAAGCTAAGGCCAAGCACTCATAATTAATAATCAGTCCCTGTGTCATGATTTTGAGGCTGGTGGTCCAGGAAAGCCTGCTACAGAGGGCAGGTGGGAAGACCACAGTGGATCGGTCTTGGCCAGGTTCCAGAGTACCATGTCCCCTCGGTGAGCGGGTCTGAGCAGGCTGTGAGTGGAATTGCTGAGGCCAGGGCATGTGTGTGTTGGCAGAGACACCAACAGTACCCACAGCTGAAGGCTTCCAACAGGAGAGGCCGTTCTTCTCATGCGTCTGCCTTGCATGTCCCAGACTTCCTTAGAAGACCTTCTGTGTGGAAACCACCAGGGAGAGAGAAGAAATAAAAGTAAAGTCCCACCAGAGAGTTAGAGATGCCCTCTGAGAGAGAGGGAGCTCAGGTGGATCTCCATGGGTGAGGCCTTGGGGTCCCCAGAGCCTCCTAGAATACCTTGCCCCATCCAATATCACAAGAGCAAGTGCTTTGTACCTACTGTCATGAGGAAACTGAGTCTGGGAAGGCCCAGCTTGCACAAGACCCAGGCCTGCTCTAGTGCCCACTGTGGGAGAAAAAGCTGAGTCACCTCACAGCAACAGTGTCACCTCCACACCTCCCCTGGCTTGCCCATCCCCTCTCTGAGCCAGATGCGCTCCCCCAGCTGTGGGGAACTGGAGCAGCAGGTCCCAGCTCTCTGCCTTGATGCCTGTGACTCCATGGTGACCTCTGCTATCTTGCTGAAGGTCTACACTCAGTAGGTACCCACACTCAGTTGGGACCTGAACACTGTGAGCCCTTAACCCCTGCTGACTGAACAGACAGCATCACCACAGTGGAAGTTGCTGAGCCAGGAGATCACAGGTAAAGATACAGGGCCACAACTCCGTGTCTGTACCATGCTCAGGCAAAGCTGATGATGGGGTGGGGGCTGCCTGTGGCCCCTGTCCATCTGCAGGTCCAGGTAGAATCAGGGGGAAGCTTACTCATCCCCTAGCTTCCCTGATCCCATCGTCTGGGTGAGTGACAGCCCCAAAGGAGACAACTCAGTCCCTAAAGCGCTTGCCAGGCAAGCATGAGGACCCAAGTTTACCCCCAGCACCCACACAAAAGGCAGGCATGGCGGTACCCACCTGTAATCCCAGTGCCTGGAGCGGAGGCAGGGAGGTGTTGGAGAAAGGGACCAGCCAGCCTGGCTAACGAGGGAGCTTCAGATCAATAAAAGACTCTGTGTCATTAAATAAATAAACAAACAAACAAATAATAATAAATAGGAGAAATGTTTGAGAAAGGATACTGAATATTGTCCTCTGGCCTCCATACACACATGTACACATGCACATGTGTGCACACACATCCACACACACATACATACATACATATGTATATACATACAGGGAATTTAGCTCATTGGTAGAGCGCTTGTCTAGCAAGCACAAGGCCCTGGGTTCGATCCTCAGCTCTGGAAAATTGAAAGAAAAAAAAAGAACGTATATACATACATATATACATACAAAGAATATGTGCATTATTCTACAGCAACTATCCATGGACCCAACTCTTGGGTCAACAGACAGATTCAGGCCAGCGAGATAGCTCACTTCCTGCTAAGACTGACAGCCTGAGTTCACTATCTAGGAGCAACAAGGCAGAAAGGGAACCATGACTCCTGCAAGTTGTTCTCTGACCTCTGAGTGCATACACACACACACACACACACACACACACACACACACACATATACACATGCGTGTGCGTACAAAAAGACATACTCACCAGGCCCCTGGGCCGGCTGCCCAGCATGGCCTCTGAGCACTGGCCGGGTGCGGGTGCCCTGGTAATTGCCTTTCTTTTCCTTTGAGCTGCTCTGTCTAATTACACAGCCCTAACCACACAGTTGGGTTTTGTCTGTGTTTGAATGGTGTATAAATGAACTCATGAGGTCAGGCTACTTTGATGCCTGCTCTCGTTCATAAAGTTTGTGTTCAGGTTTGTGTGTGTGTTGTCTCCTGAGCTCAGTTTACTCCTGTTTGGGTGTGTGTGGCTTTGCGGGCTTGTTCTGTTGTAGATGTTTGGTTTCACATGCCATGGGCATGCCGTCCTCTGATGGGCACCGGGCACTGGCCAAACTGCTTGGAGCCACGGCCCTCATTTCCTGGTGCACGTGAGCTTCATCTCCAAAGGAGCCAAGTGCCAACACCAGGGTGGGTGAGCAAGGCTCTGCCAGTCCAATCCTCTTGACGAGGAAGGGCGTCTTCCAAACCACTGCTTCTTGCCAGGTGTGTTCATTGTCACAAGCCCAGTGGGCATTCGAGCTGTTTCAGTGTTCCTCATAGTTCCAGGCCAATTCCAAGGCATGGGTAGTGGGTCAACGATCCCAAGCAGGACTCCTCTTGGATCCAAGAAGCATATTAGGGTCATCAGGCTTCTTCTCCTTCCTGTTCTGATTTCCTCCTCCTCTTGCTCCTCTTCCTGCTCCTCCTCCCCCTGCTCTGTCTTTACACACACACACACACACACACACACACACACACACACACACACACACACACATTGTTTTTTTTTTCTTTTTTCTTTTTTTGGTTTTTCGAAACAGGGTTTCTCTGTGTAGTTTTGGTGCCTATCCTGGATCTCGCTCTGTAGCCCAGGCTGGCCTCGAACTCACAAAGATCTGCCTGCCTCTGCCTCCTGAGTGCTGGGATTAAAGGCATGCACCACCGCTGCTGTGGGATGTTCTGTATGGCAAATGTGTTGCTGATTAGTCAATAAATAAAACACTGATTGGCCATTGGGTAGGCAGGAAGTGTAGGCGGGACAAGGAGGAGAATAAAGCTGGAAAGTGGAAGGCTGAGTCAGAGAGACATTGCCAGCCTCTATGATGACAAACAGTATGTGAAGATGCCGGTAAGCCACGAGCCACATGGCAAGGTATAAATTTATAGAAATGGATTAATTTAAGCCGTAAGAACAGTTAGCAAGAAGCCTGCCACGGCCATACAGTTTGTAAGCAATATAAGTCTCTGTGTTTACTTGGTCGGGTCTGTGGGACTGGCAGGTGAGAGAAATTTGTCCTGACTGTGGGCCAGGCAGGAAAACTCTAGCTACACACCGCCGCCGCCCAGCTGTTTTGCTGTTTTTCAAGAAAAGGTTTCTCTGTGTAGCTCTGATGTCCCAGAACTCACTCTGTAGACCAGGCTGGCCTTGAACTCACAGAGATCTGCCTGCCTCTGCCTCCTAAGTGCTGGGGTTAAAGGCGTGCGCCACCACTGCCTTATTTGTTTACTTATTATTGCTTATTTACTTTTTAAATTATTTTTGAAACAGGCTCCCACATAGCTCAGGCTGGCCTTGAACTTGCTGTATAGACAAGGATAACTTTGAACTCCTGATCTTCTGCCTCCACTTGCCAAGTGCTGAGATTGTAGGTGTGGGACACCACGGCCAGACTATTTCTATTACTTATAATAATCACAGGGTGACCAACAATCTGGGAATAAGGAGGCATGGGAGAAATTTGGTTAAGGGGTATAGATGGCAGGATAAACATCTGACAGTGTTCTGGCAGAGTAACCATCCCTGGCCTCAACCAGCTGCACATGCCAAAGAAGACCCCAGAAGTTTTGAATGACTCAGTACAATGAAATTCACTACCTTGATACGTTGGATATGATATTAAGATGATGGATACAGTACTTCAGTACATTGGGCAATTGGAAAGATAGTTTGGCCATAAAGAGCATGCACTGCCCTGGTGAAGGACCTGAGTTCCATTCCCAGCACCCACGCTGTGAGACTTACAGCCATCTGTGACTGCCTCCAGAGGGATCTAGTCCAATGTCTCTGGCCTCCTTGGGTACTTGAACCCATGGTCACCTACCCGCACAGAGACTCGGCGCTGGTCATGTACCTGCAGAGACACGGCGCTGGTCACGTACCCACACAGAGACACGGCGCTGGTCACGTACCCACACAGAGACATGGCGCTGGTCATGTACCCGCACAGAGACTCGGCGCTGGTCATGTACCTGCAGAGACACGGCGCTGGTCATTGACACGGCGCTGGTCACGTACCCGCACACAGACACAGTGCTGAGCTTCAGCCTCTCTCCATGGCCCTTTCAATCCTGTTGTCTCCACTGCAGCTGAGGCTTCACCTTCACCAATCGCCGCCCTGCAGGGAGACTGACCCTGACATGGGAGGCCCTGACACACACAGGAGGCCCTGACACACACAGGAGACCCTGACACACACAGGAGACCCTGACACACACAGGAGGCCCTGACACACACAGGAGGCCCTGACACACACAGGAGGCCCTGACACACACAGGAGACCCTGACATGGGAGGCCCTGACACACACAGGAGGCCCTGACACACACAGGAGGCCCTGACACACACAGGAGGCCCTGACACACACAGGAGGCCCTGACACACACAGGAGGCCCTGACACACACAGGAGACCCTGACACACACAGGAGGCCCTGACACACACAGGAGGCCCTGACACACACAGGAGACCCTGACACACACAGGAGGCCCTGACACACACAGGAGGCCCTGACACACACAGGAGGCCCTGACACACACAGGAGGCCCTGACACACACAGGAGGCCCTGACATACACAGGAGGCCCTGACATACACAGGAGGCCCTGACACACACAGGAGGCCCTGACACACACAGGAGGCCCTGACACACACAGGAGGCCCTGACACACACAGGAGGCCCTGACATGGGAGGCCCTGACACACACAGGAGGCCCTGACATGGGAGGCCCTGACACACACAGGAGGCCCTGACACACACAGGAGGCCCTGACACACACAGGAGGCCCTGACACACACAGGAGGCCCTGACACACACAGGAGACCCTGACACACACAGGAGGCCCTGACACACACAGGAGGCCCTGACACACACAGGAGGCCCTGACACACACACAGGAGGCCCTGACACACACAGGAGGCCCTGACACACACAGGAGGCCCTGACACACACAGGAGACCCTGACACACACAGGAGGCCCTGACACACACAGGAGGCCCTGACACACACAGGAGGCCCTGACACACACAGGAGGCCCTGACACACACAGGAGGCCCTGACACACACAGGAGGCACTGACACACACAGGAGGCCCTGACACACACAGGAGGCCCTGACACACACAGGAGGCCCTGACACACACAGGAGGCCCTGACATACACAGGAGGCCCTGACACACACAGGAGGCCCTGACACACACAGGAGGCATTGACACACACAGGAGGCCCTGACACACACAGGAGGCACTGACACACACAGGAGGCCCTGACACACACAGGAGGCCCTGACACACACAGGAGGCACTAACACACACAGGAGGCCCTGACACACACAGGAGGCCCTGACACACACAGGAGGCCCTGACACACACAGGAGGCCCTGACATACACAGGAGGCACTAACACACACAGGAGACCCTGACACACACAGGAGACCCTGACATGGGAGGCCCTGACACACACAGGAGGCCCTGACACACACAGGAGGCCCTGACATACACAGGAGGCACTAACACACACAGGAGACCCTGACACACACAGGAGACCCTGACATGGGAGACCCTGACACACACAGGAGGCCCTGACACACACAGGAGGCCCTGACATACACAGGAGGCCCTGACACACACAGGAGGCCCTGACACACACAGGAGGCCCTGACACACACAGGAGACCCTGACATGGGAGGCCCTGACACACACAGGAGGCCCTGACACACACAGGAGGCCCTGACACACACAGGAGACCCTGACATGGGAGGCTCTGACACACACAGGAGGCCCTGACACACACAGGAGGCCCTGACACACACAGGAGGCCCTGACACACACAGGAGGCCCTGACACACACAGGAGGCCCTGACACACACAGGAGACCCTGACACACACAGGAGGCCCTGACACACACAGGAGGCCCTGACACACACAGGAGGCCCTGACACACACAGGAGGCCCTGACACACACAGGAGGCACTGACACACACAGGAGGCCCTGACACACACAGGAGGCCCTGACACACACAGGAGGCCGAGCCTTATCTTCTCTTACGACCCTTTCACACCTTCAAACCAGCACTATGTGGGACGTCCTTCCATGCTGCGAAGTTCAGCTGCCACCTTGATGTGCAGCTTGGTGCGCCCCCGCCCCCGCCCCCCCCCCCCAGCCTCTGTGCACTGACCCAGACCAAAGACTTCCCAGATTTTGCCTCAGTGACACTGGTCTCTGGTTAACCATGGTTGAGTTTACATGCCCGGCAGACTTTCATCAACTGTCCCAAGAAGGCAAGTTTCACGACAGTGGTGCTCCTTCCATGGTAACCCCAGATGCAGCCCCACCTCTCCCACAGCCGCAGATTCTTTATTCAAATATATCACAGGAACAGCCCCAGAGACGCTCCAAGGGACTCTCAAACTTCCTCCTGAAACTTCATAACTCAAGTCTACATCAGCTGCATTTTTTCTCCTGCATTTTCTTCCAAACTCCCACAGAACAGCCCACTAAGCTCTGAGCACTCAACAGTTTTTCCAGCTCATTTTCCAAATGCTTCCACAATCATGAAGAAGAAGAAAAAAAAAATTAAAAAAAAAAACAAACAATGCCGTAGCAACACGCCAACTCTGCATCAATTTCTGTTCTAGTAAGGTCTCTGTTGATTCAATAACCACCATGACTAAACCCACGCAGGGAGGGAAGTGTTTATTTCAACGTAGCCTCCATGTTAGCCTGTCCCTGAGGGAAGTCAGGTAAAACTCAGGGCAGGAACTTGAACCAGAAACCAAGGAAGGAACCCAGCTTTCCAGCTTGCTCCTTCTGGCTTGCTCCCACACTTCTAAAACAGTCTAGGTCCACCTGCCTAGGGACGGTACTGCCCGCAGCTGGTCCAGCCCTTCTCTATCAACCTGCAATCAAGAAAATGTCCCACGTAGCTCTACACAAGCCAGTCTCATGGAGGCTGAGCTTTCCTGTTCCCAGACGTGTTGGCAGCCATGATCAACCCTCACATCCATATGCATAATTAAAGATAAAATAAATCTAAGAAATGATTGAGTATATTAGCTACCTTGATAAATTCTATACGCTATTAAAATGTCACACTGTGGCCAGGCAGGGTGGGGGGCACTCATAATTCCACCACTTAGGAAGTGGTGGCAAGAAGATCATTGTAAGGCCAGTTCAGACTACCTATTGAAGCCCTGTTCCCTCCAAAAGTCACATCATATCCCATAGGTATGTACAAATAAAAAAGCAGAGAGACTCAATGGGTAAGGATGCTTGCCCCCAAGTCTGATGACCAGAGTTAAATCCCTGGACCCACGTGTGGAACGAACCGTCCTCTGATCCCCACTTGTAAGATGGGGCGTACCAATAAGTAAGTGCAATGTTTTTATCTAAAAAGCCGGCGAAGGTGATGGCTCAGCATGTAAAGTGCTTACTGTGCAAGTATGAGAGCCTGAGTCTGGGTCCCCAGCACCCACATCCAGATGTGGCTTCAGTCAAGAAACAGATAGTGGGGACAAGCATGTTTCTGGCCAGCCAATGTAGTTAAAATGGTGCTGCAGGTTCAGTGAGAGGCCTTGTCTGAAAAGTTAAGATGGAACACCATAGAGAAATGCCCTCACATCAACATTTAGCCTGTACAACCTCTGTGCACACAGAGGCCAGTGCACCACACATACATGTGCAAACATATATTTGCATACCCACATTCACATAACACGCATGGACACATGCATATATACACAATATACACAACACACATGTACGTACATACATACATACACAAAACCTTCCTATGATAAAATATTTAAATTGAAAAGTAATGATAAAGTCTGTGAGCAAATAAATAAGTAGCCAGGCATGGTGAGACACACCTGTGATCCCAGCTCTCAGAGAGGGAGTTAGAGGCAAGAGGACCAGCTCAAGGTTATCCTCCACCAGCCTGAGCTTCAAGAAACCCTGTCTCAAAACAACAACAAAAAGAGCCAATGAAAAGATCCACATTATCCTCACCCAGCAAATCGACCTGTTTATAGGAAGAAACTAAATCCTGGGGAAGACAGAAAACAGGTAACAGAATCAATTGCATATGGCAGCATGTGCCAGAATACTTCCAGTGTGGTGTCCCAAGGGTGGCTAAGCTCGGGGACAGGAAAAAAATGAGACCATCCTTTGACACACTTACTGCTACCACACACAGCCCCTCTCAGGCCTCAGTACACATCTGTCAGCCAAGTGGCTCTTCCAGCCATCCACTGGTGGGGCGGGGACCTCCTAATCTTGGTGTGGTGCCTGAGGAACGCAGCCCAGCCCCCACCTACTTCCTGTTCTGCTAGAACATTCCACCCCCAGGGGGATCTCGGAGCCCAGCATTCTTGTATAAATCTGTTTTCTTGCAGAAACATATCTTCACAGACGGATAACATATAGAGATGGCCAGGCCATCTGGGCCGGAGTCCACAGCCTGGGCTGACGTGGTCTGAGAGTTGGACAGGCTATTGGCTCCACACTCAACTGTTCTGGCAAGCTCTCCTGGCCTTTCCCAGTCCAGCAGCATCTGTGAGAACCCCCTCCCCAGCTCCAGCTCTGAGACGCCCTCATGTCTGGTGGGAATCATCTTCTCTGTGGAACACCCAGTCCAGGGGTACAGAGTAGAACCCTGTAAACCTGTTGGAAATGACTGCCTCCTACGGTCTCATCTTCCCAGCTGTATGAAGGGGTGACTGCGGCTGCCTGAGATCAGGCTCTGGGTCAGCCATGCTTTCTCCCACCTACCTAGGCCTCCACAGGTCCTGGAGCCTGCGCCCCAGCCCTACCCCAGTGCTGACCAGATGAAGTCATCACCTTCCAGATGGGTGGGTAGGACCCCTGCAGAGCTGGGCTCAGCCAGCTTGCTCCTAAAAGGAGCATGAAGTCCACAAAAGATTCTCAGTGGCCCCCAATTGTGCTCACATGACTTGGACTTGACCTCATGAGGCTGGAAGCTCCTTGAGGGAGGATCATGTCCTAGAGAGGTCACTGATAGGAGGGGGAAGGTTCCATGAAAACTGCTTAGAACAGCAATTCTCAACCTGTGGGTCATGACCCTTTGGGGATCTAACGACCCTTTCACAGGGGTCACCTAAGACCATCAGGGGAAAAACAGATATTTACATGACGATTCATAACAGTAGCAAAACTACAATTATGAAGTAACAATAAAAATAATGTTATGGTTGGGGGTCACCACAACATGAGGAACTGTATTAAAGGGCTACTGCAGTAGGAAGGTTGAGAACCACTTGCTTAGCATCACAGGCCCCAGCAGAACCAGCTCTGGGGTCTTGAACAGCCTCTGCCCTGCTTAGCTCTCACTCCCATCAGAAGCACAGGAGCACTTTTGTCTGAAGTCCAAGGGGCTCCCTTCCCAACCATGGTAGTTTACTAAGGGTTGCAAAACGCTCTGAAGCTAAGTGAGAAATTCCTGCAATCTTTCTTTTGTTTCTCTCTGTACCTTTTCATGCATGTTCGCGCCACCGTGTCACATTCCCCTGGCTAACCCTCCATCTGTGCAGTTTTAACAACTGTTGGTCTTTGAAAAGTCAGAATCCGCCAGTACAGTAATGCCCAGAGATCCCTAATCGTCTTGTGCCCAGAGCAGCCAAGAACCCAGGACCAGGCCCAGCCAGGGCAGGAGGACATTCTGCCCAGTAGGACATTGCGTCTGTAGACCACTGATCCTCTGGGCTTCTCTGAACAGTTCAAACCTCAGCCTGACCTTCCCCCGGCCCCCAGGTCCAAGCTGGCTCCAGCATCCTAGGGAGAGCTTGGCCTGGCCCCTGGATGAGCTAAGCCTCTCACGTCTGGTGTCCAGATGCCCAGCCAGGACCTCTTCTCCTTCACAGGCGATCCTCTGGCCCCTGCCCAAGGCTCACATTCCACAGCTTGTCCTCAAGAGACTAAGGCCAGCACAGGCAGCTCTACTGCCTTCTCTGCTGGTCACGCACAGTCAGGAGCGTGTGGACCCTCGGCCAGGACAACCAGGGGAATCTGTCTCACCTGAGAAGTAGCCATGGCTGCTGACTCCAGAGCTGAGTATGAAGACTCAGTCAGGGTCAAGAGAACTCAAAACCAGCTCCAATCAGTGAGAACAAGCTTGGCAATGGGTTGGTGGCATCTGCCATGGCAATGTGATAACTCCAGGCTTGTCTGTAGACCGCACTGGACCTCCGCCTGGAGGGTCTGCTTACTGGTCCAGATGGAGCCGGGGAGTCCAGAGCTCTGCCCAGAAGTGTCCTGTTAGTGCATGCAGTTAACGGAGGAAGATTAGCAATCCAGCCAGCATCATATCCTCAGCCCTGCAAGGACAGCCTGGTCCCAGTGCAACTCAAGCCATTGGAGCAATTATAAACAGCAGGTCCTTTCAGAGATGTCAGTCATAAGAGCAAGCCCTTCTGGATTGGCCTTGTTATTTAGGGCTTGGCTTTATTGGAAAGGCCAGTTGTATCCTACTGTAGACACTAAGCAATGTCCACCTGGCCTACTTGAAGACTCAATGACTAACCAAAGTTCCGTTCCACCAAAATTTACCCTGGAGAAGCCACGAGTTTATTGGCCTTACAGACCACGGGTAAAGGGTTGAGGGCTAGAGTATGTGTGATCCTAAAGCTGCCACACTGAAAGGTCTGACCCTGCATGGATGATCGTGCTCCCACAGCACTTAGATGGAAGCCCCACAATTAACACTCCCCAGCCCATGTACTCCAGCTCTTCCCCAAGGCCTCCCCAAGTCACATGCAGTTAGTGTGGAATTTGCATACAAATGACCAGGAAGAGTAGCTGGATCCTCGGGAGAGGGTCCAATGACCCTGCCTGCACACTCCTTCCTTCAGAGGAAGGGTCACCAGTCCACAGATTCCACCAGCAGACACAGCTGATCTGGCGAAAGATGGCAGCTCAGAGGACCATGTGCAACAACATCCCCTGTATCACTTTTCTCACTGCTGTAGTAGAACAAGGGACATGAAGAAGGGTGTGCTTGGAGCTCAGTAGGTTTCTATTGCTGTAATAAACACCATGGCCCCAAGCAACCTGGGGAGAAAGGGGTTTATCTGGCTTACAGTGTATAGTCCATCAAGGAGGGAAATCAGGGCAGGAACTCAAGGCAGGAACTGAAGCAGGAACTGAAGCAGAGGCCATGGAGGAGAGCTGCTTACTGGCTTGCACAGCCTGCTTTCTTATAGCACCCAGGACCACCTGCCCAAGGATGTCACTACCCTCCCACATCAATCGTCAATCCAGGAAATGTCCCACAGATTTGCCTACAGGCTAGTCTGATGGAGACACTTTCTCAGTTGAGGTTCTTTCCTCCCAGATGACTCTAGCCTGTGTTGAGAGAAAACTAACACCAAAGGGTTTATTTGGGGTCACAGTTCACAGGTTCCATCAATCCATCATGCTGGGGAAGGCATGGTGGCAGGAGTTTGAGGCAAGCTGCTCACATGACACCCACCGTCAGGAAGCAGAGGGAGGTGAATGTTGGTGCTCAGCCCACTGTCTCCTCTTCATTCAATCCAGGACTCCATCCTGCATGACGGTGCCACCCATATTATGGTGGGTCTTCACTTAACACAATTTACAAATCCTCTCCCTGGACATGCCCAGAGGTTTGTCTCCTAGCTGACTCTAGATCCTGGCAAGTGGAGAGTCAGTATTAGCCATCACACTGAGATATCCATTAAGATCCTGAGAGAACAAAGAGCAGGAGGTGCCCCGTCCTTCCCTCTAGGCATTACAGGGCAGCGGGCACCCAGGGGAAACAAGAAAAGCACAGAATGGTTCCCTGGCCCAACTTTCCTGCCATGCTTTCCTGACTCAACAAGGAGGTTGGTCCACATTCAGACTCCTTCTGCCTAGCAGGCACCCAGAGTGGACACACAGTAGGTACACAAGTGGTACCTGCTGCAAGCAGATCTGAAGACAAGGGTCATTGCTGAGCAATAAGCTGTTCAGACGGGCCTCAGAAAAAGTCCTCTGTCACATCCACTGCTTGAGCCACGGAGCTGTGGCAAAGCCGGGTAGGGACCAGCAGAGGGTGCTGTGAGGACTGTATCCACTGGACCAAGGCAGTCCAGTCTCCAGACACCTCTGGCTCACCGCTGAGCTGGAGGCCTGCGACACTAGGCGTGTTAGCCCTGGCCACTTCCCTATCACCTTGCCTAGCTCTGCTTATTTTCTTCCACTCTACAGAAAGGGCAAAATCTGTCTGGCTTAAGCCAGTTGAGTGCTTCTTGTGGCCAGAACCTCATCTTCTAGACATGGGCATGGCCCAGAGCTGCTGGCCACACATGAAGGCCATGCCCTCCACCAAGTGCTGAAAGGGTAAATGGCACCAATGACCCAAAAGACTTGAAGGATGACCCTGTGAAGTACCCAAGGATGCCTACTGTGGGTGAGGCTGAGGGCCAGTCTGGGCAACTTAGCCATATAGGTTACACGGAAAATCCTAGATATATCCACCTTGGCCTTCTCTGCTATGATTTTGGGGACGCCGGACATCTCTGGAGTGACAATCTGGGTCTGCCTAGACTCCTGATGCCTAAGGAGGCAGAAGAAGGGGAGACACTCTCCCCTTGTTGCCCAGATTGGGCAAAACCCCAGCATCAGCAGAGCAGGGCCCTTTGTGGCCAAATCTCGGGCCCCAGCCTGCTCACTCGGTCCCCCTTTGTTGAACTTGGCAGTGCAAGCTCCCCTCCCTTTTGCTGTCTCAATCATCCCAACGCAATTTCCTTTCTCGTCTGAACGCTGATTCCTCTCCAGATGGCTTTCTCCCTCCGTCCCCCTCAACCAGGTCTTGAGCCAAAGCCTGTGGCTAACGGCTAAGCCGGAACACGAGGGTCCCGTTAGGAAGGTTGCTGTGCAGCTGGCAGGAAGGTGCTGACGACGGCACGTGCTTGGAAAGGGAGTGCTCCCACAGAAGTCCACTGAGGCTCACTGGCCACAACTGGGCCCCGAGCACATTTTCAGACTGTGAGTCAACAGTTAACAGAGTGAGCAAGCCTGACCAATAGCTCAGTGAAGGAAGACTGCTCTAAAGTAGGCTGGCTGGTGACCTAGAGAGGGGTGGGACACCCCACCACCTCCAGACCAGCCACCAGAGGGTGGTGAGTTAGGACAGAGGAGGGCTATACGTCTTAATCCATTTTCCATAAGGGGTGGGGTTTTCTAAGACAAAACCAGATGGAGCTGACTATCCCATCACAAAGTTGGACAGAATGTGGGGTCCTCTGTCAGCTTTGATGCGGCATACATATAGCTATCACATCAACTCCTAGCATAAGACAAAATCCATCCATCACTGGCCTTTCTGGGTTCTGGTCTATATCAAGCCCCAGGGGTATCAAGGATGAATTAGACAAACCTCTGCAAGGGAAAAACAGTGTGTGAAAAAAGGAACGTTCTGGACTCTGGAGACAGACCATGAATCAGCTGTACCCACAGAGCAGGATCTTGGTGAACAGTGTCCTATCTGACCACGCTGCACATATATTTAGGTTGCTCGGACACACACACCATACACACGAACTCCTTCAGCTGGGGTAGCTGGCCAGGGAGGCTGATGCCACAGAGATGGGCTGCTGCTTGGTAGTCTGCATCCTTTATCTCCATTCAAGCCAGAGGCAGGTCCACAAGTGAGGAAGACACTGTCCCTGGTCACAGTGGCTTCTGCAGGCCAGCTCCAGCACCACCATGTTCTCCACTTGGAAGTGGGAGTCCAGAACCCTAGGAGCCCAAACTCAATGACTCCCTCAGACTTCACTCCTCCAAGATAAAGAAGGGTTTTCCCCACAAGGAGACACCAGATCTGCCTCCACACCAGCCTGACTACCTGTCCAGTGGACGCTCTGAGAAACACAGCTTGCCCAAGTTCAGTCTCCTGTGCTCTAATCCAAAGTCACGGTGTATCTTCATCTTCAAGGGAACAGCATGGGGTGGGTGTGGAGGTGCTGAGGGAGGCTGGGAATGAAGTTATGTACTTCAGAGGACAGCCAATAATGGGTGCCTGCTCACCCTGCTTCCCTCTCCTTCCCATTGCTGATATTGTCAATCAATCATAATTGTCCTTCCTGCGGAGCCAGGCTGTGGCTCAGAACCGTCCTCAACACCTTAGGCCGCCTCTTGTAACTGATGAAGACAATGAGACAAATTCTCTTTGCTGTCTTTCCACGTTATCAAAGAAACTGAAGCTCGGAGAAGGACATGGTCTCCTGCGACCATTCAGAGGTGTAAACGGAGGAGACACAGACCACACATGTCCAGAGCACCAAGAAGGGGGCGGGCATAGAAAGTCAGGTTCTGGGAGGCGGAGGCAGCAGGCTTAGAGACACTTGAGGGTTATAGAGAGACGGAGCCCCCAGGGGAGGGATGACCATGCTCTGGTGCTGGCTTCGTGATGAGCAACACGCACAAGAGGCCAACGCAGTGCTAGAAATGGGGGTGGGATCTGATGCTTCCACCAGGTTTTGGAATAAACCAGTGGTGAAGGCCAGTGGCTTAAGCAAAAGTTCCCCGTTTTCTGCTGTGGTTTTTCTTTTCTTCTTCTTTTCTTCTTCTTCTCCTCCTCCTTCTTCATTTTTAATGGTGAGGGGAAAAAAATACAAAATTGGCTCAGGCCCTTTAAATGAATGTTCCAAACATCTGAAGCACAATGAAGAGACTGAGCCAGAAATCCTGCAGAAGACTTCCTGGGAAGGCGGTTCAGGCAGTTCTCCATGGGACAACCTAGCTCCTGATCCCAGGCCAAGTCATCCGGGAAAGTCCTTCAGAGGCCCAAGTGCCAGGGGCAGGTGCCTCGTCCACCACTCAGCACACAGTTCCAAACAGAACAGGTGCGTGTGTGCCAGAGGTGTGGCAGGAAATCTTTACTTTCCCCTGAACAGGGATGTCCCAGCAGTGGAGCAAAAGGTGGGTTCCATCCCTAGCTTGTGTGAATTGCCTGAGTCTTTTTATTTTTTAAATTAATCCTGAGTGGGCACACTGCTTTTCCCTGTGTAGCATGTCAGCTGCCACATGTGAAAGCTCCTACTCAGCATGGAGCTGGGAAGTGACAGGCACAATGGATTCCCATAAGTCAATGGGTTCCCATATGCACACTGCTGCTGGCTAGGCAGGGCCAGGGGAGGGCCTCCAGCCTTTCAGCTGGGGTGGCCATCGGAAGCATGCTTTATAAAAGTCAGTGCTGGGCTTTGAATGTGTGCCCCTTCAATTCTTTTTCTTTGCTATGGTGTGTGTGTATATGCATGTGATGTTCGTGTGTGTGTGTGTGTGTGTGTGTGTGTGTGTGTGTGTGTGTATGTGTGTATGTGTGTATGTTCATGTTACGTGTATATGCATGTTTACATGTGTCTGGGTGTAGCTATGTGCGGGCATGTACATGTGTGTATGTGTGTAGAGGCCCAAAATTGAGTCAAGGTGTCTTCCTCAACCAGTTTGTGATTTATTTATTGAGGCAAGGTCTCTTGCTAAACCCAGACTCACCATTTCCACCATCTTGCCCCAGGAATCCCCTACCTTTGCCTCCTGGGTGCTGAGATTGCCCCTGCCCAGCAGTAATGCAGGCTCTAGAGATCTGAACTCTGGTCCTCCTTTCTAGGTGGAGAGCCCTTTATCCATGGAGCCATCTCGGCAGCCTGAAAACTCTTCTGGTGACCCTAAGGCCAACACGGCAGTAATAAAGGTGGCCCTGTGGGCTGTGGTTAAGTCAGCGTGATACCACTCTTCCTAGTGGGAATAGTGCCCATAAGGGACCTTGCTAAACCTTGTTTGGTCTCCTGCTTTCCAAAGTGAGGACATCACACTTGTTCCCGCCAGAGACAGTATTCAAGACACCACATTGTGGACAGAGACTGAGCCCTTTGCTTATACCAAACCTGTTAGTGTATGGACCTTGAACTTCCTAGTCTCTAGGTCTGTGAGCAATATGTACATGTTGTTCTTAAGCCAGCCAGCCTCAGACATTTTGTTACAGCAGCAGGAGCAGACTAAGATAGGAAGAGACAGGGCACATCCCAAGCCAGTGACTATTGGATGGTACTGTGTCTCCTGGAGAACAATTCATGGGTCTAAGAAACAATAAAGGGGAGAAGACACACACACACACCACCACCACCACCACCACCACCACCACCACCACCACCACCACCAGCACCACGCCCTTCTGTACACACATACACACTTCCTGCTACTCCCTACAATCAGCTTCCCACCCCTTGTCTGAGCCTAGACATCCAGGTTCTCACACAGAAGGGATGCTTTGATGAGAGACAGCAAGTACTACCCTCCAAACCTCCATGATAGCTCCGGGCAACGTGGAACTCCTCACCTTGAAATTCATAGGTCTCACTAGTGGGAAATTGGCCTATGGACTTCAAATAATTAGCCCTCATTGGGGGACAGACAGAGGGGATAGTTATCACAGCCATGCTTCCCTGACCACATGTGACATGGGCAGCCTGAGAAGGGTCTGGCAGTCTGGACACTGACCTGAGGAGACAGCAGTGAGGATCACCAACGGAAGGAAGGCCGGGGTCTGTGAACGCTGCAGTCTGGGGTAAGAGGTGAACAGGACGGCCTCCAGGAGGGAATAGGGGCCATCAGTTTCCTCTCCGAGACCAACTGCAGTGGGACAAGGGTGGGGGGCTGTGGGGGGAAAGGTTAATCCTAACCCAGGGCCTTGCTCTTCCAGATGGGTGGCTCTGCCATGCTTGGTGACTAGTATGTGAAACACGATCCTAATTAGTCTTATCAATTAAAACCAGTAGTCAGATATCAGGGTAATAACCTGAAAGACCAGAGAAGCAGAGCGGCAACCACTAAAGACTTTTTACCTCTACGAATCCTCAGACCAAATGGGCCCAAGATCCTGTCTCCACCCACCTTATTTGTATTCCTGTCTCCACTTCCCAATTGTGCTGGGATTAAAGGTGTGTGCCACCACCACCTGGCCTCTATGGTTAACTAATGGCTAGCTCCACCCTCTGATCTCCAGGCAAGGTTTATCTCTTAGAACGCAAACAAGATATCACACAACAGATGTGAGCAGAACTAGAGACAGCTGTGGTGATGCTCCGGTTACCCAATATGCCCTTCAAAACTGAGGCTTCTCACTCAGCACTGCCTGGACCTCGGCACCCAATGACACCCAGCCGGGGCCCCTGGCCATGCCCTTCCCTGCGCTAGGCAACTGATTACTGGTAACAGGTCCAACCCCTTACCTGACACAGAACTATGCCAAAGGGACCTACCAATGCAGTAACCACCCAGAGACAACGGAGCCCCATGGTGGCTGCATCACACCGTAGCTGCCCATTTTCTAGGCCTGAGTCCCTTGCTGCCTTTTGACCGTTACCAGCAGCACACCCCCAAAACCTAGGGGGACATAATTTGCCACCTCCAAGGCTTCCGGAGAACCCATCTTCACACCCCTCTATAGCCAGATCAGAAAACTACGACCTGACTGTGAAAGAGAAAACAAGCACAGAAGACTGTCTGAGGAAGGGGCTGTGCTGCAAGGCACTCAGGCAGGCCCCTCGTCACCCTGCAGCATCTGATGCAACCTCTTTCTTAGCACCTTCCTGCAGCACACAGGCAGTGACACCACCACTGTCCCACTGTCCCCTCCCCCCGAGGCTGCTGCTTCTCTGACCGCCTCGGCCATTGGTGACTCCCGGTGGCAGAGGGCTTGTCTACACGGACCCATCTCGATGACCAGCTACTGTGCTTTTAATTACTTGGGATCACGTGGGACTGACTGCACCTTGTTCCGCCACTCCATCTCAGCGGGTGATTGAAAGAATCGGCTGCATGTAAACCAGCTGTGCAAAGAGGCAAAACTGCTCCTCACAGTGTGGATAGAATTCTTGCCTGGGATTTTCAGCACAGCCCAGAGCCAGGCTTTTATTTCAAAACATGTGCTTTCCTGCTGAAATCCAGTGAAGAAGGAATTCCATGTACACAAGTCGATGTTCCACTGGGTTGTGCGTCCTGTGGAAGGTTGGGCCTGAGTGTGTTTGGATAGCCAGAGGTAAATTTTCTTTTTTAAAAGTATTTATTTATTTGACCCACAGTGACTATACCAGACGGGCACTCAGATCGGTGCATTGCTCATCAGAGAAATTTCTTCTTGAAGTGGGAATTAACACAGAGACCCACACTTAGACAATGTGCAGAGAGTGAGAGACTCTGGAGCACTCAGCTTCAAATGCGGTGTCTTCATCAAACCCCTCTTCTCAAGGCTCAGGGATCCATGTGGAAGATGAGGTGTTAACTTCTTAGAAGCGGGGGTTGGTGACTCCAAGGAAATGTGTCTTGAGACACAATGGAGCCGATGTACATATGAACTCTCAAGGACCATGACAGCACACACAGGTTCTGCGCAGATTCAAGCCAGATGGGGTCCTTGAGAGGGGCCAGTGGACACAAAGTCCCACCCATAACCAAGAAGACATTTGTAATCGATACCCACTGGGAAGGGGGAAATCAATTTTCTCCAGTGCAGTCTCCCTGGGAATACCAACCACACTCCAGGGTAGGCCCCATGCCCAGGAACAGTTAGACAACACAAAATGGAATCCATGGTTGTTGTTGTTTTTTATTTTGTTTTGGTATTTTTGTCTTAGTTTCATTTGTTTTCTTTGACTTTTGGTTTTAGTTTTGGGTTTGTTTATGTTTGAGAGAGCAAAGAACATGATTTGGGATGGCTGAGCAGTGGTGAGGAGTTGGAGAGGGAAAAGAATGTGAACAAAATATGTTGTATGAAAAAATTTAGGCTGGGCATGGTGGCACATGCCTTTAAACCAAGCATTTGGGAGGCAGAGGCAGGAGGGTCTTTGTGAGTTCAAGGCTCGCCTGTTTTACACAGAGAGTTCCAGGACAGGGTACATAGAGATACATTGTCTCAAGAATAAATAAATAAATAAATAGATAGATAGATAAATAAATAAATATTTTTTAAAAAGAGAGAAAGAGAGAGAGAGAGCGATCAGGTGTCTTTCTTCCTGGATTGCTCTCCACCTTACACATTAAGGCAGAATATCTCACTTGAACTCAGAACAGTATGCAGAGAGTGAGAGACTTTGGGGCACTTAGTTCTAAATGGAATGTCTCCATCCAACCCCTGTTCGGGGGATCCCTGTTGGGAGATCCCTACAAAAGAGAAGTCAAATACAGAAGACCAAATGAAGAAGGGGCTGTGCTGGTAGGGCCTCTGGAAGCCCCCTTATGACCCTGCAGCATCTAATGTAGCCTCTTACATAGTTCCCTCCCCCTGCTCTGGGCATGTGAGCTCCAGTCTTTAGACTTGTGTGGCAAGTGTTTTGCACACTGAGCCATCTTCCTAGGCCTTGAGGTGGACTTTCTCAAATGCAGCTCATCTAAGTGAGAAACCAGCCCTCAAGTGGATCCAGAAGGGTTTGATCACTTTCCCAATGCTTCCTGGGGACAAATGAGTCCACTGATCGATCTCAGGGAAGCCCTGCGGGAGGGAACACACAGGGGTAGGGAAGCATGCTCTCCCAGCATCTGCTCACGCCTCCTCACCTGGGTCTACCTCACACCCTGGATCCCACGCATGATGATACCAGGACCTGGTAGCTGCGGAAGGCCAGGGCAGGATTTCCCACTGATGACAGCTCTGCTCTTGAAGGGTACCAGAGCAGTGAAGAAGCCACCCAATGCCTCCACAGCCACATTCCCATCAGGAACCGCCCAGCTCCACGTCCACAGTGCACTGGGACCACATGGCTGGGGGAGGGTAACCATGGCAACCCTCCAGTCATCGCTAAGTGACTCTTTCACAATGTACAATCGCTCTGTTTATAGGAAGAATGCTGACCGTATATTCTGGTTTTCCAGCACGTTACTTTACTAGGAAAGAATGCAGAGCCCACCAGAAGGAGCGTCTGCTGCAGTTTCCCCAACCATCAGCCAAAGCTTCTCCGGGCTGCTGTGGAGCGGAATGGCTGGGGTCTCCTGTCCGCCAATCACTAAAGGAGGCATGGGTCATCCCAGAAGGTCATAATTGCCCAAGCAAGGGTCCCCTGAGATGCCACCCAGCATCTCCTGAGACCCAAAGGCCACACAACTGTGCCTCATTGTGGGTCTGGCATCTGCAATCAGACCAAACCACCACAGCACTGATTCGTCAAAGTGAAATTTCAACCCAGACTGGATGGTGAAGGGTGTCTGTCTCCTCCCTGGATGAGGCCACAGGCATTTTGTTGGTGCTCTGGGGGAAGGCACACACATTTGCTTCCTTGAAGTTCAAGTTTAGGAAGGGGGATGATGAACTTCAGATGCTAAAAATAATCTGTGGGGGCTCTTCAAATGAAAAAAAAAAATGATTTTCTGCCGGGTCAGGCTCTAAGGCGGTGTTTCCATCCCTGAGCCCCTTTGATGGCTGAAACCATCTTGTCATTGATATTCCAAATGCAGCCTGTAATTTCCTGAGACCTGGAAAAGCAGCTGCTTCCGGTTTGGACAGCATAGCTTAGAAAGATGAGTCTCAGCAGAATGCAGTTTAGAACTTTGTTTTTAATTTCTCGTTTTTATTTATATGTGTGTGTGTGTGTGTGTGTGTGTGTGTGTGTGTGTGTGTGTGTATGTGTGTGTGTGTGTGTGTGCCTGCATGAGTCTGCAGGTACACACAGATGCCAAAAGAAGGGTTCATTCTTAGAACTGGAACTACGGGCAGTTGTGAGTTGCCTGAGATGGATACTGAGGACCAAATCCAGGTCCTCTGTAAGAGCAGTAAGTGCTCTTAGCCACTGAGCCATCTCTCTAGCTCCAGACTGGGATTTTAAAAATCCTTTTCTTTAATACGATGTGTTTAAAAGCTATCCAACTAGACAGAACACCAGTGTGTGGAAACTCATGGGTGAGGGCAGGCCAAGTCCTGGGGCCTCTCTCCACGTCCCTGTGCTGGTTCCCATCAGGGGCTTCAGCTCCTCCCTTTGGGGACTGCTGCCCTGTCTTAGCACTGCGGCCTGTCAGCAGAATATTGCACACAGTCAATTTGGTGTCTGTTTCCCCTGGTGAACAGATTTTCCCACGTGGCTGGGTGCGGCTCTTGTTCCTTAACCCCTTTGCTATCTGATCCCACTGATGCCAGTAACAAATTGAAAAGGAGACTAGCCACTCTGCCTGCCTTAACCAGATGAGGTCATCTGCTGGGAGAGTTTGGGGAGACATCATTGAGAACATGCTGTGGGAAGCAGGCTGGGGTGTCTTTCAGGGAGCTAGGATTGGGTCAGACAAGAGCCTGCTGAGGGACAAGACACACCGCAGTAACGATCTGGTCACTACTACCCCAGATTCCATCAAGTCCGACTCCTCCTAGAAGCTATGGCACCCCTCCAACAAAGCTATCTAGAGAGGGCATTCTAGGCAGGAGGATGTAGATGCCAGAATGGCTCTTGGGATGTGACAAAGGGCCACCTTTTGTAGACCTCCAGAGATGAAGGTCCCTGTGTATGACTCAACCCTTGGTATTTTTAGGCTGACTCCAATGCGGGTGGGGGAATTGTAGTTTCTACAAGCTGTGCTAATTATCCTCAGCTGGCCAAGGTGGGGCCACAGGACCCGGCATCCTGCCCTCTGTTTTGATGACCGCTGGTCTAGGATCTAAAGGCGAGCGTTCCCTCCCGCTCCCCTTCACTCTGTCGTCTGCAGCACAGCTTCATAAACTGCTAGTCATGACCCCACATGGGTCATAAAAAGATCTGGAAACAGGAAAAGGGTTCTAAATACACAAGAATTAATTCCAAGTCAAACGTGTCTGGTGTCCAAGGTGTGCTTGTTGGTGCACACTGGTGTTGCCTCGAGGGACGGACTGCATCCCTGGTTCCGAGCATGAAATATTAGCATTAGGCACTGTGCATGCGCTCTCATGCCACACAACACCAACAAACACTTCCGCCAACACCTCAGCTCAGATTCAAGGCTCCTATATATAGGAAACCTGCATGAGTTCCAGTGAGTTTTTAAAGAGAGTTGTATTGTGTGGTGTGTTTGCACATGTCATGTTGTACATGTGGTCAGTGAACAGTCTTGGCAGATTAGTTCTCTCCTTCCACCATGTGGGATCCAGGGATAGAACCCAGGTTGCTGGCCAAAGTTTTCTCTACTTATGGAAATGTGATGGCTTTATTGTGGAATACAAAGACTTTTCGTATCTTCTGTCCCTCACTGTGCATACTGATTCATATATCTGTGGATTGTAATGTGTTAGAATGTTTGATTCCAAATGCTGCTGTCTGAATTGCTAACTTGAGTTTTGTTTTAAAAAAGAAAATCATTAAGTGAATTTTGGCATGGGATAAGGACAGAATTGCCAACATCTCCTAAATGGCTATAAACACACTTTTGCCATTTTTTTGAAACTATAATGTTATGTGAAACAGCATTCTCAGCATTGGCGGTTATAAAATCAAAATATCAATCTACTCTGCAAAGTACTGAAGATGTTCTGTATCTTGTCAACTAGTTGGCCAAGATTTAATCTTTATACCAAAATACAAGTATATTCATCTTATTAGTATGCAGATTTGCTTCTGCCTTTAATAAGTGGTAAAATCCTATTAAATCGAAGGATTGTTTTAAAATAAATTTATGATTTATTATCAGTAAATATTTATCTTTATACTTACACAGACCTTGGGAGAAAAATGGTCATAAGTGGTAAAATTTAAGGCCGGATGGTGGTGATGCATGCCTTTAATCCTAGCACTTGGGAGGCAGAGGCAAGCAGATCTATGTGAGTTCTAGGACAGCCAGGGCTATGCAGAAAAAAACTCTGTCTGGAAAAATAAAAAAAAGAAAGAAAGAAAGAAACTTCCTCTAACAGCATGAGTATTCTCAACCAAGTCCCATCTGCCACAGAGAGGGGAGGAACCTGTTGTGATGGTTTGAATGAGAATGACCCCCCACACACACACACACACCACACACACACACCACACACACACACACACACACACACATACACACACACACACACACACACACACACACACACACACACACACACACAGAGGCTTCTGTATTTGAACACTTGGTCCCAGTCGGTGGGCTGCTTGGGGAGATGATGGAAGTCTGACCACTGGCTGTGGGCTGTGGAGGCTTCGGGAGCTCAGAGCCTTGCTCCACTTCCAGTATGCTCTGTTACCTGCCTGGGGTTGGATGCCCCGGGCTACCTGCTGCTGTATTTCCCTGCCGTTATGGACTCCCTTTCTGGAACCATAAGCCAAAATAAATCCTTCCTTCTATGAGCTGCTTTTGGTCACGGTGTATCACGGGAACTAAAATTAACTAGTAACATATCATTATGCAGGAAAGAACCACATGGGGCTGAGCCCAAGGGTGGTCATGTGTGCCCCACCCAAAGGCCACACCCCAAACCAATGTACACTAATCAGCCACCTCATAAAGAAGCAGTGAGCCAGCACAGAACCCACGAAAATGCTGAAAGGCAATAGCTAAGTACATTAACAAGAAATGTGTGAGGTCTGCGTGGAACAGACCTTAAGATTTACTAAGTCATACAAAACAAGAACAGAAAAGAAGGGCTTGGGAACCTGAACTTCATTCCCCCATGAACCTCATGGGGAATTCAGACCTGTCTTTTCTCTTATCTAAATTCAGCCCTGCTGACTAAAATCCCACTGATGTTCTTCACGGTGGTGGATACAGGGAGAGCACTGTGTGTGTGTGTGTGTGTGTGTGTGTGTGTGTGTGTGTGTGTGTATGTGGTGTGTGCACATGAATCCAGAAACCTTTGGAGTCCAGAGGTGTTGGGTCCCATGGAGCTGAAGTTACAGTTATAGGAACTTATAGGCAGTTATGAGCCATCTAACTTGAGTTTGGGCAACTGAGCTTCTCTGTAAGAGTGGTATTTGCTTTTAACAACCCAGCCATCTCTCCAGCCTTTTGGGGATAATTTTTACTGAAAATAAAGTCATTGTTCCTGAGAAGAGATTTGGTATGCTCTAGAAGTAGCATTACTTAATTGTCTTGAAGGGATCAGGCAAATGCACCTTGGCCTGAGTACTGACATTTTGACTTCAGACTCCATTTTGCCTGTAGGGTGAAATGAAGTTCAGGTTTCCAAGCCCTAGGAGAGCTTAGACCTTTCCAATGGCTGGTCAATCTCCTCCCTAAACAATAGAAATAGTTGCTATACATCTTTAGTTATCTAGAAACATTATGGCTGTTCCTAACAACAGAAGGAACAAATGAATCTGATTGGTTGGACTGAAAGGCTTACATTGCATATCCATTGACAATGATGGAACATTCAAGGAAGCCCCTAATCTCTTAATCCTGATTGGTGAAAATTGTAACTGTAACTTGGCAACAAATATTTGTGATTTTTGTGCTTATAAATCCCACTTCTGTCCCTGCTCAGGGCTGTCAGGAGAAACAAGGCTCCTAAGTCCTTGTCCTGCAGCCCTGATTGATCAGTGATTCACTTATTTGGTGAATTAATAAAATCTTTGGAACCCATAAGTGTCTCTCTCCTTCCTCATGGTGCACAGCAGGCTAGGTGTAACAGTCTCTCCCCTCTCCTTCCCTTCTCTCCTTTCCCCTGTGGAGCCCAGACTGGCACAGAACCCATTATCTACTCAAGAATGACCTTAAACTCTTGATCCTCCTGCCTCAACCTCCCCAGTGCTGGAATTACAGGTATACACTACCATACCCAGTTTATGGGGTGCTGGGAATCAAACCCAGGACTTTATGCATGCTAGGCAAGTGCTCTACCACCTGAGCCACATCCCCAGACTGAGCAGCACTTCACGGAACTGAGCAGAGCCCATAAATACAACCCAAGGAACCATGGGAGCTTCCCTGTTGACACACTGGGATAGTATGGCATAGCTTGTAAATTGTTGTGGGATAAATGGCTTGTGATTTGGAGGGAGAATGCTCTAAAAGAACTGGATTCTGCCTCCTTCCTCATACCACTACAGATTCCTGAAGATCAGACCTTCAGACAAGAAACCATAGACGTATGGGATGGAACCACACAAGGATTCATGCAGTCTTAGAGTGAAACAGAACATTCTAGATGCCCACACACCAATAGTCATGTCAGAAAAGATTTAATGGCTTGACTTCACACAGCTATGTGTGTGTATATGTGTGTTCATGTGTATGTAGAAGTCAGAGAAGTGGACATTGGGTATCTTTCTCAATTGCTTTCCATCTTAGCTTTTGAGATGGGGGTCTCTCACTGAATGGGAGCTCACCAATTCATCTAAGCTGGCTGTCACAGAACCCTAGGGATTGCCTATCTCTGTCCCATCTCCAGTGATGGGGTGGGTTACAGATGTGAGTTCTATGACCAGCATTTTATATGGGTCCTGGGGATCAAACTCGGGTCTTCATGCCATGTGTCTAACTCTTTACACACTGAGCTATCTCCCAGATCTGTTTAATACATGAAACTTGAAGGTTCTACACAGCTTGTATCTACCAACTCTACAAAGGATATGTGTGTGTGTGTGTGTGTGTGTGTGTGTGTGTGTGTGTTATTTTTAATTGGCAACTTGACACAATATACAATCATCTAGGATTGAGTCTCAAAAAGGAGTGGTCTAGATTAAGTTGGCTTGTGGCCATGTCTGTGGGGGAGTGTCTTGACTGCACTGGTATGAGAAGATCCAGGCACTATGGGTGGCACTATTGCCTGGGTTTGGATCCTAGAGGTATGAGAATGTAAAAGGTGACAGCACTGAGATTGAATGTGGTCACTCTCTCTGCTCTTGACTGTGGATGTGACACACCTAGCGGTTGTAAATTCGTGCCGCCTCGACTTGCTCGCTGTGATGGACTGTAACCTGGAGTGGGGAACTAAAATAAAACCTTGCTCCTCTAAGTGTCTTTTGTCAGGTTGTTTCATCACAGCAACAGAAATGAAACTAAGACAGTTTCTGCCTAGTGCAGCTTCTGCTATATGGACACAGGAATGTGAACACACACACACACACACACACACACACACACACACACACACACACCAGTTCCCAGCACTCAAGTCAGGTGGCTCTCAGCTACTTATAACTCTATCTCTGAGAGATCCAACACCTGTGGCCTCCAAAGGCTCCTGATGAGGATATAGTCCAACATCGGGGAAATCAAGGCAGGAACCAAAGGCAGACAGACACCTGACGTCAGGAGCTGGTGCAGACGCCCCAGAGGAACACTGCTTACTGGCTTGCTTTTAATGGCTTGCTTAGCCTGCTCTCTTATACCGTCCAGGACCAGGGGCCCCCATGGGACCACCCAGAGTGAGCTATGCCCTCCCACACCAATCATCAATCAAGAAAATGTTCTAAAGACTAGCCTACAGGCCAATCGGGTGGAGGCATTGTCTCAATTAAGGTTCCCTCATCCAAAATAGTTTGTGTCCAGTTGACATAAAACTGGCCAGAACAGAAAGAAACAAATAGCTACAACTATATAAAGAGATGAGAAACCAATTAATTAGTTGTGGTGTATTCTACTGTCAAAATATTAACAAATCTGGGAATGGTTGGGGGAGGTGGAATGAATATAATCAAAACAGGTACAAAATTCTCAAAGAACTAATGTAAATATAAACATAAACACATACATTCTCTCTCTCTCTCTCATGGGATGGTGAGATGGCTCAGCACCTCAAGACTCCCCTTCCCCTTCCTTCTGTTTTGAGGGCATCTTGCCTCATCTGGAACTTTGTGCCTAATGGTGAATGTGATGTTTCTACGTGCGGTGTTTTGACACACGCAGGAGACATCTAGGGGAGCCCTGAGGGCAAGCTAGCCAGAGTCTCCCCTCACTGGGTGCTGGTAAGCCAGGCCATGTCTCCTGCTTCTGCCCCTAGGGGTCCTTCACTGAGGGGTGATGTCAGTTCATAGGGCAGCAGTCCACACAGAGCCTTATTGCATCCCAGGCTGTCCCCACACTGGCACATCCCTCTGAGGCTCCCAAACCACTGTGGTCAGTTGATGGGGCCACTGGACCATCTTAGGAGTTTCTTGCCCTGACTGATCCTGGCTTCCCTTTATGTAAACATGGGAGAAGCCATCCACAAATGATTGCTAGATCTGAAGGAGGGAAAAAAAACCACCACCAACAACAACCAAAGATAAAATGTTCCACCCACTGCTGAGGCCGATGCAGTAGATGCTATTACAGTGAGGGAATCTTGGACATTTAGTCCACCCTCCGTGGCCCACACAGCAGAGTGACCCCCAGTCCTGTGCTCCCTGTGTCTGCCAAGAGCAGAGGAGCCTTTAGAGGTCATCTCCAAAAAGGAGGTCAAGTGACTTGGGCCTATCACTCTGGCTGCTTGAACCAAGGCCTGCAGACTCCACGGCAGGGGCTGGTCCAACTTTTCTCTGGACCCTCTGGCTTCTTTAAAAGTTTACACCCAAGAACAGCTGCCTCATAAAGGCGTTTTTCATTAGTTTCCTGGAAGATGGTATTCCAGTTTCCACACGTTCGGGCCTCAGGAGCGCCAGCACCCTTGTACTGAGGCTGGTTCCCACACTCTTCATTTAATCATCTCCAGCCCGTCATTGCAACACAAGAGGACAAGGCGCATGCAGGTGGGAACATGGCTTTCTCTCTTGGAGTGCTCGTCCAAATCCGAACAGCCCCAACCTCTGAGGGGATTCCTGCCCCTACAAAGACAGCAAGGGCCCTGAAAGGGTGGAAGTCAGAGTGCTTTCTAGAAGGAATATGTCTTGGGATATGACTGAAGCATCCATTGCAAGGAGTGAGGGTGCTGCAGCCTGTGGGGACGAAGAGTCTTGAACACGCTGTCTGTGCAATTCGCTGTGTTAGTAGATTTGTGTTTTCCTCTAGTGTCCATCCACAAGACTCTTATAAATGATGGGATCGTTGGGTCACTCTCAGGGTGTGGACAGGGCGTGGAGAGGATGAAGTCATGGGGCCTGGACTGCTGGGCTCCTGGACACAAAGCCAGCTGCCCTGGGCAGCCCCCACCTGATCAGATCATGGTCACTGAGTCCGGTGCTAGGGAGGGTGAGGGCTACAGGCTGGCCTTCATCTTAAGACCTCTGCTCAAAGGCAGGTGTCCACAGGTGACAGCAGTGTGGGAAACAGACCGTGGCTTGCAGGAAGGCTTGTGGACCCTTAGTCAGCCCTCCCACCATGATCATGTGGCCTTAGGAAAGGTTTTCTCTCCCTCTGCCTCAGTTCCCTCATCTGTGAAGTGAGTTTCATGTAAGTTTTCCCATGGAGTTGTCACATGGCCCCAAAGAGCCAGAACTTGGCACGTGAGTGTTAAAGTCAGCAGCAAGACACAGGTTCTCCAGAAGCACGGGTTCAGTTAAGAAAACACTCAAGGAGGGAGGCAGGATAGGGGTGGGGCTGGCCCTGCAGGAGCCAGAAGGACACACTGACTTCATAGACAAGGAATTCCAGACCCTGGGGCCTCCCCAACCCACTGGGTTGCCCGCCTGGACCAGACATCTCTGCAGAAGGGATGCAAGGCTGTCCCCTGGCCTCAGTACGAAACTCTCTCCTAGAAACAGGAGGAAGGCCTGACTCCCACAGCAGGTCCTCACTGCTTCCCAGTACCCCTGGCTTCCGCACAGAGCTGGACCAACTTCTGTACAGCTCTCGGGATGGCCTTTGGACTTGATTCCAAAAAACCTCAGAGCAGTGTGTGTGCCGGCCCCACCCAGGCCAGCCTCAGCCACGTCCCCAGACTGCCCAGATGAGGGGCTGAGCCCCAATTTTGGATCTCTGAACCTGTTCCTTGGGCCAGTTCCCCCAACATCCAGCCAGCTGGCCTTGCCTGGCCTGGCCTGTTCTATTCAGGGGATCCAGACTTGTATGGTTTTTCTGTCATTGGTTTTGGGGCTCTTTGAAACATTTCTTTTTAGCAGAAAGTGTTTCTATTACAGACATAAATAGTGAATAGCAAGAGCTGGAGAGATAGCTCAGCAATTAAGAGCACTTGCTGCTCTTGAAGAAGACCTGGGTTCGATTCCCAGCATCTGGATACAGGGAAATTCACAACCATTGTAATTCTAGTTCCAGGGGACCCAATGCCCTCTTCTGTTCTCTGCAGGCACTGCACACACATGGTATCCATACATACATCCCAGCAAACACCCATACCCATAAACAAAAACAAATAAATCTTTAAAATAGTAGAGAGAAGTACCACTGCCTTCCAGAATGTTCTTGAGATGTTTTATGTCCTCTATGTCCAATGTGGGGGGCTCTGGACAGTGTGCCCAAGGACCTGCCTCTGAAGCTCAACCTAACTCAATGCCTATTTAATAGCTGGTGCGGATGAGGTGCCTCTGTGTTGTGAAGCACCAGGTCACGGGGCGATGCTCAGACTTGGTGACCTCAGCATCCCTCAGGCTTTTGGGACAGCCCTGTTTCTGGCGGATGGAGAGGATGATGGCAGGAGTAGAGGGTAGCTGGTGAACTGTGTGTGTGTAGGGCTGAAGGGCAGCTCTGTGTGGAGAGCCTGCCTGCTGTGCATCAGGCCTTGGGTTCCATCCCCAGCACCAAAACAAGGGGAGAGGGTTGGAGAGATGCCCAGAGGTTAAGGGTGTGCACTGTTCTCATGATGGACTCAATTCCCAACATCCATGACGTCAGGCAGCTCCAGCCTGCAACTCCAGCTCCAGGAACTCCAATGCCTCTGACCTCTTTGGGTACTCACACACACACACACACACACACACACACACACACACACACACACCTCCACATTAACATATATACATATAATTTTAAAAACTAAACCTTTTTAAAGGGAAAGGGAGCATCCTCACCCAGGTGCACCTCCAACGTATTGATGACCAAGACCAAACAGCTCCGTATGACCAATCCTCACAGAGCTCCTCCTCGGCAGCCAGAAGGCGAGACCAGCCCCAGATGCTTACCACAGCTGAGTGGCTTAGAAGATAGTGCTGGCTCCTGGGAAATACAGCTCCGCCAAGAAAGAAGAGAGTCCATCGGGAGTGACACCCACAGAAGGCCAGTACTGTTAGAAGCCGTTCTCACGGAAGGGTCCAAAGCAGGGAAATGTAGAGACAGAGCAGATGAGCGGCGGCCAGGGACTGGGGCTGCAGCTAGTAAGGACAGTAGCGGGGAACAGGTGTGGGGTGTTCTCACTCCACTTCTGTGGTGTGATTAAAGTCCTCTAATAAAAACAGCTTAGGAGAGAAAGGGTTTATAATCTTAGGTAATAGGCCTTCATTGCAGGGAAGTCAAGGCAGGACCCTGAGGCAGCTGGTCACATCCACTGTCGAGAGCAGAGAGAGAAATAAATGCATGCATGCTTAGTGATCAGCTCATCATCTCTACTCTTTTTTTTTTAATTTAGAATTTTTGTTTTTGATTATGTGTATATGTAGGGGTGGAGATTGTGCATGTGAGTGACTCCCAGAGGCCAGAAGAGGGAATCAGATCCCCTGAAACTAGAGTTACATGGTTGTAGCTACCTTGCCTGGGTTCTGGGAATCAAACTCAGGTCCTCTGCAAGAGTGGTATGTATTCTTATTCACTGAGCCATCCCTCCAGTGCATCACCTACTCCACTCTTAACCAGTCCAGGACCCACTGCCTGGAAATCGGTGCCCCCCACAGTGGGCTGGGTCTTCCCACATCCATTAACACAGTCGAGACAACCCCCCCACACACACACACACACAGACACATCCACTGGCCAATCTAATCTAGACAGTCTCTCATAGAGCCTTTTCCCAGGTGATTGTGCCAAGCTGACAATTAGAACTAACTGGCACCTGGGGTTTTATTTGGCTTGATAAAAATGGGAATCAGAGAGTAGCAGGGACTGCAGAGCACTTCGAGTATGTTCGTTGTCACGGGAAGGTTTTGTTTGTTTGTTTGTTTGTTTGTTTGAAAGAGGTTTCTCTGTCAATCACAGGTTGACTTGTAACTTGCTATGTGGCTGAGGCTATGTAGCCATTTTCTGGGAACCACAGAATGGGCCTGACCAGAGAGTCCATCATCTTGGTCAGTGTTTAATTAAAACTTGCTTCAAATTTGGCTCAAAATTGTGGTAATGGTCTTATTCTCACCCAGTGGGATTAACAGTTAACATCGTGCTATGTGAAGATTACTTCAAACTAGAGAGTAGGGAAAGGGAGGGAAAGAGCAGAGAACAGAGGAAGAGAGGGAGAGAGGGAGAGAAGAGAGGGAAGATGAGGGAGGCAGGGGCACAGTTACCACAGGGGTGCAGACACTCTGAGGGATGTGGAGGTGTAGAGGCAAGGGGCAGAAGTCCTCCCCAGAGGAGAGCCAGGAGCTGAGATATTTGCAGGCTGTGGTTTGGCTCTGCAATGTCATGTCCGTCACACACACACACACACACACACACACACACACACACACACACACCATTGTGTTTGAACACCTGTTTCCCAGCTGTTGGCACTGTCCTGGGAGGTCACAACACTGTTAGAAGCAGAGGCCTGGATGACAGAAGAGGGTCACTAAGGTTGGACTTCTAAGGGTCTATAGCCCCTTCCTGCTTCCAGCTCCCTTCTCTGCTTCCTGGTCCAGCACGCGAGCAGCAGCAACTGCTCGCTTCCGCCATAAAGCGGCCAGGCTTCCCCTAGAAGCCACGAGCCAAAGCGAAGCGAAGCTTGCTTAAGTTGCTAGTGCCGGGTGTTCTGCCACAGTGACAAGGGAGTAACTAACACACACGACACACCTGGTGTGACAGCAAGGTACAGGGGACAGGGACCCAGTGATCTCCACACTGTCACCCTCAACAGCCTGAGGACTTGCCCTAATCTTGTAGACACCTTGACTTAGGTCATAGGTCTTGTGTCTTGGACACTGAAAGGAATCTCATGACCAGCAAACCTGTTGACACAGAGATAGAGATTTTAGTAAAGAGATTTTTGTTTGGCTTTTGTTTCTAGCTAGGATCTCATTATGTAGACCAGGCTGGCCTACATAATCCAGAGATCCGCCTGCCTCTTCCTTCCGAGTGCTGGGATTAAAGGTGTGCACCACACCTAGGTTTTTGAAGATATTTTAACATAGTCTTATGTACCAGGGTTAAGAGAAAGAGAAGCACTCAGAAGAAAGTAAGACACACCCAAAGCATGGATGTGGGCTTCTCAGGAAAGGGTCACAGAGAGTAAGAGACCGGAGTGTGGGTGTGTGCTCACGTGGGAGTCCAATTCCCTGGCTTGGCCATAGCCTTAAATACTATCTGGTGGCTCTCAAGGCTTCATCTCAAAGGCTTGCTTCGAGACCCTTTCTTCTTTCCTGTCTCTTTGGATAAGTGACATTATAGGGAGGCCCTGGAGATGCCTTGGATGGAATTACAATCTGATAAAATAAAACCAGAAGCCACTCGAGCAACAAGGTTTAATACATGTCCTTTGCCTGTAAATGGGGTTTCTGATGAGATCCTAGAAACTTGTAGATTTATATAAGCAGTTCTTAATTATTCTGGATTTTTTTGTGTCTGCTGGCAGGAAGCTTCAACCAGATTCCTGGGTGAGGAGCTCCTCTGCCATTCTTATGTTCCCTATATTTCTGTTTGTCTTCAAAGGGATTCACTGAAGGGAGCTGGAGACAGAGGCTGCTGCTCTTGTCTTTTTAAAGAACAGCGAGACTGAAGCAGCCCTTGCCAGCCACCCAACCCCCTTGCCCCGGTTCTCCTGAAGACCACATTTATCCTGCATCTGTGTGACAGGTGTGAAGATAGCCCCCAGAGATGTCCTAATTCTGGGAGCCCTTGGACATGTCACATTTTGCAGCAAAGGAGATCCTGAGGATGTGTATTTGTGAGATCCAAATTACTTGTTATTTTTTTTGTTATTTGTCTATTTGTTTAGAGACAGAGTTTCACTATGTAGCCCTGACTGGCCTGGAACTCACTATGTAGACCAGGCTGGCCTTGAACTGACAGATCCATTTGCCTCTGCCTCCCAAGTGCTGGGATTAAAGAGGAGCCCCATTAAACCAGGCTTAGTCTGTTACTTTTTAACCCAGCCTAGTGCAAGTTCTCAGGACATGAGCAGACTGTAGCCAAATTCTTTTCCAGAAAGTACCAAAAACAGCCTCAGTCCTCAATTCCTGACAGACTCCTTGTTCACGCTCAAAACCTCACAAGCAGGGCCTCCACTGTCCACACTTATCTTGGCATTCTGCTCTTCCGAGATCCCACCCAAATGACCCACTGCCCCTGCTTGGCATCTGCCTGCAGCTTCCAAGTTTTCCACATTGTTCCTACAAACCAGTTCCACCAACCTCAGAAACATATGGTCAGGTTTATCGCAGCAATGATCCCACTCCTGAGTACCAGTTTTCTGCATTAGTTACTTTTCCTGCTGCTGTAATAAAACACCTGACAGAAAGAGCTTGAGGGAGACAGGGTTTGCTTTGGCTCATGATTCAAGACTCCAGTTCATTGTGTTGGGGAGGGCCTGGCAGCAGAAGCTTGGGGACTGTATCCACAGTCAGGAAGCAGAGAGAGGTGAATGCTGGTGCTCAGCTCATGGGGACTGTATCCACAGTCAGGAAGCAGAGAGAGGTGAATGCTGGTGCTCAGCTCATGGGGACTGTATCCACAGTCAGGAAGCAGAGAGAGGTGAATGGTGGCGCTCGGCTCACTTTCTCCTTTGTACTCGGTTCAGGATCCCAGCACAACAGGCTGCCCACAGTTGGGGAGTCTCCCCTCCTCAGTCAACCTAATCTAGAACCCTTCCCCCAGACATGCCCATAGGTTTGTGTACTAGGTGATTCTGCATCCTGTCACCTTGACAACCAGTATCAACCCCCACACCGTTGTATAGCTGTGGTATGAATGTGGTGTGGGGCTGGCACACAGTGGGGCTCCATCCACATTGTCAGCTGGCAAACAGTGGGGCTCCATCCACACTGTCAGCTGTGCACACAGTGGGACTCCATCCACACTGTCAGCTGTGCACACAGTGGGGCTCCATCCACACTGTCAGCTGTGCACACAGTGGGGCTCCATCCACACTGTCAGCTGGTACACAGTGGGGCTCCATCCACACTGTCAGCTGTGCACACAGTGGGGCTCCATCCACACTGTCAGCTGGCACACAGTGGGGCTCCATCTATATTGTCAGCTGTGCACACAGTGGGGCTCCATCCACACTGTCAGCTGTGCACACAGTGGGGCTCCATCCACACTGTCAGCTGTGCACACAGTGGGGCTCCATCCACACTGTCAGCTGGTACACAGTGGGGCTCCATCCACACTGTCAGCTGTGCACACAGTGGGGCTCCATCCACACTGTCAGCTGGCACACAGTGGGGCTCCATTTACATTGTCAGCTGGCACGCAGTGGGGCTCCATCCACGTTGTCAGCAAGAGGCTGACAATGAGTTTTCTCTTCCCTTAGATGCCACAGTGGATTCAAGCAAACTGCTGGTCTCTGTACCAGCTCGGGGTCTCAGGCACCGCCCCCTCTCCTGTTTGATTGTTGTGCTGGGCACTGAATCTGGAGTCTCATATGTGCTAAGCAAGTGCCTGACCACTATGATGTACCACCATCCCTCTTTTTGTTTTTTATTTGGAGACAGACAGGGTCTCACTAAGTTCCCATCAGGCTCTTGACCTCATTATGTAGCCCAGGTTGGCCTTGAACTTGGGATTCTCCTGCCTCGGTTTCCCCAGTGCTAGAATGATGGGCCTGTACCCCCAAACCTGGTTTCTCTCTTCCCTTTATTCCTTACTCCAGTTTTTAGTCTTTCTGGCCCTGAGTTGGTTACTTTGTTTCTTTTCTTTAAAAAAAAAAAAAACCACTTTATATTATTGTGGTTAAAAACTACACATAACAAAATTCACCCTCCTAACCACTTCCGAGTATGTGACTCCAGGGTGTTTAACAAACTCATAATGTGCGTGATCATCGGCACCATCTACTCTCACAACATCAGGCCCCCACTTCCACACTCAACTGTACTTGTATTCTGTGAACCACCCCTGGTCCCCATGGGTGACGGAGATGGATACCTGAGTTTAAATGATCTGATCTAAATTTAGACAATAAAATCTGAGCTGTTTCAGATCCTTAACACTCCGCACGCACTGGCACTCGGAGGCCCCTTGGCAGGCTCAAGGCCTCCTTCTCTCTCAATCTTGGCACTCAAGTGTCTCTTTCCATAGATGCTGTGAACCTTCTAAGCGCCTCCTCTCAGGGCCCCCTGTGGTGGCCACGACTGTGGATCCTCGTTTCCCTGGGTTACACATAAAAGTGTTGTCCTCCTGGCTGTGAGGACCAGCTCTGTGTAACGCAAAGAATGAACCAGCCAGGAACGTGTGCCAGTGTCGTGCAAGGGCCGAAGGATCGCTGACTCCACAGGCATATTGTAGGCCACGGATGGCCAGAGGGGACCTTTTGTGGAACCCTTTTGAGGGCAGCAGCTCTGCCCTTTTCCCCCTGCTCCCAGGCAGTCTCCTGTCTCCTCTGCTCTTACCTTCCTGGTGCTGTCTCTGCCAGAAGCTGAGTGGAAATATCTGAACAGTTCTGGCTGCCTCTCTAGGCTGAGATTCAAACATGACAATTTCATCCTTGATCCAGATCCAGGTTGCCATTTGTCTGTGTGCCTTGGGCTGCTGTTCCCAGCAGCTCTGTGGTGAGAGCGGCCCTGGATGAAACGCAGATCATCCCAACCTGGACCAACAGCCCACAGGAACTCAAAGCAGCTGCTGAGGAGGAAGGAGAGGAGGAGCAGACAAGATCCAGACCCCGGCTCTCTGGACCCACCATTGATGCTATCTTTCAGTTGTGACCAGTAATTATACCAAGCCAAGGAGAGGCCCCACCTTTGGTCACCCTCACCAGAGTAGGCCACTCAGAGCTTGAGGACTGCATGAAAGAGGAGGGAGGCCTCTTGCAGACCAGTGCTGAGGTACAGGGCAATGTAGCAGATCTGGGTTGCACTGGCCTCCAGCATCTCAGCAGAACTGTGGCAAGGTGGCTCCAGGCTTCAATCCCTCTGCTGGCCCCAGACTCAGTGTCAGGACTACCCTTGGCTCCTCTCTGGGGTTATGTGAGGAAGACATGCCTGACATTTTAGAGACTTCTCTCAGGCCTGACAGCCTGAGAAAGCCTCTTCCCTCAGCTGAGGGCTGATGGCTCCATGACAGCTATCCCACACCCACGCCTGGCTCCTCAGCCTACACCACCTGTCTGCTCTCTTTGGAAGCAGGCCTGGGAGGCTGGATTTGAACCTGGTGCAGCCTTGGAGCTGACAAGCAGGGGACAGAGGAACAAGGGAAAAGACACCAGGGTACCAGTCCATGCTCTGCACTTGGCAATCCTCAGAAAAGCCAGAGCTGTGGGGAAAGGGAGAGTGGGCAGTGGCTGGAAGAAGTGACACAGAGTCAGGGCAGTAAACACAAAACATACCCTGTCTCCAGCGATACCACCAGAAGCCATGGTTCGAGCAACTCAGGATATCCAAATATGGGCTGTGCATCACCGCTGTGAGGAGATGGGGGCCTGGGGGTGCACTTATACAGGGGACTGCACCTGTTTTGGAAGAGGGGAGGAGAAACAGAAGGGGGAGAGAAGAAGGAAAAGGAGGGGGGAGGAAGGAGGAGCACACAGAATACCAAAGGGAGCAAGTGAGAGAAGGAAGGGGCGGGGACATGCAGCTATGATGAGGCTTCAGCCCGTCAAGTAAGGGGTCTCTACACTTAGTATAGACGGGTGAGGAAGGCCTACAGGAAGGAGCTGGCACCATCAGAGCAGTCCTCGGGGTTCAGATCTGAAGGGGGGAGGAGGAGGCCACCTCTGGGTGCTGAGAACAGCTATGTGCAAAAGGTCCCCTGAGAGGAGCTGCCCAAGTGCCACCTACCTGAGCAGCTGGCCACTGCATGACGGGATCTCTAAGAAACTCTTGCGTCTTCTGTTGACTCTGGGCCACAGCCATGCAGGAGAACCAGGCACTGAGATTCTGATTTTGATTTGGTATGTCTGGTATTTGAAAGCTTTCTTCATAAAAAGATGGGATTCAGAACTGGTGGTTTAGGATTACCATCTCGGCTACTTAGGAAGCTGAGACAGAAGGATTGCAAGTTCAAGGGCATCCTGGGCTACAGAGTGAGTTCAGCCTGGCTAGCCTGGACAACCTCAAAAGACTTGTTTCAAAATGTAAACAAGGAGAAAGAGGGCTGAAGATTTAGAACACAGTGGTAGAGTACATAGTAACATTGACAGGACCTCGGGCTCAGTCCCAGTACCTCAAGTAAATAAAAAATAAACAAATAGAGGAAGGGATGAGGAGGAAGCTTAGGAAGGGAGGAAGGAAGGGAGGCAGAAAAGGTCGGGGAGGGGGAGGAATGGACTCAGAGCCCCACTGCCTGAGCTCCAGAGTCTGTGGCTTCAGCTGGGCCTGGCCAAGCACACAGATCCCAGAGGCCCAGGCCCAGAGCTTGGGAGCCCTCCACAGGCAGGGCCAGCAGAAGTAAAATGTGAATAAAAGAGATTTGGCAGAGCGGGGGAGAAAAAGAAAACATTTGGGGCAATATCAAGCTATATTAACCACATTGCCACTTGTTTTATGGCTTTGATCTGTTTTTATTTGGAATTACATGGGTGTGGGAGGCTCTTGTACTGGCCTTCTGGCAGCATCTGCCAGGCTTGCGGCCAAAGGCACCAAGCAGAGCTAGGAGACCCAGTGAGTCCTGAATAGACTCTGCACACGTGGTACCCATGCCCTGTCATCCACATGCAAAGGCAGGTACAGCCAGGGCACACTTTGGGCAGAGACCCCCCACACACCCTGATACAGGCCCAGGTTGCCCCATGCCACAGGTGCTGGGGCCCAGTTCTCAGTCGCTTCTCAGCCCGGTCTTGGCCTCACTGAACAATGACACATGGCCTCAGGCCTGAGGAAACGAGAACCAAGAGGAAGGAGCAAGGCAATGAAGGGACCTCGAAGGCCACCAAATGCCACACCCTCCCTAAGACAGACAGCAGCTGTGCCTCACATTTCTGTTAAAAGATGCACGAGTGTCCAAGGGGGACAAGTGCCATGTGGGGAGACCAGGGAATGGGGGCATCTTTGCATGTGGCCACTCCCAGACTTAGTCACCTTTCTGTTGCCGGAATAAGACACCATGACCAAGGCAACTTGTGGAAGGGTTTATCTGGGCTCATGGCTGCAGGAGAGAGTCCATCGTGGTCGGGAAGCATGCCATCATGGCAGCTGGAAACAGGAAACAGAGAGATCACATCTTCAACCACAAACATGAAGTAGAGAGAGCCAATGAGAGTGGGGTGAGACTATGAAATCTCAAAGCCCTCCCCCATGACTCACTTCCTCCAACAAGGCTGTACCCCTACACCTCCACAAACATCTCCACCAACTGGTGTCCATACGTGAGTCTATTGGGAACATTTCTCATTGGACGCATCACACCTGAACTTCCAGAGGCTTGTGGTAAAGTGCATCTGAGGTCACAATCTCAGCTCCATCAAGGAGAGTACTTCACACTGGGCAGCACATTCATGGCCCAGGAGAGAGACCACCCAAATCAAGACGACTAGACCAATGAAAGGGATATTCTATCCATTTCAGGAGAAATAAAGCAAAAATTATTTCTTATTAATAAATAAAACACAAACAGACACTTTGAACACAGCCAGGCAGATCAGGGAGCTAGGACACACTCATGGTATAGAACAAGGAGATACATTCAGAGCTCATGTCAAGAGCCAGGCAGCTAAGGCACAATTGTAATGGATCGACTCTGCTGTCAGCACTGAAGGGAATATAGGGGTGTGTGCCCCTCAAACTCTGGTAAGGAGAAAATAACATCTCTGCATGGTGAGGTCAGGAAACCTAGCATACAAAGATGTGATTCACTGTTTTATTTAGAGAGAAAAAAATGTTAAAGTACATAAACATTCAACAGGAGAGAATGGCTAGTCTATGAGCCATCTGCCTGAGGCAGAACAGACCCAGAGAAGGACAGGATCTGAGCTGTCTGCGTCCCCAAGAGGCTGCCTGACAAGATAATGTGAACTGGATGGCAGGCAGTGGTGTGTCCAGCAGCTTCAGTCACCAAGATGTGACACCCACAGAAACAAGGCAAACACCTGGAAGGTGACACCTCCCAACAAGAGCTGTCCAGTCTGCACTGAGATACGCTCTTCAGAACACCCTGCAGGAGTCCAGATGTATCAGAGAGAGACTACATCGGTGTTCGTCAACAACCAGGGAGCAGGTGGCTGGTGCTATGTAACTGTCTGGGGAAGGGAGGACTCTGGAGACAGGGGGTTGATCTGACCTTTATGCCACACTGGACTATGGCTCCAGCAATGTTCTCAAATGCCTCCCTGGACCCAGGGCTAAAGAGACAGTGTGACCCATGGAGACTTCATCTTACATCTGCTCATCCTCCCAGCATCTCTTTAGAAGAGGAGACATTGACTTGGAGAATATTTCACCCTCAGAGCTACATAGCACAGAAGAGGTGAGGCCCAGGATCCTTGACTCGGCTTATCGTCCTCAGTTGTAAAGCAAAGTCAAGTGCCAGAGAGCCCAAACCTGGTCCTAGGGTCAGTTGAACATGTGTTTCAGGTTTCTGTGCCTCAGTTTCCTCTTCTGTAAAGCAGACCCTTACCTCATGGGGCTACTGTGGAGATGAAATACAGTAGCCTACACGCATGAGCTTCCTAAAGTCCACTAAAGGCCACCTCACAGCTCACCCGTGTGTCTCTGGGTTTTGACAAACACACGTACTTCTTCCTGAGGCCTCAGGCTCCACATCGTGGCTTTTACTGTTTGTCCTTATGGGCCTTAGTCTTAGTGCAGGATATAGCCAGGCCCAGACTGAAACTTCTCAGTTGTGTGCACCCCACACCAGATAAGGGCTTCGTCTACTCCTAGCAGGCAGCAGGAGGGTGGTTCCATGGCAGGAAAAGAGCTTTCTTCTGTGGCTTCTACTTAGCAACACCCAGTAGTGCATCCTGGAGGCAGCCAGAGCCCCTAGCATGGCCATATACCAAAGGGGGCTACTCACTCCAGGAACAATGCTCACCCAGGACAGCAGCCAACCCCACCCTCCCACTGATCCTGCCCTCTGCCTGCACATCAGCCCCAGATTCTATGACTGAGGCCCCATTCTAGGCTTAGAAACAGCATTTCCATGCAGGCCAGAGCAGCCAGGGCCCCCTCCTCATTAGCTGAGGGCTCCCAGTTGAGCTGTCACTGGTGGCCAGCCGCCAACTCCCCCCAGGCCTGAGCTGCGATGACATCATCCTGGCCTGTGAAACAGTTAAGTAGAAGCAGATGTGCCTCTGTCCTGGGCCAGGGCACCCTAGGAAACTTATAAGAACAGCCCACGGTGATCACTCACCATCCACGGAGTGGACCCAGTGTGATCAAAGGTACCAGGATGGCGTCCCCAACATGAAGCCTAGAGCCTGCTAGGTCCTTAAGAAATGCCTAATGAAAGGCCACTGGGCTGTCTTGGAAGACCCTCTCCCCAGAGTTTATGTCTACTTAGAACTCAGAACGAGGCCCTGGTTAGAGAGGCTTTGCAGATGTGGCAGTGAAGGGCTAGAGTAAGCTCATGCTGGACCTGATAGGTCCCGGACCCAAGGACAAATTTTGATAGGAGGAGGGGAAGACCAGAGGCTTTGAAGCTGGGAGAAGATGGAAGTGGCCTTTGGAGCTGTGGTCTACAAGCCAGCCATGCCTAGGGCCCCAGAAGGTGGGAGGGACAAGAGGGGAGTTCTCTCCCTGGTCTGGAGACTCTTTGAAGAGTTCAGAGGGGAGAATGAGGGGGAGGCTAGGGCACTTGATGTTAGGTCTCACTCGATGTTAGATCTCTCCAGAACTTGAAGAAAATACTCTGGTAAGTCACTTGATTCTCTGTCGTCTGCCACAGCAACCCTGGGAAGCCCACACGGTAAGCTGAAGGCGCATGTCAGTACTGCTCAACAAGCCCCCGAAGGTTCTAACAATGGGGGCTGGAGAGATGGCTCAGTGGGTAAAGATGCCTGCTGCCAAGCCTGAAGACATGAGTTCAATCCCTGGGACCCACACCGTAGAAAGCGATAACCAGCCTCAGCAAGGTAATCCTGACTTCTACATACATGCTGTGGCATGCTTGCATGTGTGTGTATGCACATGTGCGTATATAAATAAATAAATGTTTAAAAATAAAACAACTAGCACTGGGTCCACAACTGAGTATTAACTAATAAGAAAGGAAATTTTTCCTCTGTGAGTTCAAGGCCAGCCTGGGCTACCAAGTGAGTTCCAGGAAAGGCACAAAGCTACACAGAGAAATCCTGTCTCGAAAAACCAAAAAAAAGAAGAAAGGAAATTTTTTAAAAATGTAAGCATACATAAGTAATGAAGAAAAAGAAATATAGACCTGCTAAATAGCAAATAAAATGTAGTGATTATGAACCCTGATGTCTAAGTGATTGTATTAAATTTAAAGAGTAATTTCAGCCTGACAGACTTGGGGCAGGAGAGACTCAAACTCAGTTTTTACAGGAAGCACCCAAAACAGAAGGGTCTGCAGACGGGAAGTGTCTGAAGATTCTAAATGCAAAAAGAAAGCAGAGCTGGGCGCTGGGCCACATGCCTGGAATTCCAGCACTTGGGAAGCAGTCTTGATTATTATTTTGTTGTTGTTTTTGTGATAAAATAATCTGACAAAGGCAACTTATGGGAGAAATGGTTTATTCTGGCTCACAGTCCACCACTGAGGGGAAGGCACAGCGGCAGGAACTGAGACAGCGGGTCATGTTGCATTACAGTCGACAGACAGTGATGAGTACTTGCACTCAGCTCACAGTCTAGGAACCCAGCTGAGGGAATGGTGCCACCCACAGTGGGCTGAGCAGGTCTTCCCACCTCAGCTAACCTAATCAAGATAATCCCCCACACACACGGTGGCCAGAGACTCACTTCCCAGGTGATGCTAGACTTCACATTGACACTGGGATTGGCCATCCCAGAGCTGAGGCAGAAAGATGATGAGTTTCAGGGCAGCCTGGGATGCTAGTAGGAGCCTAGCTTTAAAAACAAACAGAAAAGAGCACCATGTGAACACCAAACAAAATACGTCTTAAGACAAAAAGCACACATACATCGTCCTCCATGCTAAGAAGACTGATTCACCCAGAAAAGCAAACAAACACAATCTGTATTAACTCCAGGCAGCCGTGAAATCACAAACCCTCTATATCTGCACTCCAGGGGAAGTCTTGGAGCAGACTACGGGACAGGAAATCTGCAGGAAATTGGGAACAGCCAGACTTCAGTGGCTCTGTGGCTCAGTGGCTGTGGCCTCCAGTAGTTGTGGCCCTTGGTTGCAGGCTGCTTGGCTCTCTGAAGCTCGTGTGTAACTCTGCCCCAAGACAGAAGCAAGCTCAACACATGTCAAGGAACCGAAATAACTAGGGTGTGCTTCCTGACCACAATGCAAGGTGGAGAGGAGGTCCCTGTATTTGGAGTTCAAACACTGTGACACAGCTTGTCTTCAAGAAACCACAATGGAAATTCAGGCACAGTCTTACCAAGGACTATGCCCAGGGATAATTGGCACGTAAAACACTTCCCATCAAATCAAAGGCGAGGCAGTCTGCTGAGTATTCGAATGCTGCAGGGGAATGCAACAGACAAGTGAGAGGTTGGATGTGACTATGTTGAGCCCAGATCTCAAGAAGTGAGAAAAGCCAGGACGAGGGGTGCAGTGCTGTATTTCGATACTCAGAGGCTGAGGAGGAGCTTCTCAACTTTAGACCCTGTCTTAAAAAAGGAGGTGGGCAGAGGCTAGAGAGATGGCAGTTTAAGAGCATGTACTTGCAAAGGGTCAGAGTTCATCCCATTACCCATATCAGGTGGTTCACAATCACTTACAATCCAAGGCATCCAACACTTCTGGCCTCCAAGGGCATCTGCACTCAGATGGTACACACACGTACACACACAGGGGTAAACACACACACACATACTAATTAAATAAATATATTTTAAAAGAGAATAAAAACCAAAGTTAGAAGATATAAGTGTCAAAATTACACACATCTGATAAGACTACTGAGAAGAAAAATGATAGTCGCTATAAATCACTTAAACCATGAATAGGAACAGAGAAAACCACTGTGCATATTATGATAAGGAGATATTATAAATGAGGTGACATCATGGAATGTGTGCTCATAATTTAAATTTTCAACAAAATGGACTCGTTCCTAGACTGACTCAAGAAGGAAAGATCTAGATGGTTCTATAATGGCTCAAGAAAATGAATCATCAGTCAAAAATCCTCCCACAGTTGAAACCTCGAGATGAGAAGAATCCGCGATCCACACTTATTTTCCACAAACAATCAGAAAAGAGAGACCTCTGCCCACCATCCAACAAGCACAGCAAGAGCAACATGGCTATGGCCATTTACATCTGATTTACCAAGGAACGTAACCGCAGATGGAATTTAACCAACCAAGACCAAGCACATATGAGGTCAGCGCACCATGACTGAGGTGGGATTAACTGAGGAATGCAACACTAGCTGGTTTAACTTCCAAAAGACAGGCTGCTATCTGCTATGCTGACAGCCAGAGATAAAAACCCGGGCCAGTCCCGGGGAGGTGGTTCAGTGGGGAAAGCGCTTGCCATGCACACATGAGAGCCCAAGGTCGGTTCCCCAGCATCCGTGAAAAAGCCAGGAATGACAGCACCCGTTAGCCTAGCCTCAGAGAAACCTTCTGACGAGCTGAATAGGTGAACACCAGGTTTAGTGAGAAACCCATGCTCAATCAATCAATCAATCAATCAATCAATCGAGAGTGATAAGAACATTTGATGTTGACCTCTGTGCCCCCTAATATGCATGCACAGCAGCGTGCATACACACACTTGTGCATAACCCCCTCACACACACAGAAGGGAGACCTCTTCTCTCTGTGTGAAGAGAACTATTTGAATTTAAACATATATTTTATGTGATTAATCTTTTTTTTTTTTTTAGGAGCCAGTGAGGTAGCTTAGCAGTTGACTTGAGTTCAATCCCCAGAACCCACAAAAAGATAGAAGGAAAGAAATTTCACGAAGCTATCCTCCGAAGCTACCATCTGACTGCCATGTGCATGCCACGGTACCCGCCAATTACATGCCACAGTACACGAGCGTCCCTCACACTTATAATAAAAATTAAATATTTCTAAATGAAAGGTCTCTTCAATAACACACACACACACACACACACACACACACACACACACATACACACACACACACACACACACACACAAGAACAGAAGGAGCTGGGCAGTGGTGGTGCACACCTTTAATCCCAGCACTCAGGAGGCAGACAAAGGTGGATCTCTGTGAGTTTGAGGCCAGCCTGGTCTACAGAATGAATTCCAGGCTAGACAGGGCAACACAGAGAAACCCTGTCTCAAAAAACAAAGAACAGACGAAAAGCCCTTCAACCAGACATAGGGTGTTTATCAAACCTCTTTCTTCTGTTAGAACCTGCTTACTAATGTGACTTTAAAACAGTCACTGAAAAGGGAAAATCAGACTGTCACTACACACAGACAACATGACACATAGATCTTATGCCTGTTAAAGGAAAACAAGAAGCTCAGTAAGTAAGCTGAGTAGTCGACTGAGCCAAATTTAACACACAATTTAACGACCTTTCTGTATAATAGCAATACATATCTATGAATGAAATTTTAAAAAAAGATGCTACTCACAGAAGCATCAAAAAATGAAGTACATGAATGCATTGACAAAAGACATGTTTAGGAAGAAACTTGAAAAATATGATAAGCCTTTGAGCTGTATGTAGCACAGGACATGTAAATATAGTATATGACATGTGAATGGCTTGGAAGGTTCCATATTGCAAATATGCAAATTGGCCCAAAGAGGTGGATAGATTGGGAGAATGGTCACCTGTGGAACTGTTTTCATTTCTGTTGCTGTGATAAAACATGCTGACAGAAAGCAACTTAAGGGTTTATTTCAGCTGACAGTTCCAGTTGTAGTTGTTAGTGTGAGAGGTCAAGACGGGAACATCAGGAGCCTAGTCACATCACACCCACAGCTAAGAGCAGATAAACGAATTATATATGCTCACTTTCTTACTTGCTTGTGCCCAGTTGGATTCTGCCACTCTTATGTAGTTCAGGAAACTCTGCCTAGGGAATAGTGCCACCCACAGTGGACTGGATCTTCCCACATCAATTAAGGCGATCAAGACTTTCCCCCACAGACATGCCTGAAGGCCAACACGATGAAAACAATCCCTCATTAAGCCTTTCTTCCCAGATGATTTTAGGCTTTGTCAAGTTGACATAACTAGTCATCACAGTCACAACAGGTGATTGTAAGGTCAGATGTCAAGCTAACTTTTCTTGAAGACATGTAAGATAAAAGGAATACACTGTGAGTTCAAGGCCAGCCTGGTCTGAAGAGTGAGTTCCAGGACAGCAAAGACTACACAGAGAAACCCTGTCTCGGGGAAAAAAAAAAAGGAGCAAGACATTGAACAATGACCTTGTCAAACTGAACTCTCCTGACCAAAACAAAAACAGAAAACAAAACAAAAAACAAAAGCAAAAACAAACAAACAAAAAACCTCTTGGGATAGGACTATTACACTGAGTTAAGAAACTTTAAGTTCTAACTACAGGATTATAATACCCACCACTAGTTTGGTAAAAATAAATAAATAAATAAATAAATAAATAAGTAAATAGATAAATATTGATTTGGGGTAAGATTTCAGAGCAGTAGGAAGTCTCATTAATGACATGAACATAAATTTCTAAACCCACCATGAAAACAATCAGAGGTTATCTCTCACATTGAACACGTGGCTGTCTTACAGTCTCTCAAACCCTGGAGACACCCTCTTCATCTGCATTCTGTATAGAGATGTCTAGGCTATTCATAGTGTCTCACAATGAAAATAAACCAGGTAGCCAGGTGATGGTGATGCACGCCTTTAATCCCAGCACTCAGGAGGCAAAGGTAGATCTCTGAGTTCGAGGCCAGCCTGGTCTACAGAGCGAGTTCCAGGACAGCCAGGGCTACACAGAGAAACTTTGTCTAAAGAAAGAAAGAAAGAAAGAAAGAAAGAGAGAGAGAGAGAGAGAGAGAGAAAGAAAGAAAGAAAGAAAGAATAAATGAATGAATGAATAAATAAATAAATTCAGGAAAAAGAAAAGAAGCCAGATGAAACCAAGAACAGTCATAGAATGAACTCTACTCAGCAAAGAAAAGTCATGTGCCAGAGAGCATGAGACTGCATGGCTAAATCACACCAAAAACTGTTTGACAACCCTAGCCAGCACAAGGCCTCAGGTGAGATGCCTCAATGAATAAAGGAGCTTGCAACCAAGTGTAGTGACTGGAGTTTGTCCCCAGGACTTATAATGATGGAAGGAGAGGAGATCCAGCTCCTGAAAGTTATCTTCTGGCCTCCCTCCACACATTCTGCATGAGAGTGCACACACACACACACACACACACACACACACACACAATTAATTAAAAGTGAAGCAGTAAGGGCTGGGAGATGGCTCATTCAGTAAAGTTCTTGCCACACACACAAGCATGAAAACCTGAGTTCAGATCCCCAGAACCCATGCATGAGCCAGGTCCAGTGGTGTCTATAACCCTAGCACTGTGGCAGAGGAGACAGATGGACCCAGGGGTTTGCTGGATCGCCAGTCTAGCCCAAACAGTGAACTCCAGGTTCAGTGAGAGACCCTGTCTCAAAGAAGAAGGTGGAGCATGATGAGGAGGATACCTAGTGCCATACTCTGGCTCCATATGCACAGGTGATTACACCTGTACTTACGTGTGCACACACATCTGCCACACACGCACACATACGCATACATATGTACCCACATATGCTATGCACATTTTCTAGAAGAAGCAATAATACACGAAGAGTTTTTAGAGTCCTATTGCGTATATACATTACCTGAATACTGGTCATGTAAAATTGTTTATGAATAAAAACCCACAGAAAAACAAAATGCAGTCTTCACTCAGGACAAGCCTTCAGCCGCTCTGGGCAATGACAAGGCTGTGCAGGTACGCCTCTGGGACAAGCAGAGCATGTTCACGGCATCTTTCTCCATCTATCGACTGCTGTGATTTTTCACTTTGCAAGCCCAGATGGTCTTCAGTTTACAACAGCATTACTGCTGAGGCACAGGTGAATTCAAAGTATTGTAAGTAGAAAATGTGTTTGTTACTCCCAGTCTGTCACACATTGTCGCTTAGGAGGAGTGTGCTGTAGATTGCAGATCATTCCCTCCAGCAATGGTGGGGTGGCCTGGGGCTGCAGCCAGGGGGGTTGCCCTGCAAACCACTCCAAAGGAGGGTTCCTATGAAACTGAAAGAGGGGTGTGAGCCATAGTGTAGTTGAAAGACTCCAAGTCAAGCCATCATGAACTGGAGGTCATCTGTACTTTAAATTGTAGCTAGAGTTTTCCTGCCTGGCCCACAGTCAGGACAAATCTCTCTCACCTGCCAGTCCCACAGCCACTCAGACCCGACCAAGTAAACACAGAGACTTATTTTGCTTACAAACTGTATGGCCGTACCAGGCTTCTTGCTAACTGTTCTTACAGCTTAAATTAATCCATTTCTATAAATCTATACCTTGCCACGTGGCTCGTGGCTTACCGGCATCTTCACATGCTGTTTGTCATCATGGCAGCTGGCAGTGTCTCTGACTCAGCCTTCCACTTCCCAGCTTTATTCTCCTCCTTGTCCCGCCCACACTTCCTCCTGTCTAACTACTGGCCAATCAGTGTTTTATTTATTGACCAATCAGAGCAACACATTTGCCATACAGAACATCCCACAGCATTAAATTGCGTGTATTTGTACAGTCCGCACTAAGTGTGACATGCATTGAATTTAGAATGTATTTGTCACCATTGAATGTCTTTTCTGAAAGATGAGAGCTGGGTCTGGGATAACAGCTAAGGGGGTGAAGCTCTTGCTGTACAAGCATGATGACCTGAGTTTGGATCCCCAAAACCCTTACATAAGCCAGAAGTGACGGCGGCACATGTCCATAACTGAGCTCTGGGGTTGGAAGAGACAAGCAAATCCCTAGAGCTGGAAGATCCGATGAACTCCAGATTCAGTGAGAGAACCTACCTCCCAAAGTAAGGTGGAGGGGGCTAGAGAGGTCACTCATCCGTAAAGCATGCTACTGCTCTTGCAAAGGACCCAGGTTCGGTTCCCAGTACCTCATCAGGTAGCTCACACTGCCTGCAACTCTAACTCCAGGGGGTTTCATGGGCACATACACACATGTGATGCATAAACTCGTGGGAGCACACTCACATACACACAAATAATAATAAATAAATCTAGAAAAGCAAAAGGGGGAGCAATGGAGAACACACCCAGCATCAAGCTCTGCCTTCTACACATATGCTCACACACAGGCAAGCAAACGCGAACACAGATGTTCACACACATGAACACATAACACACACACACACACACACACACACACCAAATTCTCCTATCCCATCAGCCATTTGAGACAGCTCAGAACAGAGTCCTTCTCTACATCCCTGGCTCTCTGCTCTGCCTGGCCCTCAGGATGGTGGCTACCCGCTGATGCAGGAAATGAGTAAGAAATCGAATAACATCTAGTCACCCGCAAGCCCAGGAAGGGTAAAAAGTGACTCAGACCTTCGGCTGCTAATTAGCTGCTTGGTAACTTCGGCCACTGAGAATGGGACAGACACAGAGTCGGGGGGGGGGGGGGGACATGCTCTTGGGCAGTCTGTTGGACACCCACATGGAGAGGTCACCCTGGACTCACAGGTTAGGAGTTTAGAAGTTCAATTTAAATTTGGAAGTGGCTCAGCCAGGGTCTGGCAGGAAACAATATTCACCCCCACGGTTCAAATCCTAGACGTTCACTACCAGACTTCTTGAAGGAGAAAAGTAATAAGGGTTGAGGAAATGGAGAAACATGAGCGTTGGAACTCCAGAGACCACAATGGTTGCCACTGTCTCCAGCCTACAGCTAGCAAGCCCTGCCCTACAGAGACTGGCCCAAAGCAGATGTGGGGTAGATCCTGGGTCTCCTGGCCCAGCAGCATGGCTTCTCACATTGTAGGGAGGACACTCAGAAATCCCCAAGGGCAGTCCCACAGGTGTTCTGAGGCACTGCCCAGGAGCCTGGTGGGGGACACATGTGTGCCCATAGATTAGCTATGGAGACAAGACCTTGTCCTAAGACCCACTAGCTGGGGATGTCAGTCATTCTCCCCTCTTTTCTAGTCCTTGGTTTCCTGGACATGGGAAATAATTTGAGACTACTAATTTGCCTCTGCAGGGCTATCTTCAGGTGATTCGGTAAAGACAGGACACGCTCAGTGTGTCACAAGTAAGTGAACAGCAGGGGCTGCCACATCCTTGCTATTTGATGTGGAACTGGTAGGGTGAGAATTTAAACCTGGGACGACTGTCTGATGCTGTAGCCTTTGCTCCTGACAGGAGGGACAGAAAGGCCCAACACTGTTGTCCAGAAGAAAAGCAGAGAAAATGTTGACCACCTTGAACAGGGAGAGACCAGTCAAGCTGGGACTGTGGCTGAAGGGCCCCATGATAATGGAATAGGTATAGGAGGGAACCCATCCACCACCTACCTATAAGGTTGGGAAAAACAAGTTCAGAGCATCAGGGGTGACTGGTATCTCTCTGCCACTCGCAGGGATGAGGAGACTGAGGCAGGGAAGACCGTGGAAGATGTTTTGGCATGAATTGGCCAAACAGATTACTGCCTGTCTGAAGGAGGAAAGCTATCTGAGGGAAGAAGCGTGGGTAGGTGGATTTGGATTTAGAAATGGGCTTCCAGAATATGAGGCTGAGAGGCTGCCCTTCACGTGAAGCAGTAGGGTCTCAAAGCTCTGAGGCAGAAGTATCCTGAATGCCCTCAACTAGCCCAATTGTCATATCATGATGTCCTCCAGTCCCTGTCACATAGAAATGACTGCCAGGACCAGGCCAGAATGCTCCAGAGGCTGTTCCATCCTACTGACAAAAAGAAGCACTTATGGGGTACCCCCAGTGCTCCTGTGATCCTCAGTTTCCCCACTCCAGACTGTTGCAGCAGGCAAGGTGGTGACGCCCCCCCCCCCGGGGAACAGTTGTCATGGTTTGCCCAAGTCTCTTCTATTTGTATTTTTTTTAAAAAGCCCCTGTCTTGGGAAGCCCCCCAGTCCTGGGCTGGAGAGGGCAGTGGTCACCCTAGAATAGACAGTCAGGCTGGACAGAGGTTGCCAGACTGGGGGCCGCTGTGACCTGTGGCCCTCTCTCTCCCACCCTCCCACTCCACAGTAACACAGCACTTCCCTGAAGCTCTGCAGACAGCTGCGCCCTTCTGCTCTGCTCTGAACTCGGCTAGTGATGAGTCAGCCAGCTGGGCCTCCCACGGGCTGGCCAGTGCGAGTACACATGCCACGTCCTCATCTCCAGCCTGAGGCTGCCTGAGGACCCCACCCCCGTCCAAAGATGGCCTCCGCCATGGAGCCCAGTACTCAGCAGCAGCAGGAGCCAAGGAAGCTCCTGAGAGGCCAAGCCAGGACCTGAGAGGCAAGACAGAGGCAGGCTGAGTCCCAGGGGCATGCAGCCACATCTGTCCATGCACTTTGTCCATCCCCTCTAAGGGCTTGTCCACAGGTGTACCCACATGGAACAGTCGACGGTTGGCTGTACAGGAGAGCCAGCCTTCCTCTGAGGCAAAGACCTCCTAGGCCGCAGCTAGCCCACTCAGACCCACTCAGAGAAGTCTGCCCTAGAGTGAGAAGACACATGTTCATGGTGGGACACACAGCTGGCCCAGAGGGACTGGATTCACTAGACTCTTTGATTACCCTAACCCAAGGCTCATCCCTCCACAGTCCCTCCAGATTCTGAGTACAGAGAAGGACCTTGGCTCCTTCCCATGCTCCCGGTAAGATGAAGGAGCATGCAGAGCAGAAGTTGGGTCACACTAGGCAGAAGAAGAGGCCCAGGTGGTACCCTGTGTAGGGAGGATGGAGGTCCACACTGTGCTAAGGCCCTTGGTGTGTTCTAGCTCCATGGTGGCATTTATTTGTTTGTTTGTTGTTTGTTTGTTTTTAAACCAGGGATTGAATTTTTTTACATTTACCCTATTTAGTTGGAGAAGGAGGCCATGGGCCACAGCACACATGTGGAAGCCAGATAGCAACAGCTGGAACAGCTGGAGTCTGTTCTCCTTTCATCATGGGGGCCCTGGGTATCGAACTCAAGTTGTTCAGGCTTGGCAGTGAGAGCCTCTACCTACTGAATCATCTCTTCAGCACCCGTAGTAACTTAAAAGCCCTGCTTAGCCTGGGGCCTTAGCAGAGCCTTTAGTTCCCAGGTCTTCTCGGGTAGTGCCTACAGGGGCCTCTGTGGGGAGACACTGGACCGCATGTGCTATGAGCACTCAGGGTGTGGGATGGTCTTAACCTACATACTGCCCCCCATCCCAGAGCCTGAACAGGTGAGATGAGAAGCAGGCATGCCTCCCATCCAAGGAGCCCTGGGCTCTGTCTCCAGATCCCTTCCTGCCCACTTGGGGAAATGGGAGGAGGCACCTTCCTCCATCTCGACTCGGGGAGTCTCTAGCACCAGATTCTTGTCCTACCCTGTCAGCCCTTGGTAGGTGAATGAAAACGAAGACATGATGGCTTCTACGCATGGTTGAAGAGAAGGTTGTTATTACAGATGTGAGGGAGAGCACAGCCAGAGGCATCTGGAAGGGTCCGGACAGACTATGGCCAGCAGAATAGACCAGGCCATGGGGAGGGGAGGGACAAGAGAGGAAGGGAAGAGAGAGAAAATGGTTGAGTTATACAGGAAAGAAAAGCCAGGGGAAGGGAAGGGAAGCTCAGGGGCTGGGGAGGTTAAGGGTAGGAGACGGGTGTGAGAAGTGCTGAGAGGAACCAGGATTCTACAACCGGTTCTGCAGATGCTCGGAGAGACTGGCAGCCAGAGTCCGACTTCATATGCAGTAGGTACCTCGGTTAGCCATTTGTCACAGGTTTCTTTGAGACTTAACAGTAGGGACAATGGGGATAAAGATGGAAGTGGATGGCAGAGGTTTGATTTCAATTAGATCAGACTCCTAAATGCCCTCAGCAAGCCTTCTCTTATGTCCCTCAAAGGGTTCTAAGGTCCACAGGCTCTCCCCAAGTTGCTTCTCAATAGCAGGGGCCGGAAGCAGAGTGACAGTGGAGTGGGAGACACGGTCTGTCTCCACACATTCATTTGAATGGCTGTCTCCACTCTATTTCATTCCATTTCTGACTATAAATGTGTGTCCACATCAATACAAGTATCAATGGAGGGGCTGGAGAGTTGGCTCAGACAGGGAAATGTTTGCCACACAAGAATCAGGAGCTGAGCCCAGATCTCCAGCACCCACGTCAAAGGAAAGGCGCAGTGGTGTGCCTCTGCAACCAACCCCAGCACTGGGGAGGCAGAGGCAGGGGGATTGCTGGGGTTTAGTGGCCAGTCAGCCTAACCAAAAGAACAAAGTCCACATTCAGTGAGAGAGACTGTCTCAAAGAAAATGAGAAAATGAGGTAGTAGACTGGAGAGATGGCTGGGCAGTGACGGGCACATGCTTTCCTTGAAGAGGACCAGAGTTCAGTTCCCAGAAGCCTCATCCTGTGGCTCACAACTGCTCTAACTCCAGACTCAGGGGCTCTAATGCCCTCTTCTGGCCTCTACAGGCATTAGCATTCACATGCATACATAAACATTACAAATATACACATAAAGAAAAGTAATATATATGTTGACAAGTAAGGTGTAGACTTATAGTTTGACTGCACACACACACACACACACACACACACACACACACACACCACATGCACAGGTGAATACACCTGCACACATACTGTAGCAGGAATCTTAGAAAGTCTTATTAATAAAATCAAACCCGAGGCCAGTTACTGGGGTGAATGCTGGTAGATCAGAGAGACAGAACAAGCCACAGCTACTTCACCTCGCCAGATCCTCAGCTGGTCTTGTCTCCTCATACTGGAGGCCTCTGAGTCTTCATTCAGAATGGCTCTCAGCTGAATTGCTGCTCAAAAGCCTGAATGCTTAACCAGCCAAATGCTTGACCAGCCAAATGCTTCTAGTTTCTGGTCTCCACGCCTTATATATCTTTCTGTTTTTGCCATCATTCCCTGGGATTAAAGGCTGGCTTTCTGGGATTAAAGGCGTGAGTCACCATGCTTGGCTGTATCCTTGAACAGATGGATTTCTGCCTCTGGAATGCTAGGATTAAAGGCGTGTGCTACCACTGCCTAACTTCTATGTTTAATATTGTGGTTGTTCTGTCTCTGACCCCAGATAAGTTTATTAACATGCACAATATTTTGGGGAACACAATACCACACACGTACAGTGCACACACATGCATACAACACATAGAGCGAGAAATAGAAACTCCATATTGCTATTAAGCATGACATTTTCTGTTGCTTGCTACTGTATGGGTTTGCTACTGTATTGCAAAATTAAAGACATGCTACTGAAGGAGCGCATACGTATGTGTTTATACTACTCAATAAGTGAAGAGCCCACAGTAGAAATTGAGACAACTGAGACTATCCTACATATTCTCTGTGTTAATTCCATATGCATTCTGTGTTTTCCTGTTACATAAATCCCACAGACCCTGTGCCACCAGCTTTCCACTGATGCCATGTGCACCAAACAAGGGCCATGGCACCAACTGCATCTCAGCTGCACTTCCCAGAGACCCTGGAAGACAGAGCATCTGGGGGAACATTTGTCAACCATGGCTTTGGGTGGGAGGAGAAGTCAGAGATTTGGATCTGCATGGACCCTGGATATGGTCAAGTGGCTTAGAAGGAAGGTCAGTGACCTGGGCCACAAGATGGGAAAGCTGGAGATGGGAGGTTTGGAGAGAGATGCCAATGACCTGAGAGGGTGGGTCCAGGGTGCTGGCCTTTGTCCAGGGACTCCAGCTGGGTACTGACACGACCACAGTCTGGGAGCAGGGTGCTCAGCAGGTTAGGATCAGCTGACTCTCTCCCACCTTCCTGAACTTGAAGCCCACAGCAGAGGGGGGCTCCCAGGGCTCTTCCCACCCAGTGCCAGCCCGTCAGTATAGTAGGGCCACTTGCAGCCTCCCAGGGAGTCTCTTCCCTCAACAAGACCAAGGACGTCTTTAGAAAGTTGAGGCTATTACATCCTTGCAGCTGGCAGGCAGTTAGGACCTCTGGGGTTAATTGGTGCTCCAGGTCTGTGTTTGTCATTACTGTCACACATCTGTTCCCCTTGATTCAGGAAGCCTCATTGAGCACCCCAGTTACAAACAAAGGACCCTACACAATGCCGCCATGACCTAGGGGCCTGCATGACCCAGCTCCCTGTCTCAGCCCTCATCACCCGGAGCCTGCAGGCCAGGGGGCTGATTAAAAGTCTCCCTAAGACCTTAGCCAAAGCCTCAAGGTGAGAAGAGATCAAATATCCAGCATTTGAAGATGATTATAAAAGATAGGGTTCGTCTACGCAATGGCATATTGGGGTGCGAGTGCAGTTCTGACAACCATTATTGCAGGGTAGCATGCACACACGTGTGTGTGTGTGTGTGTGTGTGTGTGTGTGTGTGTGTGTGTGTGCGCGTGAGTGCATAAGCCCTCCCTCCTTGTACCCAGGTAAGTTCTGGCCCTGTGACCTGGCCAAACAGTCCTGAACACCCACAGTGAGCATTTCACATATTGGGCGTGTGTGTGTTGAGTCCTGGGACCCTGGGCTGCTGCCTTCTGGGAATCGCCCCTTCCACCTGGGTTTTGTTTGATTTTTTTTTTTTTTTTTCTCATCACTGCCTGGCTGTAGTGTACATTTGCCCAGCAGGGAGTGAGAGTGGAACCCTGAAGGCCTGGGGCGTGAAGGCATGAATGAAGGCATGAACAGAATCCAGCCTTTGCTGATCTAGTCCCTCCAACAGCTTCCTGCCCAAGTATGGTGAGCAGCAAGCCGGAGTATGAAGCGCGGCTCTGCTCTGGCTTGTGCTTCTGGAACACCACGTCAACACAAGGGATTCTGCTCCAGATCCCAGGTGCTCTGCTTATCAGAAGAGAAAGTACAGACCCCTGGAAAGTGCCTTCATCCTGACTCAGAGCCCTTGAGCCCTGGGGATGCTGGGAGACTGTGGTTGACTCTGCTCCAGTAGCAAATGCCAGGTCGGGGTCAGCCAACAGCAAGTTAAAGCTCAGGGAAATTCTCCAGAGGCAGCTCTGGGCTCACTGGCTGCTCAGGCACAGCTGGGGCCTCCTCCTCTCACTGAGCAGGGGTTCCCTTGGAGTTACTTCCCCCTTTATCAACAAGCCCGCACAGCAAGGATACCAGGAAATGGCTCAGATGTGTTCCAGAACCTTCTATGACACCCTGAGCCTTGGCCGTGTCTCCTAACTCAGAACTCCAGAAGTTTATACAAGTTGATTGCGAGTTTTCCTCAACTGGAGCCTTCCATGGCCTTGCTGTACTTATTGAGCCACTGTGGGAGAGCCTGGAGGGCCACGTTAGTGGAGGAAGTGACTGTATTGTCACAGGGGTGGTGTGCTCATTTTGTGTGTGTGTGTGTGTGTGTGTGTGTGTGTGAGTGTGTGTGTGTGTGTGTGTGTGTGTGTGTCACTGTGGCCAAAATCCATGACAATTTATTTTGGCCCCTAGTTTCAGAGAGTTTGGTCCATGATTTCTTGGCCCCATGGACTTGGGCACAGCATCATACTGGTGGGGGCATGAAGAGGAAGAGGATGCTCACTTCTTGGCAGACAGGAAACAAGAGAAGAGCACACAGGAAGAGAGAAGGGTAAGACACAGCCCAGGACGGGTGCTACACAAACTTGAGGACCTGGATTCAGATCCCCAGAACCATCTACAGCCATACCACCCTGCACACACCCAATCATGTCAGATTCCCAGAACCTGTGGGGAAAAAAGCCATGCAGTGCCTCAGCCCACCTGTAATCTCGGGGCTCAGGAAGCAGAGACAAGGATTCCTGAGGCAAGTGGGCTAGCCAAACTAGCTTTGGTGGTTTGAAACCAAATGGCCCCCATAGGGAGTGGCACTATTAGGGAGTGTCGTCTTTGGAGTGAGTGTGTCATTGTGTGGGTGGGTTTTGAGGTCTCCTATGCTCAAGCTATGCCCAGTGTGGGACACAGTTCACTTTTTGTTGCTTGTGGATCCAGATGTAGAACTCTCAGCTCCTTCTCCAGCCCCATGTCTGCCTGCACGCTGCCATGTTTCCTGCTATGATGATAATGGACTAAATCCTTGAACTACAAGCCAGCCCCAACTAAATATTTTCCTTTATAAGAGTTGCCATGGTCATGGTGTCTCTTTACAGCAATAGGAATCCAAACTAAGACATTAGCCAAATTGGTGAGCTCCAAGTTCAATAACAAAGCTTGTCTGGATAAATAAATTGGAGAGCAATCAAGGGAGATACTTGATATCAAACTCTGTCCTCCACATGCACAGACAGACAGACACACACACACACACACACACACACACACACACGCATGCAAATACACATTCTCATACCCCATATATGCATGAAAAAAATTTAAGATATAGCCTCAAGGTACACCCTTCAATGACATACTAAAATTCCTACCCTGAGTAGATGTAAGCAACATCTACCCAACCCCTTTAAGGACGCAACAACCAACTGAGATAGATTCCACCAAACTTTACTTTGGTGCACCAGTGAGCTGAGTTACAGAACATAAGTGAAGGGTTACTTAGTGTGGGTCCTCCTCCCCAAAAAAGCTGTATAGGATAGCCTTTACCCAACAGGGATGAGGGCTTCCCACAGCCACATAGATAGACTCCCTCCCTCCCCAGCCTATATACTCTGTCCCCTCCCCAAAGCCATGCGCAATTAGGGCAGGATTGCATACAGCGGGTGGTATGGAATGGCTGGGTGCTCAGATGAAGATCCTGTGACCCTCCAGACCCTCTGAGAGGGAAATACAAAGAGTCGACAAGCTCAGTTGAGATGATCTTTTTCAAGAGGGCACAGCTGAACACTCATAGGCTGTTTGGCTTGGAGGATAGTCCTGTACGCCACCTAAAGAGGAGAGGTAGGATGTCCACTCAGTCACAGCATCAAGGCAACAAGACAGGTCAGCTCTCCAGAGTTTCCCACACCCCTCTCATCCTGCACTGGGATGAGAGAGAAGAGGTGGGAGTTCTCAAATCCAGGTCATCTGACCAGGAAGCCAGCATAAGGTAAATGAGGCAGGTGGCTCACACCTCCTGGAGTAAGTGCTGTCACACTGGGATTCCAAGAACTAAGCTGTGGCCGAGGTGGTCAGTCCATGGTGCAGCCATTGTAGGGCACAGCTGCCTACTAGGGAGATTTCCCGGGACCCTGTAGGTGGCTGGGAGTAAGGGGACAGAAGACAGAGGAAGTGTTGTGGAGCACTTCCAGACCCAAGAGCTTCTGAGAGGCAGAGGTGACTTGTACCCTCCTTTCATAGTGACTTGGGGTAAGCACTGAGGGTGGAGCCTGAAGACAAAGGGAGCCTGGTTCAGAGGAAGAGGTGGAAGGGGACTGTCTATGAAGGGCATCTGCCCCGAGCCCTGTGCAAGGATAGGGTTGTTTCAGAAGAGGGAACCTCAGTTGGGAAAATGCCTCCATTAGATTGTCCTGCAGGCAGGTCTGTGGGCATTTTCTTGGTTAATAACTGATTTCAGAGGGTCCAGCCCACTGTGGATGGTACCGCCACTGGGTGAGTAATCCTGGGTGTGTAAAAAAGCAAACCCAGCAAGCCATGGGGAACGAGCCATTGAGTAGCATTCCTTCATGCCCTTGCCTCCATTTCTACCTCAATGTGGAAGTGTGAGACAAACAACCCTTTCCTCTCTAAACTGCTTCTGGTCATGGTTCTTATCACAGCAACAGAAAGCAGACTAATAAATGAGAGAACAGCTACCCTAAGTCCAGTCCTGATTCTCACAGAGGAAGAGGTCCCCAAGGGGAAAAGAGCCTGCAAGGACCAGTGTGCCTGTTTCTGGTCTGGCTTTGGTTCTGAGGCAGATGGGACAGACCCACATCTCCCTGGAGCACTGGGAAGATGTTAAACACTATTCAACAGCGCTGTTAACATCACTATTTGTTTTGATGCTGTGTTCTTTATATTCTTGCTGTAAACACCCTCTTTTCCTGTAATAAGCAGCAGTTTGGGGGCTATGACGATTGGACTCCACAGTTAGTAACTCTTCGGCTCCTTTACTTCCTTGGTTGGCTTGAAGAAAAATTTCCAGGTGTCTTGAGAAAATATGCAGTTGAAGTCCCTGGTTCCTGAAGGTGCAGCCTCAGCCAAGGCTTTTGCAAGCAATTCTTCCAAGACATTTTGCTAACACAAACCTCAGCAAACTCTGCATGACCTGTATTAGTTACTTTTCTGTTGCTGTGATAAAACACCTTGACCAAAGGTAATTTAAGGAAGAGGGTGTTTATTTTAGTGTATGGTTACAGCAGGATGAGTCCGCCTTGGTGCAGAGGCATGAAAAGGCAGTTCACATGGCGGCCGGGGTAGAAAGCTGAGAACTCATGTCCTCAGCAAATACAAAGCTGAGAGAGTGAGCTGGACTTCCATAAGGTGAGGCTATGAACTCTCAAAGCCTGCTCCACGTAAGCCACACCATGTCCTTAAACCGCACCACCAACTGGGAACCCCGAGTTCAAATAAGCTGAGCCTATAGGGGACATCTCTCTCACACCACCATGCCTGCCAGGCAACCATTTTACCTAAGCCGGGGGGCGAACACTTTCCAACAGCTAACCAAATAACTGCTATGATTGGTCCAAACGCAGGCTTTAATTTTTATGTGGGTATACTCTAACTGATCCAAACACCCCTACTCTAGCTATATAAGCAAGTTGTTTGGGCTCGATTAGTGAGTCTGATGTGTGAGAATTTTTTTTTTCTACCAAAGGTGGGCTAACCAGACAAAGGCCAATATTCCCTAAACCTCCCCCATCTTGTGATGTGCCTGTTTACCCAACCCCTAGACATTCCCAAGATCTGTCACCCTCTCCCCTTGCACAATCATTAGCCAATTGCAACAGAGTGTGAGGACAAACTCCCACCAATGGGATGAGACCCAGTTTCCACTTACATTAGGGATAAAAGACAGAGTCCACTTTGGCCCTGTGTGCTGTTGGCTGGGCTATTTTTGAAAAATTAAATTGCCCTGCCACGTTACTTTCCCCTTGTGTGTATTATTCTTTTATTATTATTCTGAGATCATTATTTTCCAACAGGTGGAAGACACTTATAGTGCTGGCTCTTCTTGGGTTATGACATTAGATGCTATGAAAGGCTTCTCTCGAGTGGTCTCTTCTTGCCTACCTTTAGTAGTTGGGGCTGAGCTGGTACTATGAAGGAAGCAGCAGAGAGCAGATCAGCCATGGTGACGAAGCTGAGCAGTTCATCAGCCTAGCCACACAGCAGCCTGGCAGCCAGCTACGTGACCGCTGAAGAAACAGCTAGACAGCTTGAGAGAGATCTGGGCAGGAAGAAGACAGAAGCCAAAGTTGAGATGTTGGTTGTAAGAGAGGGAGAAAAAGGCTGTGAAGACCCAGAGAAGAGAAATTTCACACCCTGGAAGATCGCCTGATCTTCCAAAGATCCTCAGGGACCTGTCAAGTTTTTAGAGCCAAGGATCTCGGACACCCAGGCCAAGAACTACAGCACTGACTGGGGCTAGAGAATCCCTATTTCCTAGACCTATAGAAGAGCTGTTAATCTTGTAAAGCTGAGAGTTCACATACCCAAGGTCTGCATGAGAGCTACAGTAACACTAGAGGGCACCACTCGCTTCTGCTCCCAACTGCCAGCTGCCACCTTTCACTACTGTCAAACCCAGAGCTACGAAAGCCCCCAAAGACTGACCCCTGAAGAGCTTCAACTTGCCTACTCACAACATCTACTCAGGTGGAGCAAGAGGACCCCAGACGACTGACAAGTAACAGTTTTATCCATCCTATGGAGGAAGTAGCAGCTTAGCAGAGTGGAGCCACCATCTCAGGCTCCTAGCCTTGGAGATGGTCTACCATCCAGGGACTCCTGGAATATAAAGCAGAATCCTGATTGGCATGCTTGAGCAACAAGGCACAGAGAACAGGGAGATAGCCAAGTCTGGAAAGTACATCAGGTTCAGCTTCCAACTTTCCCTCTAGAGAGTGGGAGAAAGGGCCAGAGACCTCACCTACTCTGACTTGTGACCACCACCCCACCAAAAAAAAAGCACTCATCGCCATGCCAACCAGTTGGAAAGGGGACCTACAAATAGGGTGGAGATCTCCCCACCTTGGATGGCAGACAGGGACACAGAACTCCAAGAGCTCATGCACACCAATAGACCATGATTTACAGCCACATTTCATCCTTTGCAAACCTGTTCCAGCTATATGGATTGTCTACAGTGAGCACACCTGCTTCTGTAGACAACCTTCTATTCTAATGAGCTGGCAGGGGGTGACCATGGAAGGAGTCACCTACAAGATGCCAGAGGAAATTTGGCAGACACCAGCCACCTGGTCTTACTCCAGCAGGAACCCTCCAAGGTGATCTTTGTATTGAACACTCAGATTCAGCATCTCTCCCTCACACTCATCCCAGGCCACCCAAGTACACAGATGCCACCAGCCCTTTCCTGTCCATCCTGCCTCACAGAAAAGGCCAGGCAAGGAGTCTGACTGTGGTGAATGAGTCACCGTTCTACCTGAAGTGGCTAGAAGATGTAGCTGTTGGTGTGCCGTTCCCTCCCTGTACCTCTCTCCATATTGGTTCAATAAGAAGATAAAGTGAAGAGCTCTCCGAGGTCTCTCCCAGCCCCAGGAATCTTATGATTTCATGAGCCATGGTCATTATCCCTGGATAAACTCTGTGGCTCCCAACACTGTGGACCAAGAAGTGAGTTCCAAAACCAAGAAGCCCCATGGAGACGTGATGCACACACCCACAGCGCCAGCCAGCCAGGCCTGGCATGGTGCTGTAACTGCCTGGCCTTACATGGAAAATCCACGTCTGAATACCTCCTCTGGTCATCTGGGATGTATTAGGCTCTGGCCCTGGGTCTGGGCAGAGTATAATGAAGTCCAAAGCCAGGGAGTTTATTCCTGAAGTGATAATAAGTCTCCCAACTTAGAGGAGCAAAGCTTTGGCCAGCCATGAGGCGATCTCTATCACCAGGAGACCAGACACTCCTTGTTACTGCCCCACCCCAGGACCAGCAGGACTTCTGCAAGGCAGCAGAGTGTGAGGGATGAGCGCCATGGACCTGCAGCTGAACAGGGCTGGAATCAGTGTCTGCCTCTCGACTGCGCAGCCCTCGGTCCCTCCTAACAGCCCCGAAGAGTTCAGTTCATAGCTGCCTTTCCCCTTATCGCTCGCTGTCCCCAAAGCCTAGGATGGATTTTTTTTTTTTTCCTGGACTTGACTGATCCTGCCACAGAGAAGGCCAGAAGAATCAGGCAGCCAGTACTTCAGAAGCATCCTTGGTCCAGCAAGGGAAACTCATGGAGGGTAAATATCCCAGCTTCCTCTGCCCTTGGATGGGACCCCAGGGAGCATTTGAATTGCCATTATAATGTCCCCAGATGTGCCCTGTGGTGCCTCCCATCCTCTTTCCATAACTGAGCTGACCGGATTCCCCCCACCCCTAAACTATGCATGCTTGCCTTCACTCCATCAGAGTCTTCTGGATGAGAACCTAGTCCACATTAGGTCATACCACTGCTACCAGCTTCCTCCTGCCCAGAGGAAAGCATGGGGGAAATGCATGCCCAGAGCTACCAGAAATGCATTCCTTGGAAACCATGAAACTCAGCTGCTTCTGGTGGCACAGACCTGTGACCCTAACTACTGGAGAGACTGGAGCAGAACCATCTCAAGCTCGAGATCTGTCTGAGCTGCAGAGTGAGTTCAGGGCCAGCCTGGTCAATTTGATGTGATATTGTCTCAAGAGGAGAAGTAAAAAGGGGGCTAGTGATGTTGTTCATTGGTGATGTGCTTGCCTGGAGTGTGTAAGACTTGGGTTTGACCCCCATGGCAGAGAGGGGGTGGGGAGAAAAGGAGGAGGAGAGGAAAGGAGAAAAGCAAAGAGAAGGCAAAGGAGAGGGGGAAGGGGAAAAAGAGAACATGAGAAAGAGAGAAAGAATATAAAAGAGATTCTAATTTTATTTCACACATCACACAGACACTGACCAGATACGGTCTTCGTACAGTTTACTGCTCCTGCCCTATACAAACCCAAACTCTGGATGGCTTAAGAAAGAAAATCTACCTTGGGTCATGACAAAACCAGTGATCCTGGAGGTGGGTGGTACAGGATTCCAGGACAGGCTCAGGGCCTTACTGTCCTTCCTGTGGGTCCTCTAAGGTCACCCTAGGCATCACTATCCACTCAGCAGGCAGCGGGGAGGAGGGAGGAAAGTATGGTAGTGGCCATGTAAGAGTGAGGAGCACTGTGTCCTGCAGTGGTTGTGGTCTCCATTCAACACAAGGAAGTTTGGGGAAGGCTGTCGGTGCCGGTTCCCTGTGGGGACTTGATGAGCAGGCACCTCTGTCCTCTGTAAGGGTTTTTGCTGAGTTGTTCTGGCAGCCTTGATAAACCAGACTCAACCACCTATTCTTAATAAACCAATTAAAAGAGCCAAGTTAACAGTGAAAAGCAGAAAAGGGATATTTATTCAGCGTGGCCACATTGGAAACGAGGACAAAATAATTCAGTGAATATACTCATATACACCAAGTCCATCTTTCGGGGTCCTGGTGTGAAGTTTAGGTTAAAACAGAGAGCCAGAGTTATGCAGAGCTAGATAGTCCCAGTCAAGGTGTGGTCCCATCCATCACTGACCCATCCTTGTCCCAGCTCCAGTCTCTCCAGCATGGTGGTCTGACGAGATGGAAATCTCTTTCCAGGAGAGCTACCGCTCTGGCTGGCCCAGGCTTCCATCTTTTATTTTTTTTCTCTCCAGGCATGATATTCCGAGAAAATGTCAATTTCTTACTGAACATTATTTCAATAGTCTAATAGGCAAAGGGAAAGAGACACACATATGTCTCTTTAGAACATTCTCATTTCTACCAGGATGGCCACAGGGACAAGACTGGTTAGATGTACAGTCTTCTCACCAGAAATCAGGTTGTGTCCCATCAGCTTTCTCTAGGCTGCCCTGGAGTGTTCTCCCCTGAGAACTCAGGATTTACAGTGGCCAATTTGAAGTTCATGTGACCGGCAGCATCCTTTCTGTGTTCCTCCATGATTTTGCCTGTTAGTTAAATTCACATGTGTCTGTCCATAAAGATCTCTTCTTGGTGCTGTTTGATCTCAATGAACACATCTGTCTTCCTGTGGGTGCACAGCTGGGTTCTAGGTGTGAGCTGTCTTGAATACATTTGTGCACAGCCCATGGCATGAGTGTGTTTCCCTGGGAGAAGACTTCCAGACGGCAGCAGATGGCACATTCAGACCCAACAGCCAACACTGAACAGCATCATTCAGTGTGCCATGGATCTCCTACATCTCACATCATGCACAGAGTCAGCACAAAGCTGACTCATACTGCAGTACGCACGCTCCCCACCTCGCAGGTTGGAGTATCAGCCCAGCTGATGTTCATCACCCCAGGATCCCACTTGTATTAGTTACTTTTCTAGGAGCGGGCATGAGTAACCTCTCCTAGTTTGCTTTCTGTTGTGACCAAACCAACTGGGGAGAAGAGCTAAAGCAGAGGCCTTGGAGGAACGCTGCTTTCTTGGCTTGCTCCCAATGGCAGGCTGGTCTGCCTTCTTAGTCCACCCAGGACCCAGTGGCGGCCCCGCCCACAGTGAGCTGGGTTCTCCCACATGGCTGACCCACGATCATTAATCAAGAAAATATCTCATAGGCTTGCCTACAGGCCACACTAATGGGAACATTTTTCAACTGAAGTTTCCTCTTCCCAGATGACTCTAGTTTGTGTCAGGGGGAAGCAGGGGGGAGGGGGAACACCAGAGCTCACAATGCCTAATCAAAGTAGCTTAAGGAAAGAGGGATTTGTTCTGGCTCACCACTGGAGAGGACAGTCCATCATGATGGAGAAGACGCGGCAGTGGGAGCCTGACACAGCAAGTCACATCACACTATGGTGTAAGAAATGTAAAAAGCAGGGGCTAGGAAGATGGCTCGGAGGTTGAGAGTACCTGCTGTTCTTCCCGAGGACCCAAGTTCGGTTCCCAGCACCTGCATTGGGTGATGGCTCACAACTATACACAAGTTCAGTTCCAGAGAATTTGACACCCTCTTCTGACCTCCGTGGGCATCTACACACATGTCATTCACACACACACACACACACACACACACACACACACACACACACACATACAAATGGTGATTTTCAAGTGTCTTGAAATCCAGCTACAAATGTATAGAAAACACTAGACCACTGCTAATACCTGCTAGACTAACTACCACTCCACCCAAAGTTTGTTGTCTAACTATCCCACACACATACACACCCAAACTAAAAGTTCAGATATAAAATTACTGCCACCAAGCTTGCCTAAGGACCTAAAGACATGACAAGGTCACACACCTGACAAGCTTTGCAATAACGAGGATGTAAAATGTAGATGTAGAGGAACTCACACGTGGTCTTTGGTTTTATTTTGTTTTGTTTAATATTTTTATTTTCTGTCCATGGGATTTGCCTGTGTGTATGTCTATGCACCACTTGCAATCTTGATGTCCAAGAGGCCAGAAGAGGGTGTTGGATCCCCTGAATCTGAAGTTACAGATGCTTGTGACCTGCCATATGAGTGCTGGGAATTGAACCCAGGTCCTCTGGAAGAGCAGCCTGTGCTCCTAACTGCTGAGCCATCTCTCCAGACCTTGAAATGGTCTTTCTTTGTTAAGAAACAGACAAACATGAGCAACATAGGGAAAGAGAAAATCTAGATGATATGTAAGGTCGTGCCCTCCTGATTACTCAGCTAATGAGGAAGAGGAGGATGGACCTGCATTCGTGGTTACAAAACTATTCTCTACGCTCAGCCAGTGCCTTCCGTTCTGGGGTGACACCAGGCTTTGCAAAGCCATAAAACACATAAAACTCACTTCCACTGCACTGAGTCTCCAGGACTCTCCTGATAGAAAGCGAGTCTTTGTTTCTCACAGTCAAGAAGCAGAGGGATGAATACTGGTGCTCAGCTCACCGTCTCCTTTTTTATGCCGTCCAGGACCTCAGCACTGAATGATTTGAATGATGTCATCCACAGGTAAGGAGGGTCTTCCCATCTCAACTAAACTAGATAATTCTTTGCAGACACATGGGCGTAGTGGGGAACTGTCTTTTAGGTGATTCTAGATCTAGTCCAGTTGGCAGTCAATATTAACCCGCACAAGACTAGGCAGCTCTATCTGACCTGTTAGCTGTCAGTCCAAAGTGAAGTTGCGCCAGACCAAGCCAGACCAGCACAATCTTGTGCTTCCCTGGGGAATGTGGCAGGATCCTGTAAGATTTCCCTACATCTCCCGACACCCAGAGTCTAACTTTCCACTCAGCCTCACACAAAGAACAACACCCAGGGCAACAAGCAGGTGGGAAGAGAAGTTCTACCTCCCTCACCGGCAGGCCACAGGAGCATGCTCCTTGTCCCTCCCCTTCGGCATCAACCACAGGCTCTTCACAACTCTGCCAGTGATATCCAGCCCGAGGTCTGCAAGCCAAGTGACCTCTGCTGCTCTCATCCTCTCTCTGGGCCTCAGTATTTCCTCCCATGGGAGGAAAAATGGGCCTCTGGAATCTCCAAATGATTTATTTGAGGCTACCAGAGAGCTAGCAGGTAGAGGCTCCCAGGACCAAACTCAGCACTTAAAGGTCACATTGGCTAGATCCAGGGACAATCTAGGATCCGGATCTAGTTAGGAGCCCCTGGACCCTTACATAGAGAGGATTGTTCCTCAGGGCCCTCCGAGTGATGTAACCGCCCATCCTTGAGACAGATCACCAGATCCCGGGACCCTGCAGAATCCTGTAGCTAAGAGATACCTGCTGCCATGTCCTGCCTGTGACTAAGGCTAAGTCACACCATGGCTGGTGAGAAAGAGGTAGCTGAACCCCAAAGCAGTGGGGGGACCTACATGACAGGGATAGTGGGCAATGGGGTGCCCACCTGGGTTGGGGCTGCAGTGTGCTGGGACCAGGGGGCTGGTCCTAACATTGTACAGGCTGAGCACGACTTAGGTCCACTTTCTTAGGCCACGGAACTTACGCCTGTCCAGAGAAGTGTCCAAGCCCTTTGGGAGAACCACATGAGGCCTCCTTGCCTTGCTTGTGTGCCACCCGCAGCAACGGTTGTATGGCTGAGCAAAGCAGCTCTGCAGAATGAGAGCCTGGCTAAGGGACTCCAGGCATCGAGGCCAGGGTCAGACACCCTTGCCACAATCCCTCACAGTGTGTGGTACCCCCTAGCTCCTGCATGGAGGTAGGGTGAACAGGACACAGGACAAGGCAGCTGCATGAGAAGATGCTCACCCCTCTGCGCTACTGAAGCCCACTCCTGGGTTCAGTGGGGGCCCACTCTCTGATGGACAGAGTCCCTCCAAGCTGGGCACTGTGTGGCTGGGCTTGTCTGCAGGCATAGTTGAAAGTAAGCAGCATGGGCCCTCTGGGTGTACATGGGAGAGGCCTTGATTGACACCGCAGAAAAGTGGTTGCTAACCCTTGGACCCTGAGCCTCCAAGGAGGAGGATCTAGGTCCCATCTGCTCCCCCAACTTCTTTCAGTGAAGCTCAGGAAGAGCCCAGAACTCTCCCAGACCTTGTCCTAGGGCCCCACCTTCCACTTTCCTTAAGCTCTGTCGCCAAGGACTATGTTTCGCTTCCCTGGAAAGGAGCCCACAGAACTGCATTCAAAGCATTTTTAATGCACGTAGCAACCATCATAAAACCTACACGCAGCTAATTTTGTCTGCCTGGTTTATGTATTTCCTAAATAAATCTTCCCAGAGACCTAGAATTTTTTCCCATTCCTAAGTGAGCTCCAGAGCACATTTACCAGGGCGGAGTGAGTCAAACAGTGCCAGAGGGTGGAGGGGACAAGAGAGACCCAGAACAAGAACATGTGTCTGCCTCCAAGAGGAGGGGCCAGCCTGAAGAGCAAACTATTTCATCAGCTGCTCCTGTCCCAGATTCTGGGCTCCAGGACACCCAGATAATGCCAGGAGTGGGCGCGGTGGCCCTTCAGGCCCCAGTAGAGAAAACTGCCCAGCCATCTTCCCCCAGCTGAGTCAGAGACATCCAGGCCACAGCTAGCCCTTTGGTGGCCAGGCTGGCAAGCATAGCCTATCTCAGGGCAACACCCAAGAAGGTGCATGGATGGCAGTGGGATGTGAGGAGGCATCTTTATCCGTCCCCCACCTTTGAGAAGCCCATGAGCATAAGTCCTCTGCCTGGCACCATACTCTGCCTATGGGGTGAGGGCTAGTACATTCTAAACAGGACCAGGGTGGACAGGACAGTAGCCACCAGCCCTTGATCATCTAACACAAGAACACATGAGATGCCCTCTGTTCATGCAGGGAAACTGATGCCCCAAGAGAAGAGTCACTGGCCTGAGGCTGGAAACCAGGCCTCTGTGTGTCATCCACCAAGGCCTGTGCCCTGCCTTCACCTCCAGTCAGCCATCTCAGGACCATCTTGCTCACCACAGACAGACATTCGGGCCGTCAAAGCACACACACACACACACACACACACACACACACACACACACACACACACCGCTGCTCCCAGCCCTGCTCCTGCACACGGTGGGCCAAGTACTCTGCACCACAGATGCTTCCCCAAAACACCCCAGTTCCAACCAATAGCAAACCCACACATGGTCTGGTTTGGGGGACAGCAGAGTAAGAGGACTGCCTGGCAAGGCTGGAGTCCAGTGGAGGACCAGGGGGGAAGATGAGACAGGAAAGACCCTCTGCCGAGCCACTCCCCACCAGTGTTGGCTATCTACACAGTTACAGCTTCCCCAGCAGCTGCCCAGAAAGAGGGAAACTCACCCAAGAAAAAGGAGGAGGCGCCTTCCAGATGTGGCGTTTTCCAGACAGCCCTTCACCTTCTGCCCAGTGGCGATCCTAAGTGAATGGGCAAGACCTTCTTTATCTAACCTCCCTCTTGCCTTTCCTTCCTGCCATTCTGGACTTTGCCCTACTCCTGAAATAGAAAAAGGTATGCTCGTGACAAGAGAGGATAGCTCCTCAGGTCCTTGATCCACAAAAATCTCTTGTCCTCGTAGGCAAGAGTCTCTCTCCCCGTTAATCATGATGGATGGGTCTGGCCCTACTCCCTCACCTGACCACAAAGGAAAAGCCCACCAGGCACAACATAAGGCCAAGAGGTCTCCTGGGACAAACTGGTCTGCCATAGGATGTGGCACTAGTCTTCATCCACATGTTATTAAAACCATAAAGAAAAGATACCTAAAAATAGCCACCATCCTGATAGTACCTATTCCAGGTTGGGTTTGCAGCTCATTCAAAGGGCTAAGGTAGGAGGATCATGAATTGGAAGCTAGCCTGGGATATGGAGTGGGTTCCAGGCTTCTGCCTGAGAGTCCACACTCAGTTTTTATCTCTATAATCAGGGTGAGTTCCATCCCATCCCATATAATGTTTTTAAGGGGGAGGATGGGCACCTGGTGGCATGAGAATAAAGGGTATTTGTGAGGTACCATCAGAGAAGGGCCTACCCAAAGTGAACCTGAGGGCAAGGGTGGAGGTCTGGAGTACACTCTCAATGGAGGGTCTCCCTGAGCCCAGTACAAGGGACCAGGTCAGAGTAATACAGGCTCCATCCAGGGCCCTGACCCCTTGGATCTCCCTCCACCTCCTATTCTGTGAGGGCCAAGAGAGCCTAGAGCTCATACAGGACTGCCAAGTGCCAGGGTAGAATGTCCTTTTGTCCGTGTGTCCTCTGAGTACACCAGTGGGAAGGCTTGATTCAGCAGACTAACGGTCTCAGTGGGGACAAACGAACCTGCCAAAGCCTCCTCCGGGGCATCTAGCAGGGAGAGATGGGAGATCACCAGACTTCCTTCTGAAGACTCTCCAGGGCAGACTCAGGGGCCCTCCCCAGAGAGGCCACATCTCCAGCCGCCCAGCTTTGTTGCCAGGAATGTGAAAGACAACAGTGTGATGGTTAACCTTCATCATCAACCTAGTTGTGTGTAGAATCACCCCGGAAACACATCTTCAGACATGTCTAAGAGGACAGAGAAGTTCAGCTGAAGAGAGAAGATCCACACTGAATGTGGGCAGTACCGTCCTACGGGCTGGGGTCCCGGACTGAATAAAAAGAAGAACATGCGCTGAGCACCAGCATCCGTCTCCCGTTCTTCCTGACTGCCGATGCCACCTGACCAACCCATTCCCTGCCATAAAGACTTCTCCGTCATGATGGATCGTGTACCTTCCAACTGTCAATCAAAATAAGCCCCTCCTTCCTTAAATTGCTCTTGTCAAGTATTTTTGTCTCATCGATGGGTCAATGTGGCCTTCAATAAACGGCTCTGCATGTCACAGAATGTGTCTCTGCCCTGTCTGGCTCCCCTGCAGCAGTCAACACTCTTGCACGCTAGAGTGAGGTACACTCTTGCACGCTAGAGTGAGGTACACTCTGGGAAGCCGCACGACAGAGACCAGGAGGCAGGCCTCAAGGGACACTGGAGCATCTGCCTGGGGCCTCTACCCCATGGTGTCTGCAGATGCCTCCATGCAAGGCTGGCGGGCAGGCTCAGTTAGGGACTGGGCATGCAGGACGCTCTGGTTTGAGTGTGAAGTGCTCCCTATAGGACCGTGCGTTCAGATACTTGGCCTTCAGCTGCGGGCTCTGTTTGGAAGGTTCTGACTTCCAGGAGGCGGAGTCTCCCTGAAGGAAGTGGATCACTGGAGGTGGGCTTTCAGGATTTATGATCTGGCTGCACTTCCTATCTACTCTCTGATTTCTGACGGCAGATGCAATGTGACCAGCTGCCTCACGCTCCTGCCGCCATGTCTGCCCTGCCATGATGGACTTCTGTACCCTTGCAAATCATGAGCCAGAATCGGTCCCTCATCCTGTTTTTATTACAGCAACAAGGAAAGTAACTAAGACCTGGGGCCAATGGCAGTCCACGGAGTCAGTAGCTGCAAAGGAGGTGCCCTCTGCATCCCCGAGGACAGTGAGGACCTCCAGTGGCCACCTCAGGACAAGCCAGGGTAAAGAAAGCAGCCTCTCACTGGCCCCTGGTTCTCCTCCCGTACGCTCAGTGGTCACACTGGCCTGCTTGCTCGTTGCCCAAGATAAATATAAACACGGTAGCTTCATTCGAGGGGTTGGCTTAGGCACCCAGCATCCTATGAGCGTGAAGTCACATCTCCAGAGAGATAGATACTCACCTTCAGGACCCTGCCTATCCCTCCCATCCAGGTGTGAGCACGACTGACCCTCACACTTCCATTATGCCCTGCACTCAGAGTGAGCCACGTGGGCCCCTGGAGCTCCAAGAGGAAGACCACAATGGGCCTATCCTGGGGCTCCACCCCACAGCCACCAGCTCCATAACCCACATCTCCCACAGGACAGAGTGTGTAGGCAGGGGCCAGGGCATCAGTGTGGCCACTGTCAGAGCAGGCTTATGGAACAAGTGTAGGTGCACCTCCAGTTAGAAAGGAAAATGGATATAAAGAGGAGGAACATTGACTGCTCTGTGTGTCTGGGGCACATTTCCCAGTCTGCTCTGCTTCTTAACTGCCCTGCCAGCTTACTTGTGCTGCCCACCCAGTGGCTTCCCACAGACCCACAGACCCCACCAATCACCACCAAGACGAGACAATTATGAAACCAGAGCCATCAGGACTCAGGACATACAGTACTCCCAGGTAAAAACATGACTCAGTTCTAGATCTAACATAAAGTTGGACCTCCTAACCAGGGAGATTGATGAGCAGTAGCAGCCCATGAGACTGCACCAGCCAATAGGAGCTTATTTCACTGGGGAGACTCAGGGCACATGCGGAGCCAGAACCCTGAGGCCATGAGGGTCTAATGCTCCCTCCATCATGGCCATTTAGACCCTCCACGATCTGTTTCCCTCCTGGCTGGGATGGTTGGCTTGTTCCCCACACAACCTCTCAGGAGGAACATGAAAGCCAGAGTCCATACCCAAATGGTCCCTTCTTATGCCACTGAGGATAGGACCTGACTTCGGGGGCCATGCCCAGAGAGGTTAGGTATATCTCAGCCAAGGGGGATAAAAGACAAACACGGAGTAAACATGAGACTTGGGGCCTATGAGTACACAGTGGGCATCAGTCACTGTTGAAACGGACCTGAAAAATCACAGCTGTGGCCCTGACACAGTTCACACACTCAACCAGGGAAGTCCAGAGACCTACGGCCACTCCTGCCAAAAAAGATGTGGGCCACACAGGGAAGGACCAGGTTCCCACAGCTGAGACTCCAGCTGCAGACGCTGGATGTGGTGTTATTCTGCATTGAGTCCCTGAGCTATAGACACAGGACCTCCCTGAGCTGTAGATGATTGTTCAGTAGCAGCAGTTCATGGATGGAACACCCACAGGAACATTGGAATAGGCTTACCCAGGACACCTCACTCCAAACAAGCTCCAGGCTCGACTCCACAACACTCAGGGGACTCACCATGGCTCAGATCTAGCCTAGCTCCTTCCCCAGGGATGGCCAGGCAAAAGAGAATCCGGGATGCAATACACACACATGTTCCCAGGCTGAGAGCTGGGCACAGTCATAGCCTTGGGCTATGCAGAGGACAGTGGGCTCAGTAAGTGCAGGGGGGCCTGAAACCTCAGCCTGTGAGCTTCACTGACCCCTAGGTGCTTTTTAGAAGACCTGTGCTCAGGCTCCATGCTCTGAGTGGCCTTTTCAGTGTTCTTGGTGAATTTTCTTGGATTTGGGACCTGTATCTTAACTTTTTGCTGGGTTCCCCAAATTCTTCAGTGGGTCCAGCTCCCACCCTGGAGATGAGAACTATCCACTTCCCTGCCTCTCTGACCTTAGCTGCCTATCTGGGAAGTGGAATGGGGTCCTATTCCCAGGACACTAGGGGCGGGGTAGGTCAGGGGGCGACAAAACCAGTGCTCCCAAGTCCTGGAAAGGTGGTAGGGCCCAGCAAAGAGGGGCAGAAGACAGGACAGGTTCACAATGGATCCTAGGCCTCCTCGGGGCCCCTTCTTCTTTTTCTTCCCCCTCCTCATCTTCCTAGACCCTCGCCTCCCACAACAAGCCAGAACTGGGCCTGAATCTCATGGAAAACAGCACCGCACATTCTCTGGGATGTTTTCAGCCTTGTTTTGGCAAGGTTGCCTCTGCTCCACGGCTCAAGCCGTCCTGACACAAGACGAGCCTGACCCAGAGTCTTGGTCCCCAGCCTGCGGGCTGGCCAGCAGCCAGGGCCTTACCCCACCTACTAGCCAGCCCGTTCCCCCAACTGCCACCCACTCATTACCTCCCAGACTCACTGTCCCCCAGACGCAGGACACAGAGACAGACAGGCGAGACCAGTCACCACTGCCAGTGGCTTTAGGAGCCTCCACAGCTACTCGGCACCATCATATCATCCTGAACACGACAAGATGCCCAGGTTGATGACTTCATTCTCCAGTGATGTCGTGAGTCAGGAGAGGGCCCAGTCTAGTCGGTGAAGAGTTTTCATCGTGCTGGGGAGAATTAAGTCCAGAGAGAACTTTCCAGGGTCAAGAAGTGACCAGCTGGAGGCAGCCTAACCATGATGACTCCAGCAAGCAGGTCACACCTGGTTGGGGCAGCCTGGCACCCAGAATCCATGTCACCTTTGCTTTTGTCTCTTTGTGTTAACCCCATGCTGAGAAGGCAAGGTCACCTCATTTCACAGATTACAAGCTGAGGCTTGAGGAGGAGTCCTAGGTAGAGCTGGGATTCCATGGCATTGGTGTCAGGGCCAATCAAGCTGGACCTTGTAGACAATCCCAGCAACTAATAGGCAGGCAGGCGGATGCGAGCAGGCACAGCCTCAGCCTGTGGGGATGGGGGCCCGAGATGAGCATGAACAGCCTGGCCTTAAATCCTGATGGGCAACTTGTTTCATTCCCTGGAGCCTTACCTGCCCAATACATAAATGAGAATATCAAACATTAACTTCATTTTCTGGTCCAGGACCCAAAATACAGGGCAACCACAAACAGCAGCATGTTCTGAAAGTGAGATAGTGATGATGAAGGGCTTGGGTGAGCAGGAATATATCAGGCTGACCAGCCAGAGGAGGGAACCCAAGGCCCTGGTGTACAGGGAGGGAGGCCCCATCTGAGCAGGAAATGACAGTCTGAAGACAGGCTGAGGCCACTCTGTCTTCACTCAGGGCTCCAAGCAGTGGCCTGTCCCTGCAGACTAGCCTGGGAAGGAGGATGATAACAGAGGCGTGGTGGCCAGAAGGGAGACGGGACAGTGCTGCCACCCGTGCTACAGTTGCTTCCTAGAGACTTCGGGGGAGGTAATCTTCAGGACAGACAGGAATGAGAGGTCTCAGGCAGTCTCACACATCCCTGTCAGAGGTCACAGGGCTTCGTCCTGAAGTCCAAGCTGAGCCTTCTTGCCTTTCTTTAAGTTTTTTTTGGTTTTTGTTCTTTTTCATCTTAATGAAAAGAAGCCTTGAGTGGCGGGGTGTGTGAGTCCCTGCTATGGAGAGGTCAGGAGCAGGGACTTGTAGTCCACACTAACACAGACCCTTCTGGAAGGTGTGGCCTGCCACCAGGTGGCCCTGGGTGACCAGAGCCTACCTTGTTTCATCATATGCTATCTCTGTGGCCTCCTGACTACGGACACTATATTGGTTTGTTTTTTTATGGCTAAGTTGCTGTAAAGGTTTATTTTTACCTTGCTCCAACAAAACTGATGTCCCAGCTCTTTTTCCTTAGGCAGAAAAAAAAAGATGCAGCATGAAAGCGTCTTGACTGTATAAGGGGACAGGAGTAACAAGCCAGAAGTGGCAGCGGGGGCCATCAGCTCCTCTGCCCTCCTCCCTCCCTAGGGTTCTCTCCAATACAAGGACATGGCTCCCCAAAGGCTAAGGCCAGAGCACAGATGTGCCACCGTCTGGCTGCTGGAATTATAAGGACCACACTGCGGGTGTTCTTGGCCAGATGTCCCTCTGATACCACATAGCTCCGGCGTCCATGGTAGCTTCTGTCACCCTGCTCAGCTTACAGATGAGGAGGCTGAGGACACGCAGCCAGGGTTGGGACATGCATCCCTCTTCTTGGGTATTCCTCAAGCCACAACATGTCCTGCAAAGGACCTTCAGGCCCACCTAGCTCTATGGCCCTGGATGGAAGGCACGTGGGATGCCTGGGCTTCAAGCCAACTCAAACACACCTGGCTCTTCCTGCCAAAGAGGGGATCCAGGCACTCATTACATGGACCACAGCCCCAAAAGCCACCTTGGAGATGCCACTGCTGTGGCCTGGTTGAGCTCAAGAAGGAAATCTGAGGGGTCAGGTGGCCACCAGAACCCTTTGGGATGACAGTGATGACTTTCAAGGCTGACTCCTCAATGTCAGGTAGATCTGCCTTGGAGAGATGGTGGTCTTGAGCCAGGAAGGGTAACACCATATTGTGGGGACACATAAGCTGCTCCATGCATCTGTGGGAGGAGGAAGTGACTCCCAGCCACACGGTGACCACTTTGGAAGTATCCTGGTTACCTTCAGATGATGCAGGCCTGGTGGCATCTGGCTGCCGCCTTCCAGAAAGTCAGAAACCAGGCCCACCTGCCAACCTCACTGCTCCTGAAACCTAGGGTATGGAAGGGACAGCTGTAAAGGGATGTGATAAAGATCAGAACTCTGTTGGAACTCTGAGTGTGTGGGTGTCATATATAGGATGAGTGCTGGAACATTCTAGAAATATTGAACATAAAGCTGCAGAAAGGTTGGCTTTTAAGGACTCAGCTCCAGAAGGCTCCTTCTATATAAACACACACACACACACACACACACACACACACACCACACACAAAACACACACACAACACTTCTCTCTCTCTCTTTCTCTTTCTCTCTCTCTCTCTCTCTCTCTCTCTCTCTCTCTCTCTCTCTCTCTCTCAAATATGGTTTGTACTAATTCTACCTGGCTAAGAATCCAGAGGGACATCTGAGTTAGAGTCAAGATTCTGCCACCAACCAGCTGTGTGGCCCCCAGCTGGCACCCCCCTTCCCTGGGCCTCTGCACCTCATGTGTTACTCAACAGGTCTCTCAGACAGAACCCTGGGAGGTTCAGCATGCACCCTCTTCTACTTCAGAGAGCCATAGCTAATGCTGGACAGACATCTGGCCCCCTTGCTCCCGAGGGCCAAGATTAGGGCCAGACTTGATTCTGATCTATGCCCCACTTTCTGAAGGATGTCCTCAAAAATGAGGTTAGTAGTGAGCCCAAACCACTGCCAGAGACCCAAAGTGATGGTCAGAACTTTGAGGTCCACAGTGCACAGAGGGGCAGAACTCCATCCAGTGGGTGGTGCCAGGCACAGGCAACCTGTGTTAACAGGACACAGATGTCAGACCCTGGGGCCCATGTACTGAATTCGGCAGAATCCTGCAAAGGAGGAAGTTGGGCCTGACAGGGACAGCCTGGGTGGGCTTCCTGGAGGAGGGTTAACCTTGGCAATAGCTGCAGAGACCAACTCCCCTTAAAGTTTTCCTCTCCTGTGGCCATGGCTTCCATGGAGTACCTGAAGCCTGGAGCAGCCTCTTAGCTCACTCTTCCCTACAAGCCTTAGGAGTCACAAGGAGGTGGGAATGTCTCTCAGTCCTCCTGCTGACACCTGGCCTTTGCAGGCCCCTGCCACAGACTCAGTGTCACTCAAAGTGAATCTGCAGGGCTGGGGAAGCACAGTCGGCTCTGGGAGATACCAATGCCTTCCAGAGCACCTTGGAGGCTCTGACTGGCCATTCAGGGCCTCCAGCAGAGAGCTGGTGGGGACACAAGCCAGTCAGGTGCCTCCCACAGCAACTGGCAACCAGGGCAAGGACTCCATTGGGAAGTTTCCAGAGCAGCTGCTCCCCTGTCCAGCAGTCGTAGCATTGGGCGGCAGACATCGCTTCACAGCCTCAGAAGAACAAACACAATTGTCTAAGGCCTACTAGCTCTCCTCTGCTTGAGCAGGCTACAAGGGTCACCTTCAGCCAGGCTAATCCTCTTACAGGCCTATCTAAGATGGCCACTGTGCTGCCTGCCCAGGAGCCTCCATCAGACAGGGACCAAAAAAGAGGCTTCAAGGAGAGGTCCTTGCTGAGGCATGACTAGGCCCAAGTCCAGCTGTCTGCCACCCACCTGGTGCTCTGGCTTCAGCTCAGGCCAACTGAAAGGCCAACAAAGGTGATCAGCCCCACTAATGGTAAAGAGCAGCATAGCTCAACACCAGCCCTACCCCTGCCCCCAAGGCTGTGGGAGGGGTCAAGAGCTCAGGAGCCCACAGCTATTTCCACAGGAAAAAATGCCTTCAGGCCTCCCAGGAGCTCCCGTCCCAGCTGTGACTCAGGGATCTCTGTGGCCAGATGGTTTCTTGTCAGACTGCTTGGGCCCTGGCTCCCGTAACAGCCAAGGCCGCTCCAAGCAGGGGCCTAAGGTCAGCTCCACAGCCCCTCGGGCCTAAGCCCTTCATCCTGGCAGAGGCAGTAAGAAGTCAGTGGGACCCAGATAGTTTAAGGCCTGTGACAAATGACTTGGCCACAGGGACTTCAGCTCCCCACCTATAAAATGCACCGTCAAGTTGTGCAGTGGCTCACAGGACCCTAATGATCCACAGGCTAGCTCAGCCCAGTGGGGCTATAGGGCCTGAACCCTGCAGGGCTGGGTCCACAAGCACGGCCACAATACTCACTCTTGCTCTGTGCAGTGGACATCTCCATCAGATTTAATTTTAGGCCACATTTTCAAGACCAATGTGGGGAAGATGAGGCTGTACATTAGAACCTTGTCTGTACCGTGCATGAGATGCAACACCTGTGTCCCACGCATCCTCACCAGTGGCAGGCCTTTCCACCCTGTCGGAGCTTGGCTCTAACGGCAGAGGTTGAGCAGGCCTACAAGGATGGCTGTGGACCCTTCCTGGAGGGCTGGGCCCTGTGGGATGTGCCAGTGTCCCTGGAAGGCCCTGGGATCTTAGCGATATCTCCTCACCACACCAACAAGGGCACCTAGCTCTCAGGCCTGTTCCAGATCAGGAACCTCTTTCCTCCCCGTAGTACACAATGGCCAAGATCTGAGGACATCACGAGAGGCGCTGACACTCGGCACTATGAAACCACAGAACACCACGGAAAAGGTGGGGGAACTGAAGGACACCAAAGGACACCCTGAGGGCCACATGCCTTGGCAGGTCCTGGGGATGATGGAGGGATGGACAGAGCTTGCTGGATAAAGGACAGGATGCTTCTGTGCCCGGAACTAGCAGTGTGAAGATGGGGGTGAAGTAATGCACTCAGCCTCCTGTCACACGGAAGGCATGGATGAGAGAACCCAGTTGGTCCCTAGAGACAGACCCTGGACTCTCCACTTCCGGGGAAGCCCATCAGCCATCCCACCCCAAGCAAGGCTGGGAGAACTTGGGATGTAGTTCATGTTGTGTGTCACCAAACCATGGCGAGCTTCATATTTTCCCACTGACGTCAGCGGCGTGGTCTGAAGCGGCTGCAAAAGCCTCGGCAGCATAATTGCAGCTGTCTCCGCAAAGCGAAGTCAGATGGTTTTTCCGACCTCCAGCCCCCGCTCCTCCCCCAGGCCTCCTCTCCTTTTTATTATGTTCCTTGGGCCCTATCCAGATGTTCCCTGCAACAACAACCCTCCAAAAATTTACAAAAAGGGAGCGAGAGCGCGCAGCTTCCTGCCGGCTAGGGTGGAAGTGGCGACGTGGCGGGGTGGGGGCAGCCACGTCTGCAGGCCTGGCGGGGGAGCGGCCACATTCAAAGAATCAGACACCCTTTAAAGTCCATGTCTCCTCCACCCCATGCCTTGGGTCCAGGGGACATGCTGAGGAGCCTCAGGACTCACAAACAGCCTCTGACCCAGATGGGGAGGCCCTGGCCAGGCTGTGGCTGAACAGAGACCAGGGCACTATGGCCAAGACCAGGCCCTAGATTCAGAATGACCTGGCACCATGCCAGCTCCATATATAGATAGGGTTTCCATACTGCAGAGGTGGTGGCTGGAACTTTAACTGAGATCGGTCTTCACCCTGAGCTGGCATCGGGGATCATCTCCCCTGGACTAGAGCACCTGGAGGCAATCACAGTCCCTGAGCAGGTGCTGGAGTGGAACAGAGCGGGAGAACTCCACAGCTCTGCGGGACAACACCTGAACCCCCAAGGCAGGTGAGGGCCACACAGAGGCACGCAGGAGCAGACCTTCCATATAGGAGAGGCAGCTGTCCCCAAGGCTCAGGGCTGGACCTGCAACTGCTAGGCCACAGGCACTTTGGAAGAGCTGTCCACAGGGCCACATGCTATGTCCCACCATTCTTGGGTGCCAATGAAGTCTTGCTGGGTGAAGTGGCCAATCTCTACTGTTCCCCGAAACAGAGAGCCCCAGTGCTGTCTTAGGGGACTTCGGCCCTACCCAGCACAACCTGTCCTAGAGTGCTGACCCAGAAAGCAGAGTGGAAAGAGGTAACTGAGGCCAGACAAGGGGTCAGCAAATGTCAAAAGGTTTGAAAACTGTAAATGCAGGGCCTGTGAAACCCAGGCTATGATAGAATGGCCCTGTGACACCTCCCTGTCTCCTGCCTTCCCAACAAGTCACAGAAATGCTAGTCCTGGAACTTGGGATCTCCAAGACTGCCTTAGACCCAGGGATATGCCGAGGGCCTTGGACCACCCAGAAGTTCCCATAATGGGAACTTGGGGCTTGCTTAGGGACAGGATACATGTAAGCACCAGCAGAGAGGGCAGGCAGCTCAGATCCCGGGGACACCAGACCTGTTCTCTCACATGTTGCCTTTTATTGTGTGAGGAAGGCAGGTCAGCCTTTGTAGCCTCCATGCCGGGGTTTTTATTGAAAGGGGGCTGCACTAACATGCCTGACCACCGTGTAGAACAGCAGTCTCGGGTCCACTGAGATCATGTGACATAGCATGACTCAGGCCCCACCATAAATCACCGCTGTCAGCATGGACCACTGAGGTGACCCGAGACCGCCAGACAAACACAGACACTCTATCAGGCCAGACTCTCCAAGTGGGTTGAGGTCAGAGGTCACCTACCAGGAGTTGGGTCAGAGCCATGCCTTCGGGGACTGGGCAGGGTGTGGCCAAACCAAGCCTACCAAGTTAACCCTTGACTAGACAGTGACCACAACCCTGAGGCAAGGTGGGCAGGGAGACCATCAGCTCTGCTCCTGTGAGCACTGTGGGGGCATCTGGAGAGGAAGGTGGTAAAGCCTGGAAAAAGTCGGCAGTGCTACTGGAGGCAGGTGGGGTGTCCAGGGTCCGAGGCCACCTATGACAGAACCTAGATCTAACTGATCTCCCACTGCACACGCCTCCCACCCCTCAGCAGCCTCTGGAGCAGGGAGCAGCCACCTGGATCTAAGGTTGATATGGCTGCAGGAGGTGTGGCCCCTCCCAAGAAGGACCCCAATTTCTTTCCTTCACTTAAGGTGGACTTTGGACTTGAATATTAGTGTTACCACACCCACAGGGTCCCACTCATTCCCTCCCAGGACCCCCAGGCAGATGGAAATGGACCAGACGACACAGTCAGTGACCCAGCCAGAAGCCCGCTGCTCTTTCCACATCCAGAAAGGAAGAGCTAGATCTGCCTCATCAACCACATTGGGCAACTGGCTCTGTGGGGTCTCAAGGGCACCACCTGCAGGAGAGAGTGGAGTGAGTTTCTGCTTCACCCAGATGGCAGGGGCATGGGCAGAGCCAGCCAGGGGCAGGTCATCGGGTCTCCCAGCACCAGCCAGGAGAGGTGGTTGAGCAGGGTCTCCTGGCTCCATGCTCCACAGTGTGGGCACAGTGCTTGGCTAGGGCAGAGGACTGCACTTCATGGCTCCTTCACAGCATGGTTCCTTTCCCTGGTGGAAAAGTAACTAAACACTCCTGATTCCTTCAGGCTCTTGGTGATCTTCTTGAGACCTAACCAGAAATGACATTGGAAGGGTTTCTTTTCCCTGTTTTGTACTTGAAGAACTCCTATTCATCCTTCTGTACCAACCTCAAATTGGCATCTCAACTGGGAAGACTTGCCAGTCTCCTTACCCACCGGTGGGATCATTTCACTGTGATGGCCCATTCAGTCAGTACCTGTTTCCAGCAGGCAGACTGTGAGAACACTGCAGATATTCATCAGACAATAGAGTGGGTCTTGGGAGCTTGAACTGTGGCAGGACCCAGTGGAGATGTGCTGGCATGGTAAAGTATACACCAGGTCATGAGGACTTGATACCAAAACATGAGTTTTTTTTTTTTTTTAAAAAAAGCCTTATTTGTGTGTGACTCATATTGCATGTGGAAATGGGAAACATTTCATATATCGGGTTAAATAAAATACAAAGTTCATTTCACCTGGTTTTAATGTGGCTAGCAGGAAGTTTTCCATTTTTAATTGCATATTCGGTTCCTGTGAGTTTTCTGCTGAATAAAAACCTGGCTCTCTCCTGGAATCACATACATGGCCTGGCTACATGGCTCCAACAGCATTTGCTGAGTGAATAAATGGGCGAGTGGATGAGCAGATGGAAGATGGATGAGTGGATGGATGGATGGATGGATGGATGGATGGGATGGATGCAGGAATGAGATGGGATGGATGGACAGGATGGATGCAGGGATGGGATGGGATGGATGGAGGGATGGGATGGAGGGATGGAGGGATGAGATGGGATGGAGGGATGGATGGATGCAGGGGTGAGATGGGATGAATGGATGGGATGGATGGATAGATGCAGGGATGAGATGGGATGGATGGAGGGATGGGATGGGATGGAGGGATGGATGGATGGATGGATGGAAGATAGGTGGATATGTGAATGGGTGGGTGAGTGAGTGGGATATGGATGGGTGGAGAGCTAGATGGATAGATGGAGGATTTGGTAGAGGATGAGTGGATGGACTGATATACGATAGATGGATAGATAGATGGTTGAGTAAATGAGTGGATGAGTGGATGGGCAGATGCTTGAATGTGTGGGTGGGCAGATGGAGGTATGCATGGATGCATGGGTGGGCAAATAGATGGATATACAGACAAATGGTGCCTGGAGTCACATGTCTCCCATTGCCTGAGGCCCTGACTAACTGCAACACAACTATGCCCTGGCCAAGAACAGACATCAAGTCAAGCCACTGGGCAGCAAGGGGCTATCAATGTTTGCAAGCACATTTCCAACCATGCTGAAGGACTGGTGCTCTGGGACACAGGAATAGAAGGTCTGCTAATGCCATCCTGCCCTGCATCCCTGCCTCTCCCACCTTCAGCCCCCTGTACAGCACCAAGGGGGCAGGCAGGGGCTCTGCTGGCCCTGAAGGCCTTCCCAGTCAGGGTCTTTCCCTCCCACCCCCCACCCACCCCTGTGCCTGGGGCAGCATAGGTGTACTCAGCTGGACCTTGAAAACAGGAGGGACTGGGGGTGATTACTAGAAGATATGGGGCTGTAATTGATCCCCCACTTAGTGAGGTGATGCTGCCCTCTGGTGGTGGGTAAGGGTGCTGACAGCTGGTTTACAGCTGGTTCTTCAGGTTGCTAGTCCGTGGTTCCCAGGTGTATTTAAAAATACCCAGCTCACAAGGGACTCTCTGGGAGAGAAGCTGAGTAGATTAGGGTTGTGGTGAGTCTAGGAAGCATTCCGCCCCTAGTGACATCAAGGGAAAAAGCTGGTTTCAGGATATAAAGGGTTTGTGAAGTCCTTCCTCAATTCAAAATGATTCCATTCAATGCAACCATCCACAGAAGTCTCCCCTTAAAAGCAGTCTTCAGTCCAGCTTGGTCTGAAAGACAGCGCAACCTGCTGTTGACTCCAAGAACTGCACCCCAGCTTGACAGGCTGTTAAAATTCTGGGGACAGAAAAGCCAGTCTCTGCCCTGGGAAAGGGCAGGGTAAGGACTTTGGAGTTTCTAGAGCTCCGCAATGGGCTGATATGACCAACAGGAAGCGGCTGCCTGAGCCAGGGTCGTGGAAGAGTCAGATCTGAAACCTGGAATGTTTAGGCACTGCTCTCGGCTACGCTCACGTCTGCACTCAATCCTTGGACAGCAGCTGCTGGTCGGACTCTATTGGCTGCCGGATGCGCCCTCCACGCTCCTGAAGCCATCTGCCTTCCATCTCCTGTGCCCAGGCAGGGTCTCTGATCGTCCTTCCCAACATGATGGCCACGGCTGCAGGCTGAAGCAGTGGACATTTGCCCTTTGCTCGCTTACTGTAGGAGGTCTTCGTTTGCTAACTGGAATGTCATGTGTGTGGCATTCAAAGCTCACCTGATTTGCGTTTAACTGTCAGAATGTTTTTCGTTTGTTTGGTTTTTTGTTTTTTGGGTTTTGGGGGGTGGTTTCTTTTTTGTTTTGTTTGGTTTGGTTTTGGTTTTTCGAGACAGGGTTTCTCTGTGTAGTTTTGGAGCCTGTCCTGGAACTCGCTCTGTAGACCAGGCTGGCCTCGAACTCACAGAGATCCACCTGCCTCTGCCTCCCGAGTGCTGGGATTAAAGGCATGAGCCACCACCGCCCGACTTACTGTCAGAATCTTGATCCTTTCCCGCTGATTTGTCCCCATCCAGAGCCCCTGGCAGGTCATAGTCCTCCATGATAACCTGAACATCACCCCCTTAAGAAGCCACCACCTGCTCACCCCGGGACCCCTGAGCCCAGAGAGATGACTCCCACTCCACCTCCATCCTGTGCTGTTCTGCTCTGCAGTCCAGTATGCCCCGGACCCTGAACACCTCCTGGCCCCCTGCCACAGGACTTTGATTCCCAACACCCTCAGGTTCGTAATGGGTTCTGCATGTACCAACAATGTACCTAGAGAAAGGACTGAGTTATCAGGTGATGGGATGTCCCGCCCCCTGTTGCCACCTGCAAGCCAGCAGTCACTTTATAAAGCAGCTGCTGTCCCAGCACACCTGAGCAAAGGGGAGGCTGAGCAGAAGGGAAAGGAGAGCGGGGATGAGCTACCCCAGGAAACATACTCTTCTCTCACCACACCACAGGGTGTATGCTCTTGTCCCTTCCCTCCTCATGTCCCTCTTGGATAGGAACAAAGCCACGGGTACTCTTAGAAAACCTATGTTCTTACTTATAAGCCAAGGTATCTCACAGAAGGCCTCCTGTCAACAGACTGCTCTTCGTAAGGAAATATCCAGGAAAGCAATTTATCTGGAACTCACCATGGAGACCAGGCTGGCCACAAACCCACAGAGCTCTGCCTGTCTGTGTCTCCCGAGTTCTGGAATTAACACTGTGTGCCACCACACCTGGCTGTAACCCATTATTATATAGAATTAATATGTGCTAATAAAAACACGAAATAAAAAACACCTGGCCTAGTGTGCACCCCAGTTTCCCTGTGGCTCCAACAGGGCTGCAGTAGGTGTTGTATAATGACCACACCCCATCGTGCATTTTTAAACTTTAGAATGCTTTTAAGTTTGCTGAGGAGTCACAGACAGCAAAGATTCTGCAGTTCCATAGTTTCCTTTTGCCTGCCCTCCTTCCCTCCCTCCCTCCCCCAGTCTGCCCTTCCCTTCCATCTTTTTGTTGTTGTTGTTTTGTTTTGTTTTGTTTTGTTTTTCAAGACAGAGTTTCTCTGTGTAGTTTTGGTGCCTGTCCTGGAACTCGCTCTGTAGACCAGGCTGGCCCCGAACTCACAGAGATCCGCCTGGCTCTGCCTCCCGAGTGCTGGGATTAAAAGTATGCGCCACCGACACCTGACTTCTCTTCCATCTTTATCACATCCTTTGAGATAATCCCGATAGTTCATGATCATGTCACAGTGCTACATTTAGTCACATCTCCTTGGGACTTCCCCAGACCTCCCTTTTGATGGCCTAAGGTGTCTGGAATGCCCTATGTGGGCATCATCCGGTGTACTCCTCGTGGTCAGTTTCTGCTGCGCCACTGCATGCTGGAAGCATCTTGTTTCCTTTCTGATTCCACAGGGGCCTATACTGAGGGAGCCTTGGGTTGATTTTTTATTTTTATTTTTTTTAAGAAAGCATCTTGGAATATACAGCTCAGCCTATCCTCAAAATTGTGATGCTCCTGCCTCAGCCTTCTGAATGCTGGAATTACAGGAGTAGTCCATCATGCCCATCTTGTACATGAACTTTTGAGCAGCGCTGGATCTCTTCAGACTTCCAAGACTCGTAGAAATGGACTTACATGAGCCTTTGAGTGGAATGCTTTAGTTTATATATAAAGTATATCCCCCAAAGGCTCCTGTGTTAAAGGTTTGGTCCTCAGCTAGTAACACTACCAAGGAGTGACTGGATACTGAGGCCACTAACTTTGTGACTGGATTAACTCACTAGATGGGCAGTCGGGAGCTGGTGGCTGGCTGGAACAAGTAGCTCACAGGGGACCTGAAGTGAAGGGCATGGCTTGCCCTGGACCATTTCTCTCCCACTCTCTGCTTCCCAGCTGACATGAGATATGCAGCTCTGACACACAGTATGCCCTGCCCCACCTACCCTCACCCCTGTGATGTGTTACCCTAAGAGGACCCAGAAACAGCTCAGCCAAGGGACGATGATTGCAAACATCAAAAAGTGAGTCCTTTCTCCGCGCTTCTCTAGGCACTGGTCAAGCGAGAAAGGCTAATACATAGGTAAAAGTGGATGTGAGGTCACAGCGTGGCCCTTGGTGACTGTCACTTTACTCTCCCTTGCACACCAGGCTCCTCCAGGGAAATCACTGTGCTGAGCCCACACTCAGGCGCGAACGGAAGCTTCCACTCCATATCTGCTGAGAGCGGCAAAGTTTGTTTGGAATTCCCCTTCCTCTTCCTGACTCTTTGTTTATTTACTCAATCATTTATTTACATGAGCACAGCCTTGTGGATTTCAAACTTTTAGCTACAATCCAATTACTGCATTATTCATGCTGTCCCAGCTGGCACTGCTCCTGCTCTGGACACCAGGGACTCTTGGTGGGCTCCTGCATCCCTTTGATATATACTTGGTTTTTTGGTCATCTTTTAGCCTTTAATATCTTTAGTGGTTTTTTAACTTTTATCTCCATCCCTGCAAAATACTCCAGGTTCAGCTTATGTAGCCCCTGCTCCACTCCTAGACCCAGCTGTTTCTCCCAGAACCCCCCAGACCTGGAGAACAGAACGAGTGCCAGACACCTGGGTGCAGGGACTCATTGCTCCTGGGACATTCTGGTTGCTACAGGTGTCTCTCAGCTGACAGTGAGAACGTGGGGTGTCACCTAGCCTGTGTGTGCACAAATCTAATCCCCTGAGCTCGCACTCACAGCTCCACTGAGCCAGCACTACATCAGTGGCTGTTTCCCCCCGTTTGTCCCTCCATGGTGTGGTTTGAATGTGAACTGTCCCCCACAAGCTCATGGGTTTGAACATGTGGTCTCCAGCTGATGCTGCTGTGTGAGGGGAGGGTAGAGCCTGTGGGTCATGGGGGATGGTTGATGGAGCTGCGTTGCTGGGGGCAGAACTTGGAGGTTATAACCCTTCCTGCTTCCAGCCTGTGTTCTCTGCTTCTTCCTCTGGCTATGATGAGAGGGGGAGCTGAAGGACACACTCCGGCCACCATGGAGCCACCATACTGCGTCAGCATAGCTCGGTTGACTTCTACTGGCTCAGCATCCACTGCTGCAGAGCCACCAGGCACCTCTGTCCTGTCCTTCAGAGAAGGGCCCTACTCCTGTGACACAGGCTAACCATGTCATCCTTCCACCCTGCATGCTGTGAGTCCCTGAACTCCTGTGTGCGTAAGACTGTCTCGTGTGCTAGAAAGCTCTAAGGTTCTGACAAGTGACCTCTGACCCTGGATGGCCCAGAATAACTTTACTACCCTCTAAAAGGCTTCTGGTTCCCCAACTCTGCCTTCTTCCCAGCAGAGCCCCAAGCACACAAATGGAGTTACTCAATGGAGGCTGATCTTCTCGTCACGTGATGCACTTAGGCCATTTCCATGTGTGTCCAGGGCTAGGTAGCCCCCTGCCCCCCCCCACACACACACACCCATCCATCCATCCATTTATTGCTGAGTAGCATGCCATGGTATGGGGGCATAATCAAAGGACACCTTGGTCACTTCCAGCTTGGAGTGATTAGAGGAAAGGTGTTACTAATGTTCCTTTACAGGTTTTGGGTGGATGTAAGTTTTCAGACCTGTAGGGCAAATGCCTTGGACAGTGATTGCTGAGCCATCTTCATCCTTTTTAAAACCTGCTTGCTGATAGCTGCCCTTAGGCCTGCAGCCAGTGGGACTATGGGAAACCTCTGGATACAGCAGCCTCTCTTCTTTGTGAACCCTCAGATGGCATCTTGGGAATCTAGAGTGTGTAACACACACACACACACACACACACACACACACACACACACACACACCAGACCTGCAGCAACAGAAGGAAGGTGAGACCCACCCAAGGGCCTCCCAGCTGGCCCTCCTCACCCATCCTGAGGCTTCCAGCCCTCCTTCCTCCACATTTTACTGAGCAGAGCCAGCCTCAGGCTGCAGGCCATGACTGTGTAGCTCTGCCCCCCCCCCCAGCTGTGAGGTCCTCCAAGACAGGCCTGCTCTCATCCCAGAGCACTGACCTGGGAGCAGAGACCTGCTCAGCTGACCCAGAGTAGTGACCTTCTCTCCTGGACAATGTCTAGTCTGAGCTGTGAGCTAACCATCCTTGTAAGGATGTCATCCCACTCTTCTGTAATAGTTTATGCTGTGTGACCCTCCTGAGCCTTCAGGACACAATAACCATGGCAGTTCTAACACTAACCACACATGGGGGGCTGGAGCCAGGAAACAACATTGTCTGCTTTCCCTGAGCTGGACTTGAGCCCCACACCTGGCTTCCAGACCCCCACTACCCCCAAGACAAGCTGGACCACACACCGACAGCAGGAAGATAGGTGATACACCAGCCAGCCGCCCCAGAGGACAAAATCATCTCTCGGCACGTAGGATGTTGGAGTGGCTTCGAAGTGTGGGTCTCAGAGGGCACACAGCATCAGTGGCACCACTGGGGGGTGACAGGGCCAGGAGGAAAGGAGCCTACGGTCTCAGGGATTCAGGCCTGTGATGCTTTCCTAACCTGGAGGAACAAGACTAATGCTCCCCCAGAACAGGACCTGGGCCTAAGAAATGTCAGATGGATAGATGGAAAGAGGGTTTGACAGATGTGTGGATCACTGAGAGAACATATGGAAGCGTAGAAGGATAGATGGGTAGATGGTGCGCGAATGGTTGTATAAACAGGATAGATGGATCGGAAAGTGGCAGAAGAATGCATGAAATGAACGAAAGAAGGAAGAAAAGATAGGGAAGGAGATGGGGAGATGGGGATAAGGAGGAAATGAAAGATAGAGGGAGGGATAGAAGGGAAAGGCGAGGGGGAGGGAGAGGGGGAGGGGAGGAAGGGAGGGATGGATAGGGAGGGGAGCTACCAAGCTTCTCCAGTCCCCAAGCTTCCTCTCACTTGACCTCCTCAGGCAGCTCTGATCTGTCCTTAGATTGCCAGGACTCACTGTTCACCTTCGAGAGTGCCATGGTGCCTCATTTTCATGATCCTTCTCCTAGTAGAGAAGAGCAATGGTGCCCTTTCCTGGGACCTGGGCCCATAGCCCTAATTTTCTCCAAGGGGGAATCTCAAAGCTGGTATCTGAGTCCAAACTGTCCCAACTCCAGTGCCAACTTCAGAGCAGAAGAGCAAGTGGTCCCTGAAGACCATCTCCCAGGTGACTAGGACCTCTGTTACCAGGGCCCTGGGCATGGGGACCCTGTCCTTATCAGAGATAACAGGCCCATGGTGGGCCCTGCGGCCAATCAAGCATTGATGGTACGATGAGCCCAGCCTTGCACACAGTCCACTCACCAGAGCCCTGTTGAACATTGCAGAGGCTACACCCCTGCGCAGCCCTGCTCTCATCAGTATGGTGAACTGCCTCAGGACTGGCCAGCACCCAGAGTACTCTAATAATGGGGGTGGAGTGCATTTCATTGCACAAGGCCCTGGGGGACCAGAGGACCCAGGAGAGAATCAGCCTTGTCCAGACTTTTTTTCCAGCAGGGGGCAGTGCCACCTCACATTTGGGAACTAGCTGTGAAGCTGTCAGTCCTGGGCCACCCAGCAAATCCTCCACAGCCTCGGGCTTCTAACCCACCTTGGCATAGCCTCCAGGCAGCCTCTTTGCCCTCAGGGGCTCTCAAAGGACTGGCAAGCTGGGCTCTCAGCTGTGACCCTCTGAGCCTCTCCTGGGATTTCTCCAGGCCTCTGTATCAGATGACCATCCACTCCTTCATTCTAAACTGAAGTGATAGTCAGCCAGCATGCACTTCCCTCTGGGAATCACCACATGCCCCCTGACTCCCTTCTCTGCCTTGACCCCTGCCTTCCCAACTTTCCTGACATGCATTAGCATTGCATAGCACTGCTGTCCTCAGGCCTGGAGACAGGGCTAGCCCCATTTGATCCAAGATGCATCCTCCTCCTCCTCCTCCTCCTCCTCCTCCACCTGTACCACCACCACCACCACCACCCACTCTTTTTACCATTATTTCTTGCTGATGGGAAAGTCTGTTCTTTCCTGTCCCTCAGCTCCTGGTTCTAGGCATAGGACTAAAGAAAGAAAATGGGGGTTTGGTGATATCCCAGCCAAACATCATGTGTCCTCAGACCTGAGTCCCTGCCCCCACCCTGGCCTCTCATGTTACACAGCCCTAGAGGCTGGCTCAGCCTGCCACTGCCTGATTCTGCTGCTGATAAACTTATCAAGCCCAGCATCTCTGGTCCAGAGGGACTGCCCTGAGCAAGCATTGCCATGGCAACCAGAGGCAGCAAGGAGGCCTTAGACCAGGTTGCCAAGTGATGCCGGCAGGCAGCCTGGGTCTGCTCAGCTGGTAGGGCATTCTGTAGTACTATGTCCCTGGAGGTGGTCAGTCCCATGTACCACCCCAGGGAGACCCAAGCTAGGGCCAGCCCTGCCCCGCCTCAACTCACTTGCCTTAGTCCCCTCTAATCCCGTCACCTGTGGGTCATTATAAACCAGCACCAAGGGCCCTGAGAACCTTCCTTTCTGCATGTGTTTCCTTTCCTAGCTGTCACCTCGCTCCCTGCCCCAACCTGAAGCCTCTTGCAGGGTCCCCTGTCCTCTCTGAGGACAGGCTTCTGTGGATGGGTACCGGCCAACAGAAAACTGACCCAGCTTCTAATCCGTGGCGAGGTCAGACCAGAGAGCGTAAGGAGGCTGAGACAAGTCCCCACTTCTCTCAGAGGGTGGCCCTCTTTCCAGACCAAGGAACGGGCCAGCATGCTCCTTGGGCAAACGAATGTATCACAGAGGACCAGAGTGGGCTGGCAGATAGGGCTATACTCACCCCAAGGCATCAGGTTGCCAGCTCAGTGATTCAGGGACCCTCCAGGTCCCTTACCTCTGGACTGCCAGAGGTTCACGTTGATCCTGGGGGAATGGTACTGGCTCTAACCAGGGGAAGACCTGGCTCAGGACAAAGTCCCTCTAGTCAGCAGCACCTCTTAGTCAAGAGGGGGAAGTGCATCTTACAAGGTCTCACGGACAATTAGGGACTTGGGGGAGGCTATTTCAGGGGCAGCAGTTTTTGTTTGCAGGCCTAAGGAAGTGGGAAGTTCCCGAATCCCAGTATGTTGGGCCCAGCTTCCCACTGCCCTCCATGGCCAAGTGGGAAACATTCGGGGTGTTGCAGCACGCGTGTATGAAAGCGCACATGTGATGGTGTGCTCCTAGGAAGGAACTTCACGGAGCCTGGTTCTGCAGGCCAACAGCCAGCAGCTAGAGACCAGTGTCCAAAATCACAAGGCCCCTCAGGTCCTGCTCCCAGCCTATAGGTACCCAGTGCCTCCCAGGAGTAAACTTATCTGGACAGAGGGGCATGAGATGACAGGGCAGTGTCACCAAACTTGGGGGCAGATGCAGCCCAACCTGCAGACAGCACGGAGACAAAGGGCATTTATCACATGAGATGGCACAGATGGGGGACTGTTAACCTGTAATTAATCGGGCAGTTAGATGACATCATTTATCTGGGGCCCTCCGTGTGAACCTCCTGCCCACTCCAGCCAGCAGAGGTAGGTGCAGGAAGGCCAGAGCTGGGCAGGCATCAACACACGGTCCTTGCAGGTGTCCACAAGCTGGTGCTCACGGATTGGGGAGAGGGCTTTGTAGAGGCCTCTGGCAGGCCCAAGGTCCCAGGGGAGAGCATCACAGCAGAGCAGACATTGGAAGAGAAGACCCCATCCAGAGGGTGTAGGCAGAAAGCTGGGGAATGGAGCTGACCACATGCCCTCCCACTCGCTGCCCCACGTGTCTGCAACTCCCAAGAGAGGACACCCCAACACAGGACAGATGAGAACCGAATGGAGATATATTTTGAAACGCTCATATTTGTCTCTCCTCTCAATGTTTTGTTTCTTTTCTACAATCCTGAGACTGCTGTTCATCAACCCCCAGCGTCTGCGCCACAATGTCCCAGAGAGCAGTTACGCAGGGAAGTCATTTCACAGTCAGGCGAGTTGCAGCGAGGCCGGCAGGCAGGCACCAAGGAGAGAGCAAGGTTGTTCAAATCGCCAAGAAGGGGAAGGAAACCCTGCTGGTGGTGGCCCTCCCTCCCATCAAAGGAAGTGTCCGTCTGGGCTGTTCTCACGACGTCCAGCCTCCTTGTAAGGGCCTCTCCTCTGCTATCTCAGCGTCCAGGTGTCCCAACGCTTCTCGACACTCAAAGCAGACAAAACAGGTCCCCCGCCAGGCCATCCAGTTTACATGAGGGATAAAATTACATTTGTACAAAAATAGATTCATTTACCCTTCCCGGTGCGATAAACATTCCTCCATCTTTACTCCCTGTGGCCGCGGCATCCTCCCCACAGTGGCCGCGCATCCCAGCTAAGGCATGGCTAGAGATCAGGGCACTCCAGCCCTGCAGCATCTGAAAATAGATGCATCCCCTGCCTCCAGAGTCACCAGAGCCTGACTTCCCCGACAGAGGGGACCTCAGGTCCTTGCTCACAAGAAGCAAATGTACAGGAAAACAGGAAAGTCTTGATTTAAGAGAACATAAAACATCAGTAACTGTGCCGTATCTCCTGTCACTGGTGTGCAACTTCTGCAGTCTCTGTACAGCACATCCGTGTTCACAACACACCTGTGTGTGTGGGGACCAGGTCACAAGCCCCAATGCTGTGATGGTGACAGCAACTGATTAGCCACTGGTTGCCTGTTCCGGCCAGGTCTTCTGGGGTCCCAGGGGAGGGGGCTCAGGTGTCCCTTGGCATTGTCACCAAACAGCCTAGCCTAGTATCCTCGGGGAAGCTGGAATTTGGAAAACTGAGGGTGTGGGGCCAAATCCCCTCAGTGATTGCGGTTTCAGGGTGACACAGGCCAGAGCGGCCACCGGCTCTGTGCTCATACTCCCTGCACAGCCATAGGAGCCCAAATGAATCTCCAAGCAGGGAGGTGACAGATGAGGACTATGACCCAGAAGCAGCAGTATGGATATCATATGACCATTGGTGGCAGCTGTTATCCAACCAGGCTGAGGTGGGGATGGGTGCGGGGTGGCCAATGAGCTGACATTAGTGCTATCTTTAGAAAATTAAAGATTGTCCCACCAAAATAATAATAACAATAATAATTACAATCACCTTAATTGAGCCAGATTGGTAACACGACTGAAGGTCTAGTTAAATGAACCCAATTCTCTCCTTAGTGACATCACGTCCACACCTCCCCTGCAAACAAACAGCACTGTACACACCATGATGGTGACAAAGAGGCTAAAGGAACAGGAAGCCTGCCAGGGAGTCTACGATGACAAGCAGTGGCAGGTAAGGCTATGTGGGCCAGCGGGGCTAGGGCCATGGCCCCAAGTGCCTGAGAGCCAGCCAAGCCCAGACATGGCAGCATTCCAGAGTCAGCCCCAGGACTTTCTCCACTGGAGCCACTGACCATCCTCGGTGGCACAAAACACAGAGCACAGCGTATAACGGGGCCGGCATGAACAATGGGAGCAGTGGTCTGCAGAAGGCACGGTGCTAGGTGTGGACTGGGGAATCTCTACCCCTCTGCCTGGTTCTGCCGTTCCCCAAAGGCTGCATAGCATTTCTAGGAAAGCCTAGAGAAAGGGCAGCCGGCTGGTCCCGGGAACTGCAAGACCTCCGGTGCACATCTCTCAGGCCACCACATGGAGAGAAGGGGTACAGGGAAGATGTTTCTGGGATCTTTTATAGGTGCCTCAGCTGGCTATGGCTGGGGACTTTGAAAAGGTCCTTCCTCATAGAGCCTATGAAACTGGCTCCTCCCATCCACTACCTCCAGGCCCAAACCCCTAGAAGGCTGGTTCCATGAGGGCCTTCCCCTTCCACCAATCTGCACCAATGGGAGACCAGCTGTTGGGGAGGCAGTGTGGTCGTCCCCACTAAGGCACCTGCTCCTGACAAACCTGGGTCCCTGGGTCTCAGACTAGATCATAAAGACTGGGACCCAGAGAGGCTCTAGGCTGTTCAATTGGAGAGGCACACTCAGAGCCTGAGGTGAGCCACATGGACAGAGCAGAAGCCTAAGTCCACAGCCTGCCACCCGAGCAGGTGTGACAGAGCCCTTGGGTAAGATTCTGGACACTGTCCACAGACAACACCATACCAAGAGGAGTCCCAGAAAGGCCTATCAGCATTCCTAACACAAGTGGCCAGTCCAAGAAGGGGCCCATGCGAGAATTCCACTCAGAGCCTGGCATGTCAGCTACACCAGGACACAGTCACCTTTCATGTCTGCACGGTTCATCCCCAAGTCCCTCTGGCCCTCTTTCAGGAAACTAGACTACAACACTCCTCCCTTCCCTGAGCCTCAGGATGCCCAGTGTCCTACAAGAGGCCAGCAAAAGGATAGATTGCCCACGTGTTGCCCATAGGACCACTGAGTTGGAAACTCCATTCTACTTGAGCCAAGGGTAGCCCTCCAGGATGATCCTTGGCAGACCACAAAGGAAGATCTGGAACAGGGGAAAAGCCAGGCCACCACAGTCGGATAACCTGGGTTGATGAGACATATGGTGGGGGACAGTGACACAAGAAGGAACTGGGCGGACATGACAGGGGACCTCCAGCCCATGTAGCCTTGAGGTGGTCCCAGAATCCTGCACAGTGGCTGTGGTGACATCTCAGGATATCTTTGGAAACAGGCTTTACAGGTTAGCTATGACCCAGGGGGGTAGGACCTGCCCCAACCTGTTCCTTCTTGACCCTAGGTGTCTTCCCACCCTAGCTAGGTACTAGGACTCTGAACAGGCAAAGATGGGCCACTCCAAGCAGAGGTGCCACATGGGCATGTCGAGAACCAGCGACAGCAAACAGCAACTAGAACAAGACCTTCTCCCAGCTCTTGTGGCTCCAGGTGACAAAGATCCCCAGAAGCACCCCAAGCCCCTCAGGGTGACAGCAGGGTAGCCTAAGAGCATGTTGTGGGGAAGGGGGCTGGCTCGGTCTTAACCAGCTCTGGCCATGGCCCTGGGCCAAAGGCAAGCAGTAATAAAGATGACGAGGTGACGCATCTTTTGAGACCATAGGACACTGCACCCCAAAGGTCCACGTGGGCCAGCAGAAAGGGCAGGGGCAGGGCTGGAGCTGAGCAGCTGTGTCCAGGCAGGGCGCAGGACCGGCGCACGGTGGCAGGGGCCTAGGTGGTTTGATGCGGGGCCTCCAGCATCTCCATGAGGAAGGTGTCAATGGGCGTGTCCCCGATGAGCTTGAAGAAGAACAGGTGCTCCAGGCACTTGAGCCCAATGGAGCGCAGTGCGGGCAGGCGGAGCAGCAGCTTGGCGAACCTGCAGGATGGTAGAGAATAAGCACTGGCAAGGAGACCCGGCGGTGCTTCCCCCTTCTAGTGACCTGTAGCTTCCCTAGAGACCAGCTGAGTCCAGTGGCCTGGGACCTGAATCGGGCCTGCCGAGGAAGCCGCCCTTGGGTGACCCTTGGGGAAGAAGATGGAGTTTGGAACTAGAGAAAGAAGGCTCCTTCGAGACAAAAGAGCACAGGAGCAGGGGTGGGGGAGGGGGAGGTGCATCAAGATGCACGGGGGGCCCTGGAATGAAAGGAGCCAGTGGGAAGACTCCTGTTGGCCAGGACGGGCCTGACAGGGTTTGGGAGACAGGTGACAAGTGTGGGCTTGCTCCATGGGCGATGGGGAGCCATAGCAAAAACGTAAGCAGGCAAGAGCATGAATGGAATTGTGCACCAGAGGGGCCTCTGCAGGAACAGCTGTCTTCTGGAAGCAGTGGGGCCTTCTTCCTGGGAGGAGGCAACAGAAGGATCTGTGGACAGCCTCACGGGGAACACGCATGGTACTCAGTGGGTGACCGAAAAAGCCACAAGGTGGGGACCTCCAGCGGAGGTGGGACCAGTAGTGAGCTGGGGGGTTCTCTGTTCCAGCAGGAATGCCAGCCTCCCACGAGCATCCCCAGCATGGTGTGCAGGACCCCCCCTGCCCCCCCCCCCCCGCCCCAGAAAGGACTCTGATGGGCTCCTAGGCCCTGGGGAGGCCCTTGGGTCCCTCTACTCCTGGAGTATTTCCCAGGCAAAAGACTGATAGGTACGGGAAAGGAGTCTAACAGCTCATGGAAGACAGACATCCAGGCCACTGCAGACAGGAGAGGACAGTGTGGGGTGGGGACAGGACCTGGGGTCCCGCATGTGACCTCTGTGTCTGCTCGGGGGTCCCCCTATACCCTGGAGGGGGCTCTGGGCCTCATTAATTATTAACCATGTCTTTCACTTCCAGGGAGGAAGCCTTGTGGCTGGCTGCCCCACCATCCTCAGTTTAAAGGCACAAGCATAACTTGGAGGCTGGAGGGGAGCCAGAGAACAGGCTGTTTTCTGCTGAGCTGGCGAGATGGGCTAAGGCAGGAAGCCAGGAAAAACAAGCCGTTGCCACCCTCCTGTCCTCCTCCGGGAAGTTTCACTTTAAACCAAACCAGATGAGGGCTAAGCAGCAGTGTGGACAGTTAACTATGTGTGTGCCAGGCATCAGGATGGGTGAGTGTGCCCGTCTGCCCAGTCTTCCCACCCCCTCACACCCAGTCTGCAGGCTGGGAGGCTGGGAGATGCCCTACAAGGGAAGGAGCAGAATGAAACATCAGACTGAATCCTGGGAACGCACCATTGCTCCTGGACACCTACTGTGTGCCTAGCACTAGACTGCACAGCCAGCACTGTGGACCTGACCATGACCATAGTTGCCAGTCTGCTTTAGGCACACTGAGAAAACGTGTGTTCCAGCTTCAGTCATCTCCTCTGCACAACCGTAAAGCACCTACATTGTGCCAGTATTTCCAGGCCTCTTAACAGGTTCATTTAACGGGTGAAGAACAGAAGGCTTTGTATCCATGAACAGTGACAAGCACCTACTCTGCACCAGGAATTAGACCAGTTCTCTCAATGGGGTACAGGGGAAGGTGTGTTGTCCTCAGAGCCTGTGAGCCAGAGGGTGGCCTAGCTCCTGCTCAGAGCCTACAAAGCATCCCAAGCTGGACTTGTGGAGGACACCACTGTCTTGTGGCACACAAAGGGCTTCAGAAATGGGTGTCTGAACCCAGGGGTGGAGGCAGGGGCCTGTCTGGGGTGGAGAGGCACAGCTCACCTGCCCGGCTGCTCCGGATACTTGTGTTTGCAATATGCCTCTAGTGATGCGTACACCTTCTCCCTCAGCGCCTCCACCTCGGCAGGGTTTGAAAGCCCCTTGGAGTCTGTGGAGAGAAGTGGCCTCAGGTCAGAGCCCCCAGGCTGTCTCCTAGCCACATGTAAACACAGCAGAGAGTATGTGGTGCACAACCAGGTATGGCTGCCCTGCAGACTCGCAGCTCACAGCCCAGGGGGTGGACACTCTGGAGTCATGTCTCTGCTCTGCCACTTGAAAGCCAAGTGACCTCAAACCAGTCCCTTGACTTTTAGGGACTCAGTTTCCCTATTTTTTTTCCAGGTGGCCATGAGAGATAACCAATGTTTTCACTGCCCTCGGGCCCCACCCCACTGACAAGAAGAAAGCTGTAAGCCCATCGCTGAATCACACCCCATGAGCAGATGCCCTGGAAGCCCCTCCTCAGAGCCTAGACACTGGCCACAATCCAGGCTGCAGAAATGCTACAGTCATCAACATCATCAGGGCACAGTGTTCCAGTGCGAATACTGAGGGTGGCCTGGGTCTGGGGACTCCTTGGACTTTGTCAGGTTCTTCCAATTGACCTAGCTCCTGACAGGTCAATTCTCTGCCCCATAGCCCCAGGCCCAGATCTCTCTGGTTCCCCATGTCTCCAGTCAGGCCACACAGACCTAACCTGGGATCTATGAGGCTGGAATTACAGACTGGTGAGCTATCATGGGTAGAAGCCTGTGTCCCTACCCTTCACACCTTCTACCCACCACGGGCAGGGTGGATGAGCCCCATCTGCCAAGCCTTAGCCCATATACCACCCCCTCTCCAGCAGACAAGGATGAACTTTCAAACCCAAAAGCCCATGCATACCCTGCTGTGCCAAGGGCCCCAGCCTCAGCAGCTCCCTAAGGTCTAGCCAGATCCACCCCCAACCCTGTGGGCCATCCCCTGAATCCCTGAATCTCTTCCCAAGGATCCCACATTCTCAGCTATACTATGCTTCCATCACCAGGTAGAGTGGCCACTGGTGGCATCTGTCACCACCCAGAGCTGTGAGCACGGGCCTGGCCCACTGCTCAACACTACAGCCTCCCATGCATGGCACCGCACAGAAGACACTGTCTCAGCTGTGACAGAAACAGCTTGGAGGCCTTGAGTACTGTGGCTCCAGAACCACAGAAAGGACTTACTGCCCTTAGGTGGCTGCTCTGTCCCAAACACCCTGGAAGCCAAGGCTCGAGACAGTACTGGCTGCCCTAAGGACACCTAACAGGATGGACTGATCACCAGCCCCATCCTGGGAGCTCACGTGACAGAAGATCACTGTGGACAGCAGAGCCCACAAGGCTCAGCCGGAGACCAGGAATGCCAAGTGAGTGCCACCTGAGCCTCTCAGTTAAGTCTCGAGAGAAGTGGAGGCACAGGACGGCTGTCGTGACGGGGACTGGGAAGACACGGGTGCCCTTGGCCACACGGGAGGCAGGAGGGCCATACCGGGGTTGAAGAGGACGATGGCACGCAGGCAGCCCAGCTCCGTCTTGTCCATCTGCATGTCACGCATCTTAGACACCAGCTCTGTTAGCACCCTGCAGGAAAAAGTGGGTGTCAAGGTCCACATTAGACACATCCTTACCAGGGCTCCCCCAAGGGAGACCCACAGCACTCCTATGATGCCCAGCGTACACAAGGGTAGCTGGAGGCACTGGGCTGGTCAGGGCCATAGGAAAGAAGCATCACCATGAGTCCATGGTTCTTTGGAGGGTGGGGTCCTCCATCACCCCAGGGCTGTCTGGGAATCTGAGCCCGGAGGAGGAACCCCAAGATTGCTGAGCCAAGAAGTGCTGTGACGAGATCTCCTGCTCTGTGGCCATCCATGGTCACCCTGCATTCACAGCTGTTTCCTTAGCTTCAGGTTAGACTTTCCTCTGAGACAAAGCCTCTTGGTAGGAGTCACTTCTCACCACCAGACACCACACAGCCTCCCCAGCAAGACGGGGACCCCTCCCAAGGGCCTTCAAGTGTCCTTAGTCCACTCAGCACACATGGAGTCTGGAGGGATCCTAGGCCCCAGTCCCAAGTCAGCCACCCTGAGCAAGAGTCTTTCTGACCTCATAGCAAGGAGGAGCCCTGCCACCAAGGTCAGACTCCACACTCCACGCACTTTGACAGTGAGGATGAGCTAGGACCTCTCCAACCACCACCTGGGACCCCCAGAAAATACAAGCTTAAGCCCCCAGCACCGTCACTAGCTGGGTATGTGGCTAGGGCCACATTTCCCAAAACCAGACTCAAGAGGGCGAAAGCCCCAATACCTTCCCCTGTGGAGCGGCCACAGAGGTAAGCTTGTCAAAGGCCCTAGGAAGGTCTGCAGCACAGAGGCTGGCGCTGAGCTGAGGTCAGCATCTGCCCCACATGGGGTCATAAACCTTTCAATACTAATACACTCTGTCTGTGTGTTCTAATCGGCCTTTTCCTGGCAAGAGCTCCGTCCGTGTACTGTCCCCTCTGCCCCAGAGAATGCTAGTGGGTGGCTTTGCTCACCTCCAACTTCAGGGCTCTAAAGCTCAGGGTTCACCTGCCCCACCCCGACCCCGCTCCCTCCTACGGGCTTGCTCATTCCTACTCACTGTCCTATGTCCCCTGTGTCATCCCCAGCTTCTAAACTTCAGCTGACAGAAACTGACATCCAGGTCCCCAAAACACTCAAGTCTGGCATGGGCCCTCAGCTTGTACATAAGGACTGGCCATCCAGACAAAAGGGCAAGCAGCCATAGACCCTCACCGGGTGGGCATAAGCAAGGTAGGCATTTCAGGAGAGGAACTGGGTAGAGCCAGGTGGCCCTTGAACGTGGCTGCACTCCAGCCAGCCTGCTCCTTTGAGAGTGCTTCTGAGAAGCAGTTAAGGCACTTTCAGAGGCATGCATCCATGTCCTCTGGGGGTGTGAGGGGCAGCAGATCTGAAACACCAGTCACTCAGTGATAGTTCAGGGCACAGTTCACCCTGGGGCTACAACAGCACCACTGCTTACGGCTGAGACGTGCCAAATGTTGACACTTATAAAACCGTACCAGCAACATAATCTGTTTTTGTTAACCAGGTGCAGCTGTCCTTGCAGATACGCAGATCACAAAGAAGGAAGGCTGCCTGTGGCCTCAACTCCCCTGACACTGGACTCCACAGACGGCAGTCTCCACATGTCTGGCTCGCATTTTCCACACTAATGTCTTTCCTAAGCAGAGGCTGTGTCCAACAGGGCAGGAAGAAACTACAGGCCAGTCCCAACGAAGACAGCCCCACCCTACCTACCTACCTGTTGAAGATGGCCCAGCTACTGAAAAGGGCACCCGCCCCACCTACCCATTGAATACAATGCATACTTAGCCAACTGGTCAAAGATGGTCCCCAACCCATCTGCCCATCAAAGATGATGCTACACCACTCATACGATGAAGATGGCATCCACTCCACCTACTTACCAAAGATGGTACCTACCCTGCCCACCTATCAAAGACAGTGCCACCCACCCACCTGTCAAAGATGGCGCCCACCCCAGCACTGTGAGCGCTGTTCCGATGTACGTGCAGGCCAGTGGCAAGGAGGATCCCGTCTTTCACAGCTATGGAGCGGTGGGAGAAGGAGGCAATAAGCAACTCGTTCCAGCCTGCGGGGAGAAGACATATGGTCACTCTGCTGTTTCCATGACCCCCATCACTGTCCTTTCCCCTCACCTCTGGAAGCAGCATGTTCCAGACCCATCTCTCTCCACACCCAAGTCAAGGCTTCCAAAGTGAGACCCCAGTAAGTGTTACCTAGAGAAAGGCTCCCAAGCACCTACGTATGAGCAACGCCTCTTCCTTCTAACCAGTACACGGGCAATGTGTCAGCCCTGAGAAGTCCTGCACCAGGCACACCCTCTAACAAATTCAGGGCATGGAAGCTTGTGTCTCAGAGGAGTTGGGAGAACTCCCAAAGACTTCCCTTGGGATGGCTATGAAATGACGCTGCCAGTCTGGGCCATGTGGAATGCCACAAGAGCTGAGTACTGAGAAGGAAAGTCACCTTGGAGCCATGTATCCCAGGCTCCGGTGCTGACCAACCAGAGCTGTTGTGTAAAACACTACAAAGGGGCCTGGGGGAGAGAGATAAGGAGAAGACTCTGCACAAACAGCCGGGACTCCTTGACAGGGCAGCACATGAGCCTTCTCAACACTAGCTTTTCCAGAAACTGCTTGTGTCCCGAGATCCCAGGCCCCACAGTTCCCCTCTCATGTCTGCAAGCTGATATGGACACACTGACCCATTTTACAAGGGGGAAACTGAGGCAGTCAGCACTTGAGAGGGGGTGTGATAAGCCTCTCGCCAAAGGTTCAACCAACTTGGATCCTGGAGATCACTCCCAGAAACATGACCTCAGGGACCCCAAAGAGCACATGGGGCAAAGTCTGTCCATCTCATATCTAGGCATCTGAGTCCTACACTGACCAGGTCACCTGAGGCCCCAACCTAGGGCTGTCCCTTCTACGTGGGTTAGCATGCCTCAGTGGCTAGGGCAGAGACCTGGACAGTTGTGTCCCTGCTGGACAGAATGCTTCCCAGAGCCTCAGAGGAGCCTGTGTTCACCAAGTGGGTCACACACCTCATCCCGAAGGGAACAGGCCCACCCAGGCAGAGGCAATATGGCAGGATCCATATTGCTCATCTCAGCAACCCATGCCCACCAACAGATCTTTACAGGGGGAAGGCAGGAAGGTTGGGGCCTGTGTGAGCCTCACCCTACCTAAGCCAGCAGCTTCCAAAACGCTCCATGATGTATAGGGACTCATCTATGGCTCATTTTATCTACTGGGGTGGGCTGAGAGCCCTTGGTGCAAGCAGAAAAAAAAAAAAAAATCAAAGCAGTTAGGGTGCTCAGGCCCCTCAAGACAGCGTGGTCTCCAGGGCCCTTCACGAGAGGTGAGGCAGGTGTCAACTGTCACCACAGCTCTGCAGAGAGCAAGAGCCACAGACGCCATTCCAAACATATCTCCATCTCTCCACAGGCAGGAACTTGAGCTAAGGATCCTAACCTTGGCACCCCTACTGGTCACTTGGTGGAATCTAAGCAACAGTCACCAATGCCCCTTTTACAAATAAGGAAGAATCGGGACAGCCTGCACAGCTAGCCCCATCCCAAGTTCCAAGGCTACACACTCCTACCCGGCAGAGTCCCCTTCGCTGAGAATGAGAGACACTGCTTATGCTCCACACACTTGCATCAAGACCTCTGCTCAGACAAGGACCTGCAGCTCCCAAGGTGGCAAGGGCGCAGAGGTGACACAGACCTGGTGGACTCTCAGCAGGAGTGATGCTCACCCCACCACTTGTAGCCTCCCCTTCCAGCCTCGCCCAGCCTGGCCACTCACCCGCCCGTAGCAGGATGACCTGGTCGTCCAGAGGCAGCTCAGAGAAGTGCGGGATCCTCTTGGCCCACTCCACAAGAGTGAAGAGCTGCTTGTCTGCCGCTTGACAGATGTTGGTGACAGGGTCATTTGGCTAGAGCGGAGGAAGGACACCAATCAAGCCCCATGCCACTGGTATACTGGAAGAACAACCCTGCCCGCCCCCAAACACCCATGGGGCGGAGTCCCAGAATCCACAATCCACATCCCAACCCCTAGCATCTAAGACCTGGCACAACGAAAAGATTTTGAAGAAAAGACCCGATTATAATACCAGTGATGGGGAATGACCCTGGCTTAATGGAGCTGGACTAGTATCATGCCAGAGGTCATCAGAAGTAGGGGCTCAGAGCCTGAGGGAAGAAAAGCAGATTAGGGGACATGGCTGACCAGAAGCTGGCAGGAGTCCAAGCCAGGGAGCTAGAGACCTCCAAATGCAGGAAAGGCAGGAAGAGTCAGTCCTGCCAATGCCCTAACTGGTCCCCACCAGGACAATACAGGGTCCCAGAGCTCAATGGCTGAAGATAACAGACTGTGTACCCCAGAAGCCAATGGGTTTGTGGCAATTTGTTGGAGCAGCCCATACCCCTGAAGAAGAGAAACAGATGTGGGAGAGGGACCGTGTAACAGGCAGGTGAGGGAGCTGAGGTAGGGCCAGACTCCATCTCTCAAGGTAACAGTAGCCCACCCAGGAGAGACGTTTTAACAGACGTGCAAGTGGAAGCTTGGGGCCAATCCATGCTTGGTCCAGATTCCAAGTCACAGGCAGAGGTGGCATGTCACTGGAAGCCTTCCGATAGTTCTGCCCAGAAGAGGGGCACCCAGTCCTTCTGGGTGAGGAGGCTCAGCTGGGCCTTACAGTAGGCTGGGAAGCCTATCCCAGTGCCTGGCAGGTGGGTTATGGTCATGGCCCTCTGATCTCCTAAGTGTGGTAGGTAATAGTACCCAAGAACAGGGTACAGGATCCCTGGCTTTGAAAACAGAAGAGGCGAGCATCAGAAGAGAGAATCGCCTGCCTCTGAAGGGCTTCAGCTGACAGAAACCATCTGGTCGGCAGTGACGTTCAGTCTAAACACCCAGCCCCGTGTGAAGGGCCTGTAGAGGGCTCAGTGAAGGGCAGTGACAAATCAGCTTCCCCCTACTGGCCTGGCAGGACTGGCTGCAGAGGACGTCAGTACAGGATCCCCAGGACAGAGTCAAAAGGGAGGGGAGACATCGCCCAGCCACACGACCCTCAGCAAATCTCAGGGGCCACAGTGCCCCAGGATGACAGGCACTAGGCACTCTGCTTAGCACTCAGGCTGTCCACAGCCTGGCTCTGTCTGTCAGCCACAGGGGGGTTGCCCCACCGGTGTCTTCCTTGCCTGCCACCTGCCAGGAAGCAGCCCCAAAGTGGGAGACAGCCAGTGCAGGGCCCTAAGCCAGCTGTGGGAATACATGGACCAGACCACAACAAGCCTCACACTCAAGCTCTGTGCTCTCTGCCTTGTCCCAGGAAACAGCTCTCTGGCCGCCCTCTTGAATCCTAGATTTTCACAATGCCACTGGGAAAAGGAGCTCAAAGCTATGCCTGGGCTGACTGTGCCATCTGTCAGGACTGGACACAAGACTGGAGCAGAGGACCAGAGAGGGACTGTGTAGGCACTACACAGGTGTGAGGGCCCAAGCGGAGCAGGAACTGACTGGAGGGCTGCCTGGGAGGGAAGGGCTGGGTGGGCTCTGGCTCTGTCCTGTTCCACCCTACTGCATAGCTTCACTCCTCTGAGCTGACTCCACAGCAGACATTTAATGAGCTACTGCCTGCCAGGGAGGTGTGGTCACAAGACCACCCAGGCAGGGCCCAGAGGAGCCAGCAGCCCATCTGCGAGGCTTAGGTGCTGCCTATGCAGCCTCCTTAGATTGCGTCTATGTATGGATCAGCTCGAGGCCAGGCACAGGAGGCTAGGAGGACAGTGACCTTCCGCTGTGTGGCTCTGAAGACCTGAACCCCTACGGGAGGAGGGCAAAGGCAATGTCAGAGGACATCACCAACGACAGCCTTACTTGACAAAAGAAAACCGGAGTCACCCTTCCCAGCCCAGGCAACCACCCCTCAGATCCCATTCCACAAGGCAGAGTCCTGAGGCTGCCCTCCCCTCCCTTCCAGGATTGGTAAGAGGACTTGGGGGCAGGACCCCAACCAGGACACTGGGCAGGTTCAAGTAGGCAATGTTTTCTGTGGTCTTCATGGGGGAGCGGTCCTAACATAGACAGGGTTGGGTCCCCAAAAGAAGACTACTGCAAGACCCTACACCTTCTCCCCAGTAAGGCAGCCCTGGGCCTTAGACATAGGAGAAGTGGGTAATGGGGGGCGGGGGTGAGGCGGGGATCCTGTCATGGGGCCTCATAAGTACACAAGAGGGGATCTGCACTCACAGACTACAGAGGGAAGAGACATGTCTGAGCCCCTGGGATAGCTCAGACACCACACCACTGACTCCTGGGATAGCCCACTATGCCACTGCCCTGTGCCCACCTCACAGCAACAGATAAGGCTGGGCACTAAGGAGCAAGAGAAGACCAACATAACCCTGACTGAGAGAAACTGATGGGGCAACCTTGAGGTCTACCTGGACTGGGCGTCTGGTCCCAGCCCAGAGGCCGCACAAAGGTCCAGACAGAGTTTGGACATAGGGCAGACGGGCCAAGAGCTTGAGACAACGTGAGGCCTGTGGGTTTGTCCAAGGTTCTGTTCTTGGATTTACACAAGAAATATTCCAATCTGGGACATGGCTGCAGCCACCTCCTCACTGGGACCTTGGGCAAATGGAGTCTCCCACCCAAATGAGCCTATCTAGGCCAATGGCCCTTGAAGTGATGGCAGGGGTCGGGGCAGAGAGGGCCAGGGGGAGGCGTTCAGGTGAGAGTCCAGGAACAGGCATGGAAGCCAGAAAGTTCTGAAACCGAGACCCTGTAGGCAGCCCAGGCAGAGAGCCAGTGGGAACCATGGCCCTTCTGGTTTTGTCGGAGGACTGCAGCAGTTAAAGGTGGCAGATGGTACAGGAAGACCTGGGAAGGTGGCTGTCGAGGCCATGTCTACAGGTGGCCAGTTCCAGGGTGACCAGCTGGAGGGCCAAAAGACACTTCTGCTTCAACAGCAGTCATGGCAGCTGCCACCCACAAGCACCTCCCTGCTGGCTCCTCGCAGCAGTAGGTAAGGACAGAGGGCTCCAGGAAGTCATCCTGCGGCCACACACCGGTGAGAGAGCCAGCCCAGAGCCTAGCGGCTGCCACAGACCTCTCTGCCCAGGCTCAGCTCCCTACACCTTCCCTGAAGGGTTCCCTTGCCCTGAGGTCAAGCCCCACCACTTGGCACATGAGCCAAGTCTTCACAGTGACGGCTGGCCCTGGCCCTGGCCCTGCTGAGTATTTGGATGGGGCGGACAAGGCCAGGCGAGCACCGCAGGTAGGGAGGGCCAGTATATCCAGGCAGAGTAAGGGTCGCCCAGCAGGACGGAAGTCCCACTATCGGGGACAAGAGACCACAGCAGCCACAGGACTCTGGTTCACTGGCTGTTCAAGCAGAGGGTAAGCAAGTAAGCAACCAGGGGGAAACTAAGGCAGGCGGACATCTTGAGACTCACTGAGCTGGGGTTCAGGCCCATGTTTGCCTCCACGTATGTCTCAGTCTTGGGCTCAACAGCAAGCTCGGCTTCCAGAATCTTCTCCACAGGCATGTCCTCATTGGCACTGCTGGTGGACTCCACCTCATTCTCATTCCGGTCCTTGCCTCTCTGCCGCTCCTCCTGCACAGCTATATACAGGAGACAGTCACCTGGGCTAGCCAGGCCCTCAGTTCCTGGAACATCCCCCCATGTTCAGGGCCAGGTAGGGCTAGCTCCACAACCCTGGAGTCCTCTCCAGGGCCTGCTGAGGGAGACATACTCAAAGCCCAGCCTCATACCTGCCTGTGCCCAGCCACTGGGTGGCTGTACACCCTGAACGCACTCAGTATTTGTACCAGGAGCCCATCTGAGGTCAAGCAGATGGCCTTTCCTGGAGCTGATGGGTCACTAATGTGAGTATGAAAGGCTTTGGTGGGCTGAGGATGTAGAGAAACCCAGGAAGGCTTCCTGCAAGACGTGGGAATGGGCCTGAAGTGGGAAAAAAAATGAGGAAACTAATTCAGCAGAAGAAATAACTTATAAAAAGGCCCAGAGGAGTGCAGGGCATGCTCCTGACGAGGAACAGGAAGTGATGACAGAGATGAACAGGTGACCACTGAAGTGATAAGCCAGAGCAAGGGACAATCACAATCTGAGACATACTGGGCAAGTGTGAAGGCATGCATCCACTACTCCCACACTCTTCGTGCTGGGCTCTACTGATGTGAGGTATCCCAGCCTCACAAAGCTCACACAGTTTTGCCCCCTTCCTCCATGATGCCACAGGCCTTGGGACTGCCCACCCTGCTTCACACTAACCACACACCAGACCACGGCTCCCGGACAGCTGTGAGCAGACCAACTCTCGGGGATGGTGGGAGGCAGCATGGAAAGAGAGAAGTTCGGTGGTATGGGCGGCTGACTCCAACAGCGGCCTGGCCTGCAACACCTCTGGAGAACGGGTCCAGTGAAGCGCCTCAGGCAGGAGCTAAAGAGTGAGCTTTTCCTCTCATGGCTCCCCTGAACCTGCTCTACTCTGTCCCCGGCCCTGTTCAGACACCAGCAGAATTCTAACCCCTCCTTCCATTCCGTGTTCCTGCAGCAGACTGCGTAGAGACCTGATTGTCTCTTCTCCAGAGTGATGCCTGGATAGGGCCTTTCTAAGGGCCCAAGGGTGTGGCCCAGGAGATCTTTCCGGGGCTGCCATCTCAGGACCTTGGTCAGAGCTCATCCAAACCTGTCTCCTGTCCCCTGGGTGACAGAGCACAGGTTGGCAGCATCAGGATCTCAAGGGCAGGGCGTCGGCAGCCTCCTCCTCAACAGCCAGACCTACCTCCTGACCCCAGGCTCTCTGGCCCACAGCCCCCTTAAATGGCTTTGGAAATAAAACACAAAACACAAGGAGGGATGAAGAGGAAGGGGTTCTCATACTACAGTGGGCCTCTTGGCCCACCACTCGGGGAGCAGCCTTCTCTCGTGCCCACCTCCCCTCACTCTTCCAGGGCTCCCACTGTAACGCTCAGCTCTGTGACAGTCCTGGGTGACCATTTTTTAATCCCCTGGCTACTGCTCCTTGCTGGGCCCACCAACACCATTCGGTTGAGGTTCAGACTGAATCAATACATAGCTCTCCCACGTTGGGGCCATGCTCCCCAAGACTCAGTGGCCTGGCTGTAGCACAGACTCTCTAGCCACGAAAGAGCCAAGGATGGGAGGCTGGGATGGTGTCTGCACAACACACCAGCTGGGCTAAGGAGCTGGGCAGAGGCCGGTGTTTTGCAAGCTTGGCTCTTTTGGAAAATCTGACAGCAGGTCGGGGCTGGTGTGGAGTTGAGCGCTATGGGCAGATGGCGTCCAGCCTATAGGGGCTACAGAAGGTTGCCAGGCTCCATCCCTCCCCAGCTGGGCTTCTAGGGCCCTCCATGTGGCTGCCGCGCATCTGGGTTAGGGTCACTCCACAAGTCACAGAGGACTCTGGCACAGGGCCTGGAGAAATCAGCCCACCAGTACTAAGCAGTCCACTGACAAGCATCTGAACAGACCAATCACAGCCAGAGCCAGAGCCAGGCAGTCCATATCCCAAGGCCAGAAGACAGAACTCTTCAGACTTGGGCTAGGACAATATCAACTCAACCACCTCCCCTTCCCAAATGGACGACCAGACTCAGAGAGCCAAGTACCACAGCAAACTATGGGCTCTAGAAGGAGGTGGTCTACCTCGAGCAGCTGGGATGCTTCGGGCAACTCCTTTAGCATCTCTGTACCCCACTTCCTGTAAAATGTCAACGCAGAGCTTGCCTTCCAGAAGACCCTAAAGGAAACACCTGAGCAGGCCGACCCCACCCTGCTCGCCCAATTTCACACCCCAAGAAGAGACTTCTTGCTCTCAGAGACAATCTTGGAATGTGGGAAGCCCAGAGGAAGGCAACCCAGAGTACAGGCCTTCACAGCAGCCAGCTATCCCTGAGAGCTTGGCCCTGGGTGGGTGAGGGGCTCCTCACACCTGCCTCCTCCTGTGCGGGGGCAGCCGAGAATTAATTAGCAAATGTTTTGTGAAGCACTTTGAAGCCTCCAAGGGCCCCAGCAGCTCAGGGCAGCATCGTTATAAATATTATCGTTTTATTTATAGACAGCGGAGGGGGCAGAGGGAGCGGGGGATTTATGTTTTGCCAGCTCAATCACCTTTTAGACGCACTCATGTTTGACTTATGCTCCACTGGCGCCGGGAAGCCTCGGGCGGGAGGCGTCTGTAAATACAGAGCCTGGTTATCCTTCCAAGCCTGCGCAGGCCTTGCGGGGGAGGTGGCTGCCTCAGAGACTAAGGTTCCCTCGCCTGCCTGTGGTGCCTGCGGCCTGTGGTTCAGTCCTCCTAAGATCCAGACGCAGGCTGAGCAGGGGATGACCTTCCTCCAGCACACCTGGGTCCACTCGTGGGACACGCAGTCAGAGTAGGGTGTTTTGAGACTGCTCAGAAACTGGGTCCAAGCAGAACTGAGGGACTTCAGGGGGGTATGGTGTTCGGGAACAAAGACCCTAATGCCTCCCCTGTCTGGGGGTCTGCCAGAAACTGAGACCTTCTTCTGCCCCTCAACAGCCCAGGCTGGGCCTGAGACAGGCAGGATCAGGTTCTACCAACATGTACTGGCCCAACTGCCCCTTCTTGAGACAGGCAGTGGCGGTCCAGAGTGGGAGGCTTCTTCCCAGAGGCCACACAGTGCATCTAGGTCCTTGCAGCTCAGGGGACAGCCTTCCCTCCCTCAAGAACAAGTCTGGGACAAGTCACAAGAAAACTGAAGACATGGACGGCCATGCCTACATGCACAAACCCAGACAAAAGCACAAAAATACACTGTGGCCACCATGCTCCAACCCCACTATCAGCTGGACTTGAGCTGTCGTGTGCTCTGTTCCACCAACAAGCCTCAGTCAGGGGGCCTTGCTGAATCTCCACAGTTCAGATGGGGACACTAGGCTCGGAGAGGCAAAGTCATAAACCTGGAGAAACAACTAAGCCAGGGCCATTTCCCCACAGCGGAAATGGTGGGCTCATCCTTGTCTGTGCACATGCATGCGCGCGCGCGCACACACACACACACACACACACACAGCAGAAATTGCCATTTCCGCACACAAGTGCTCCCGAGCCGGAGGACAGGGTGCAGGAAGCTAAGAGAGTCAGGAAGGAAACGCAAAGAGGCCTCAGGGGAAGGGAGCTGAGGATGGGGTGTGCAGTGTGCAGCCTCTCCAGCCTGCAGATCAACGCACCTGCAGGCCCCCCAGCCCTAGCACCACCTGCCCAGCCAGCAGGCCCAGGCTCAGCCTGTGAAGGGCACTGCCCACCCCCAGCTGGGGAATGCTGCCAAACCAGTCCCCGTGGCTGCTTGCACATGCAGGCCTCTGCTATTGCCCAACATAGATGCTATCAGCCTGCAGTATCCTTCATCAGCCTGAAGCCAGGGTGCCTCTCCCAGGGTAGGGCCACCCTACAGGGAAACATAGCTTTCTTGTGGTCAGCTCCTTCCTCACAGAACTTCTGCTCAAGCCTCAGTTTCCAGGGCTACGTGTGATGAAGCCTGGAAGAGGGAGATCTTGAGATTCAGACTCCAGAGCTTATTAGGCGCAGGGTGGGTACTTTGGGGGCTGAGCCAGCATTGGAGCCAATGGTGTACCTCCTGCATTCTCAGGGCCAAGGCCCTGGGCTGGCAACTCAGCCTCACAGCTTCTCCAAAGGCTCATGCAGCCAACAACCCCACCCACTGCTCACAGAACTCTCCTCCTAGAGGTTAGCCCAGGAGAGCAGAGGGAATCGAATATGAGTTAGTTCTGGGGACTGGTCCAGACCCCAGAATGGAGAGGGGGGCAGTGTCTACTACCTAAATAAATGCAGGTAGAGGTAGGGACAGGCCCTTTGGGATCCTCCCAGAGATCCCTGAAGGGTGGGCTCTCAGGCTATTCTAGGACCAACCACCTCAACAGTGAGGCTCTGGGACTAAGGGCCACAAGCCCTGGGAAATGCAACAGGTCTCAAGTGGCCAAGCCAAAGTCCCTTTCCCCCACTCACGACCAGCCATTGGGTGGCAGGCCTGAGGGCCTCCAGACATCTTATAGCTGCTATACAGACACTCTGTGCAGTCCAAGGGGCCAAGTTCCACGGCTGCTGTGTCTGGAGCAAGAGAGAGCTTCACAGGGCTTGTACTACACACTTATGGCTCATAAATCCAGCTAGAACAAAGAGGCACAGGGTGGGGTTGGGGTGCATCTCTCCACAGGAATGGGTAAAGCATTTCTCAGGGCTCAAAACCCTGCCACAGCGTGGCCCAAGGAACAAAGCGGGCGGCAGGGCTCTGCACAGGTAAATGGACAGCCTGGAGTTCTCTCCTCTGCACCTCACTTCCTCTTCTGGGCAGGGTGGGCAACATTAGGCACAGGCATGGGGGGGGAGCATGTTATGTGCAAGGACTGGACAGGCAGTGCTCAGTGACCCACCCACAGGAAGTACAGAGTAAGACCTAGACTGTTGACTCCAGACTCCCCATCTCAAGACTACACCACTCGATTGGGATTCGAGGGCACCACCCACAATGCCCACACCTCTGGAAGCCCAGGCAGCTGGTCTCTGAACCCCAAGCACCTAAGGGCAACTATGGGGGCAGCGGAAGAAGGGGTCACATGAGCTGGAGGGTTAGAACTGTAGTGTCTGCCACATGCCAGGTTTGCTGACAGCCTTGGCTTTCACAGACACTACTCCCTTCAGCTGGCACACAGTACCTATCTGTCCATGCTCAGGGGTTAGTCTGCACAGAACCATGCTCAGCACCCAAGTCTGGGTCAGGTACCAGCTCCCAAGCTCTTGCTGACCAAAGCTAGGGACTTAAAGCCACCTGCTTATCTGGTGGTCAGTTTTAAGGGACAGGAGCTCATACCCAGAGCCGGTAACAGTGCCCGTTACCAGGAACAACAGTACTGAGCGAGTAGGCTCAGGGCTGAGCTCAGCTCCTAAGAGGCTCATGCAGCCCCACTTCTACCTTCTGGCCAGGCACACACCTGGCCATGGCTCCCCCTAGGTCTATCTACTCAAGCACCTGTCCCCTAGAGAATGTGCTGTATTGGCTATTCCCAATAAGTGCTCCCTGAGGGCATGTGGCACCCCAAGGATGGGACAGAGTATCCTACCCTTGGCAGGGCACTCCCTCCAACTGTCCTCTCATTACAGAAAAAAGCGGGGGGGGGGGGGGTGGATGGGTGAGGGGTGGAGTCAGAAGCTGGAGTCTAGCTCAGCTAGACAAATGTGTTAAGACTTGGCCCCTAACAGCCATGGAAATCTCCCAGCACAGTCAAGGTCAGACCTAAAAGACTCTATACTCTGTATGAAACATGTGCCCAGTCAAAATGCCCTGGCTAGGGATGTTCACACACACATTCCAGCCCCACAGCACACAGTTCTGTATGCTGCCCCATCACCAGCCCTGGAAATGAGGTGTGCAGGTACCCCCTGCAGCCCCTGCTGACCTCATAGCATGGAAGAACCCCACAGGAGCACAGGGCTTCTCATGAGCAAGACGACCAGAACATGGAAAGAAGGACAATGTGAAGAGAAAAGCAAACCCCAGCACACTCAGGCTGGTCCTGGACGGGGGCAATTAAAGAGCTGGTGAGAAGTGGAAGGACACACACTAGCCATTGGATCAGCCAAGCCAGGCAGAGGAAGCTGAGGGACAGTGCTGGAGAAGAGTGGTAGACCTTGCCTCAGAGAGTGTCCAGCCCTGTGAGGCCTGGGACTAGGACTGATGGAAGAACCTCACCCAGGTGTGAGTGCAAACACACACACACACACACACACACACACACACACACACACACACACACACACACCCCTAACCAGAGAACTAGTGTTCCAAATGCAGCGCTAGGAGGAGACAACGTAGCTGCGAACCTAAGTGTCTAGCTATGCAACGTGACATCTGGGACCTCTGGGGGGGTCTCCTGGCCTGTTACGCAGCCTCCTTACCCCAGACATACACATCTTGCTAATCAAACAGGCTGACAGTCCTGCTGCTCAGAGAGCCTGTGGGTTAACAGGTGACCCTGCCAGGATGAAACTGGCCTTGAGAAGAAGAAGGGAAGCCCAAGATGACCCTCACATTCAACAGGCTCTGGGAATATTTTAGTGGTTTCTCGAGGCCCCCTCCGCCACTCCAACCCAAATGTGCCTCAAACCATAGGCACATCCCTCACTGGGCAGATGGAGAGATGGGCAGCCAGAGACTGTGGACACCCTCTCTCTCGTCCACCTTCCTCACCCCCGTGTCTACCTCCCGCCTCCTCTGCCATGCGTGCTTCCAGCCTAGTGCTTGGTCTCCATGGACCATCTCCCCAGCTGTGTGCAGGCTGAGCCCTGCCACACCTCAAGAGGGGACTGTCTGCTCAGCTCTTGTCCTTGGGGTCAAGTCAGCAGCGGGATGGTCCCGGTCTATCTTGTCTATTGTAAAACCCCAAGGCCTAGGCACACAGCAAGCACTCAGTGAAAACCTGGTTGGGGGAGGGGCTGGCATGAAGGCAGTCCCCTCAACAGGCAAGTTATAAGGACAGCAGTCTGAACAGCACAGGCCAGGGGCTGCGCTGAGCACTGAAGGGAGGGAGCACCCCATCACTGAAGGCATACAAAGGAATCTGCCAGGCTATACCCGAGTCTGGCAAACTGCAAAATTCAGGCCTGGACTCTGCTCAGAGCCCTCCACACCGAAAGCGCTGGGGAAGGGGACGATGGAGGCCTCCCGGGTCTGATGAGAAGAGCGTGCCGGGCAGGAGGTCGGCGCCCGAGGCCTACCTTCCCGCTTCATGCCCATGGCCAGGCACTTCTGGTAGCGGCAGTACTGACACCGGTTTCTCTGCCTCTTGTCGATCAGGCAGTCCTTGTTGTCGCGGCAGGTGTAGGTCAGGTCTTTGCGGACTGTCCTCTTGAAGAAGCCCTTACAGCCCTCGCAGCTGTAAACCCCATAGTGCTTGCCTGCAGGGTGTGGACAGAGGGGTGGGTGAGCTGGATTGACAGGACCCTCACCCATGTGGTGCTGCAGGCCAGGGCTCTGCCTTCAGGTTTCAGAACCCCTGTCTGGGCTCAGGCTGGACCCTGCCTGCTCCCTGCTCATCAGAGACCAGGTCCACCTTCTCTCTATCTGCCCTGGCTCTGGGTTACCACCCCGAGGACCAGCATCACCAACATTGCTGCTGTTGTGCCCTGGAAGAGGATGGGCGCTGTTCTTGGCTCTCAGGCTCCTGGGGTTCAGTAGCACAATGCAGGGGGGCCCTTCAACAGGCTTAGCCCAGAGAGGAAGCTAGCTCTCACTGCATCTCAGCCATGCATGCCTGCATCTTCTCTTGGCATGCCTCCAAGTCGCCCTTCCCATCCTAGTGTCCACCTTACCTGAGGACGAAGCAAGGCCCCTGCCTGGAGCTCTCAGCCCACCCCTTGCTCTACAGGGCACAGGAGGCACCCCTGGGCTCCTGCCTCCCTGCACCCAGCCCAATGGAAAAAGCTAGGGAGGCCCTGTGAGCTTTGTCTAGGTATCGTGCCCCTGCCCACCAGGCAGTCCTACCTGAGGAGCGGTCCCCACAGATAGCACAGATGTGCTTGGTGAAGGATGCCATATTTCCTGAGGGATGGGCAGGAACCTTGAGGACGCCATTGAGGCCCAACGGGGGCTTGATGTCCTCACTGCTGCTCACGGGGTTCATGGGTGAGTTGAGCTGCAAGAGGACGAGTCAGGAGAGATCAGCCTTGCAAGGCTGGTGACGGGCCTTAATGAGTGCTGGGCTTCCTACAACTCCCCTCTACACAGCCTCACTCAGGCCACATGGCTAAGGGACAGCAGGACCACCCTCTTTAGAGCAGCCCTCAAGCCCTCAGAGTACGTACCCCTCCCAGCAAGCCCAGGCCACTGCAGGGTACCAGAGACCTCACATAGGCAGGGATCTCATGTCTCTCAGCACCACACAGGAGGCCCACTTACACTCCACCACCCACCTAGGGGCTACCACTGTCACTTAACACCTGCCTGGGGCCCTGGACACATGAGAGCGTAGGTGCTCTGGGCTCCCCCACCACCCAGGCTCAGAGAGGAGAATGGACTGGGCCCCTCCAGAGTCACACATATCCCCACCACCCTGCACGGCAGTGGAATCTGGGGCAGGACAAGAGAGGAGAGCAAGTGGACATTCCAGACATGGAGCCAAAGGGCCAATACGGCCATCTTGGCCTCGGCACACCCCCTGCCTCTCCCCCGCCCGCTGGCCGCCAGGGGCAAGCGTGGGAAACTCACCCTGTCACCCAGGCAACAGCTGCAGCGTCGCAATGACACAGCAGTTTTGGTTCCGCAGCCTCCAGCCTGGCTCTGCAGTAAGCACAGGGCCCAGAGGCGCTTCCCTCTGCCTGCCTATCTGCCAGGGCGCCAGAGCCCAGCTGGGCAGTCCCCCCACTTCTGAAAACCCCTGACAAAGGCAAAAAGCCAGCTGTACAGCTGCACTGCCCTTGCATAGCCCCTGCTGCCCCCTGCAAGGGGAACCTCACCTCCTTCCTCAGGGCCTCCGGCCCCATCCCCCTCTTTCTCACAGGACAGGAGCAGCGCAGAAGCACCAGCCAGAAGCTTTCTATCAGGGGGCCTAGCACTCAGAGTGATTCTGCAGCCCTCGCCGGCCAGGGCTGTGAGACAGACAGTGAGGCTCTGCAAGGATGCCTCACTCTGGCCAGCTTTAGGTGGGCTGCTGGGAAGCCTGGAGGTCCACACAGAACCCTGAGTGTGTCAGGGGGTTGTCAGGACGTGGGAGTCCTTGGTGGCAGGTAGGATATCTCGCCGCAGAAGAGAGCAGTTCATATGCTAACTGGCTGAAGGCCCTATGTAGGAATCCTGGGGTAGCAGCGGGGAGACACCACTGGCTTCTGCTGGCAAGACTGCATACACCCTCCACCCTGCTCACTATACAGGAAGCCTAACCCTGAGGGTCCTGGAGGTCTTAGCTCTGGGCAGCATACACAGCTCAGAGTCCGGGGACACCCTGATGCCATGGCAGAGCAAAGGCTGGGCTCTAGCACCAACCTCACCACAGGTCCACAGACACCCACAAGGATGCTCAGGGCTCCACTAGCCTGCAATCCTATGGCTTTTTTGCCCTTCCCAGATCTGAGCTGATGGAGCAGGGCCGTTTCTATTCTCCCCTTCCTCAACCTCCTCCATGGACTATAACCCCCACCCCGCAGGGACTTCTGTGCTCCCTACCACCTCTCAAGAGACCAGGACTGGACAGCCCTCTGCTGGAACCCACAGCCTCCCTGGGTGGGGCCATCCCATTTCCCCTTTCATGTCCTTGGCATTTATTTCAGTTCTGCCGAACTGGTGCCCCACCTGTGTCCCTGCCTACCTCTCAGGCATCCTCTCTTCTACCCCGACCTCATCCTGTCCAGGCCTAGGCGAGCCCTCCACTAGCCCCCTGAGATGGGCTCTCCAGAGCAGACCTTGGGCCTCCATCTCAGGCTCTGTATGCTCCCCACAGCTTCATTCACCATCCGGCTGGCTGCAGGCATCGTGAAACATCCTGCTTACAAAGTCACTGTGGCCCCCACATGGGAGATCCTCCCAGACACCAGGAAGATCAGAGGCCTCAATGCCTTACCGGCTCTGCATTGGGGCACTCAGAAGTGCTTCCCAATGTGAATCACCCAGGAAGGCCAGCATGGCCAGACAGGCAGGCTTGGGAAGTAGTAGGGAACATCCCCTTGGGCCCTGTCCTACTAGAGCCCCAAGACCAAACGAGACACATGGACGGCTTGGGCACCAGGTGGCCATGACCTGATATAGCTATATCCAGACCCAGCAAGGCACCTCATGGAGCTAAGAGCCAAGACTGGAGCCAGGGAACTGCAGAGATCAGTTCTTCATCTACCCTCTCTGCCCATGGCAGCCGGAGCTAGCAAGGGGATAGAGAAGCTACGATAAAAATAACAGGGCCAGGCCAGGGGAGGTAGCTGGGTAGTTGGGCCTGCTTCATACCAGCAGCACCTCAAGCCTTCTGCCTGCTTCTGGAAAGCAAGGTGAGGAGTGGGGAGCAGGATAACAGACTGTCCATGAACAGGAACCCCAGCTCTTCTACACACACAGGCGCTGTGGGAGTGTGCACATGTACATACACACACACAGTCTGAGGCAAAGGGGCTTAGATAGGATCAGCCTAGAAAAACCAGCCAGATTGTCTGGAGCAGAGGCTTAAGAGGCTCAGGCCAGTCCCAACAGGCTACCTGGTCAGGCAGTGGTCTCCAGCATAGCCAGCACCAGGAAGGGTGCACAGGAGATGGCATGATTTAAGACACAAGGCTGTGGGAACTTAAGTGGCACATAGGTGCCGTTAGCCCTGTGGTTCTAGGGAGGAGTCCCAGGTGTGCCACTGTGAGGTAGCACACCAGAGCTATTTGAGGGGAGATAAAACCCAAACTGAGAAACTCAGACCTGTTTCAGGAAAGGTTGAAGGAATCCCAAAGAGCAGGCTCTCCAGATACACAGCTGTATATATACCAGAGACAGAAATCCCGGTAGAAACACACCAAAACCCTCAAGGAAGTAGAGGCAGAGCAGAGCTCTATCGAACAGGTATTCACGGCCTTGGGAAGAAGAGGCTGAACAAGGACCCCAGGGTACCCACAGCAGGATGAGGGCCCTACTAGGCCCACAGAAAAGGAAGTCAAGCCTTGCGGATAGCCAACATCCACAGAGCCACTGAAAGCCAGAGCCCAGGCATAGGCTGCCACCAGGGGCCTCTGGGGCACCCAAGAATCAGCATCCCTGGGCCAGGATGTGCTTTCCTGTAGGCCCAGAGACACTGAGCCTAATGGCCTGGGTAAAGGAACCTATGAGGCCTCAGGGATCCCTGGAAGATGGGCCTAAGTCTGAGAAAGCAGGTACCCCATAGTTCCACAATCGTGGGGACAGGATCCGGGGGAGATGAAGACCAACTGTAAGAAAATTTCAATTGACAGAGCTACAGAGGCCAGCTGGGTCAGACAGGGCGAGTCTTAGCCCCGTCACCACCAGCATGATGACGCTCCGAGGCTTGCTCTGCAGTCCACTTAAAAATGACAGCTCTGACCCACAGCCAACAGATAAAGTTCCCACTTGCTGTCCCATCTCCCCCAAAGCTCAGCCCAGCACTCACCTGGGGGCTACCAGTCCCGAAGCCCAGGGTGGGTGTGGTGGGTACCGACATGGAGTGCGGGCCCATAGGGGAGCTGATGACAGAGAAGGGTGGACCCATGCCATTGATGGGAGAGCTCAGGGTGCTGATAGGTGAGTGCAGCTGCCCAGGGGAGCCCAGTGGAGAGCCAATTCCTGGACCCAGGGACGGGTGCAGCGAGGGTGCAGCCATGGAGCCTCGACCCGTTGGAGAGCTGAGAGATGAAGAGTTCACCTGGGTGGAGAAGTCTGCAAAACAAGAATTGGCAAGAAGGAGGGTCAGGGCAGTCTCTAGGACCTGACAACTGCCTGCTCCCACTCGCTCACGCCACAGGCAACCCCTTGTGCTCAAGGTCAAGCCAGGGTGCCAGGACTTCTCTGCCATACTGCAAGAGCTAGACCATCTTTGGAGGCCCCAGCAGGTACCACTGTTATTTATCTTACACTCTCTGGGGTTCTCACAGCTACCTATGCAGAACTAGGCCCAGAACTGCAAGCTCTGACATCTGTGACCCTACCCTAGGCCATATGACCTGGACTTGTGGGTACCACAGCAGGACAGCCCAGACTCCAGAGGAAGGGAAGGCACTGGCACTTCCCATGTGGGTGAGGAGCTTCCAGGTGGCCTTGTGGAGGGTCTGGGGGTGTGCCAAGCATGAGACTGGCAACCCACAGAGCAGGGCTGGGTCTGGGACCTCCCACATGCCAACCTTTCATGCAGGGTTTCAAACATGCGAAAAATCTTATTCAGGCCTCCCCCACTCTACAGGCTGGGGAGGTTCCCAGGTGTCCAATCTATTGCCCACAGACTTGGCAGGCCATGAAGAAGGCAGTGAGGAGCCTGCACAGGGCAGAGATGCATGCCATATTGGGAGCCGCCTGCCCCTCCAAGGTGGAGGCTCTGAGAAAGCCCCCCCACACCCTCCCTTCCCTCCCTCCCTCCTTTCCTCTCATTCCTAGAACAGTCCCGACCTTCCCTGCCACCTCACTGCCACGGCACTTGCTTCTAATAAGTCAAGAAGAACTGCGGACATGTGAAGTGAGTAACTAGCACATCCCAGGTAGGGGACACAGGCTGGTTGCACTCCTCGGCACCCTGGAAAGACCTCGTCACTCTGAACCTCACTCATCCTGGCCATGTCTTGGCATGTAAGCTGAGCAGACACTGGAGGATACCAGTCTTAAGACAACACTGGCACTCTGGATATGACTCTTAGACCAGACTTGACTCTGGCCAAAGCCCATGCTCCCATTCTGAACCTGATGACTAGCACAGTACAGGGTGATCCCATTAGCTGTACCAATGCCAGTTCCAAGCCAGGAGTGGTACAGAGGCCTTGCCAGCAGGACCAGCCCTTCAGAGAGAAGCCTAACCTATATCTATCCCAAAGACTCCGGGGACTTCTTCCCTGCTTCCCCTCAAGAGGAGGATGCAGTAAGGAGGCCCCACTGTGACCAGGTCCACTATGGGGAGGCAATCTGGCTACCATGACTACCCCAACTGACAAAAGGGACCAATTCCATCAGCAAATGACCAGCCAGAAACTCTTGTCATTCACAAAACTGGGAACAAACCAGCTCATTGAACTAAAAAAAAAAAAAAAAAAAAAAAAAAAAAAGCAAGCAAATTTAAGAAATCCAGAACTAGCTGTGTAGGGTGGTAATATGTCTTTAATCCCAGCACTAGGGAGGCATAGGCAGGAAGACCTCTGTGAGTTCAAGACAAGCCTGATCTACAAAGTGAGACCCTGTCTCAAAAACAAAAGGCTACAGAGATGGCTCAGTGGTTAAGAGCACTTGCTGCTCTTCTAGAGAACAGGGTTTGGTTCCCAGCACCCACATGGCAGCTTGCAACTGTCTGTAACTCCAGTTCCAGGGAATCTGATGCCTTCTACTGGCCTCCATGGGGACTGCATGATAGTACACACATACACACACACACAGGTAAAACACCCAGCACACATAAAGTAAAAATAAAGGAAAAAAAAACTAATCCCAGAACCAGGAGGCAGTAGCATCTACTGACAAGATGGGAACTATGGACCAGCTCTATAGGCCACTCAACTCCACGAGGAAGGGAGGCAGCCAGGCAGGAGAATGTGTCTAAAAGGAACAAATACAAAATCTAATTGCTTACACGAGCCTGGAATGCCTTTGTTCCTTTGACGTCAATTGAATCCTTGTGACCCTGTCAGAAAAGCCACCACCTCCTACCTATGACAGAAGAAGAATCTAAAAAGGTTCGTGGATAAGAACTGCCCAAAGGTAAACGTACTACAATCTGCAGCTGCCCCTAGGCCAGGCCACCATGACCATTTCCACACGCTGGGATACCTGGAGGCCACTGGGCTGGCCCATCACAGCCCGGCCTCTCCTCCCCTCCTCCAGATGAGGTAAGCAGGGCCCGCTCTCCCCTTCCCTGCCTGTTTTGTCTTCTGAGGTCCCTGGACTGTGAGACCCCGCATACCACCAGGCTAAGCTCTCATTGGATCCCCTTTTAGCCCATTTGAGAGCTCCATCTTGCTGACTTTGAGCACAGCTACTTTCTGCAGACATCCCAGAGAAGACTGGACAATGCTGTGGGTACCCAGGGGGAGCTGGGCTGGACTAGGGAAGGCCCGCTTTTCCTGGCCTTTGAGAACAAGATGAATGCATGACCAGAAGAGAAATCGCTCAGACTCCTCAAGGCTCTTTGCTCCCCCTGTTCATGGGGAGGCCTTGGGCGACAGGTGTGATGAGGGCTGGGGCAGCTTGTCACACTACCCTGAGGGTGGATCCTGTGAGCCCGTTGTCCCCAGACACGGGGAAAAACTGGCCATGTTCACATGAGAGTGTTTCTGCCCAGGGGAGCCACGGGGAACAGCTGGCGTGGGAGGCTCGGGCTGCAACCAGAACCAGGTCTCTGTAAAATGCTGTAGCCTGAGCTGCTGCTCTGGCTGTGGGTTTTGTTAGGGAACCGCAGGAGAAAGCTTCGGCAGGAAGGCGAGAATGAAGGAAGGAGGGAGGAGGGAGGCAGGCTGTAGGGCTGCCAGGTACCGGCTGTACCCCAAAGCTCCTCTGGCCCCTCAAGGTACCACCCATACCTGGCTCAAGTTGGAAACTGCCAAGGAGGGGAGCCACACCAATGGAGGAGAAAACCGGCCAAGGTGGCATATGGGTAGACTTCAGGAAGAAGAGGAGACAAGTACGAGCAAGAGCCAAGTCTCCAGTCTGGGAATGTGGCTGTCCCTGTGTGAAGGTTCCCTTAGGCACCCCTCCCCCCGCCCTTCCCCAGCCTGCAGCCTGATGGTCCCAGGCCAAGTGTCCCTAGAGCTCCAGTGTGGAGGGGGCCGCCACCAGAGCAATGCCTACCTTGGCAGGTCCCCACTGCCCCAGGCCCCCACCCCAGGCCTTCCTGTTTACAAAGAATGTCCACTGCAGACACCTTCCCGGAGCCTGGGTGACAATGGGCTGGGTGTGTTTTCTGGATCCTTCTGGAGGGAGAAACTTTCTAACCAGGAAGAGAATGAGCAAGAAACGTCCGCTCATCCTTGTACGTGTGCAAGCCATGTGCACATATGCCACGTATGTGTATATATGTTCGTGTGTGCTATGTGTGTGCTCTGCCTTGTCTGGCACTTAGCGGTCACCACCCTGTTTAGCCATGGCCCCCATAAGGCACAATTCCGGACAGCCTCCCTTTGGACTTGCAGGGATGTTAGCACCAGCCAACTCCACTGCTTAGGAAAATCTCCACACCCCTCCAGCACCAGGGCTTGTGAGATGGGGTCTAGGGCTACAATATGTCCACTTCAGACCTGGGGATTACAGGACACACAGTACTCCCTGCCCAAGAAGTCACAGAGAAGCCTTAGGAACATGACTGAGAGGAAACTGAATCACAGAACCCCAAAACCTCAGATTCTGAGGCACGAGGATCCCATACATAATCCCACATCCCAAGATACCTCTGCAGGACTACTACCAACACAGCCGGGGACCCTGGGGAAGGAGTGTAGCCAGGGGGCCCACATGTGCCCCAAGGACAGACAGAGTAGACAGGCTATCTTTGCAGGGAGGATGCCCATCATCTCACACACATCCCGGGCAGCTGGCACTGCAATCCAGGAAGGGGCTGGGAAGAGGGAGCACAGAGCACTCCCCTGGTACACAACTGACCACAGTGTGAATGCTGGGAGGTTCAAACAGCAAACCAACACAGAGCGGAGATGGACTACCCCAGCCCAGAACCCAGGGCAGTTCCCTAGACCTCAGAGGGCAGGCGTGAGCGGCTGAGTGACATTGATAAAACTGAAATACTGAATGCCTGGCAACAGCTCTGGTGACTCCACGACGCCGGGCACTAGTGAGGTCATATGCAAGTTTTGAGGAGTACCACTCCCACCAGAGTTCCTATACCATGTCTGCAGGATGCCTGCCAGCAGCAGGACCCCACAGCAGGAAGCCCAGGGAACCCCTTACCAACTCCCTTCCAGCCCAATTGGCAGGCAGGGTGCAGGAAATGCCAGCTCACTGCAGCTGGGGTGGGGTGAGCCCTACAGCGCCCCCCCCCCCAAGGTAGCCAGGGAACCCCAGCTTCTGGAGAGGGGAACTCAATCATCCACAGCCCTTTGGCACAGCAGGATCTAAGCAGGCCATGCGTCTGGGTAAACAGAAGTGGACCATGTGGTGGCTCCATCTAGAGCCGGGAAGGAAGGACAGATGGGTCCAAAGGAGAGCACATGGGAAATGCATACTCTGGGGCCACCAAGGAGGGGTCTGAGGAGGATAGCCAGCATGCAGCCAACGTGCAGCCACACAGTGAACTAGTACCAGGACGTCTGTCACGTTCTAAGCACAGTGCCCTTATCTCCGCCTGGGGACACCCCCCCGGAACTGAAACTTTGCAGTGGGTAGCTCATGGGTCCTCAGAGCTTCCTGGGCTGCCCACCTCCAGCCTCCACCTTCCGGAAGTACTACTTCCCTTGAAGCCCTGGGAGGGAGAAGTGGTGGCCCTGGAGGACAGCAATGGGAATGTGGCAGGGACCATGGCGCCAGGGTTTGAGGCAGGCCAAGGGTGGTCAGAGCAGGAGGGAGGAGGGAGGCGGCCACAGGCCCCAAAGGGTGGGAGGGGACGGCTTCAGGCACTGGTAGGACAGGAAGATAAATGTCCCACTGGCCGATGCTAACCATGGTGAGAAAGGGCCCACACTTGAGGCCACAAGGACCCCCTCAATATTGTTGAATCTCAGTTCCTTTCTCTGTAAAATGGCCTGAGGCTTCTGTGCCAGTCCAGAGAGAATCCAGCAGCCCTGTTTACCCAGCTCTACTACAAGCCTGACTCCCACTCCCTGAGGAAGGACTCCTCGGTGGTCACCTCCAGCTGTGAGTTTGGCTCATTCACTGTCTCCTCTCAGAGCACCAGCTTATTGAACTAGGGTCTTGTTCTGGGGTCACCCTGCCCTTCTCTCAAAAGCCCCAGCCAATATCTCAGCCTCCTATGAGGAAGGCCCAGGCCGGCTAGACCCTCCTGGGTGGTCAGAAAAAGTGAGACTGACTACACCCATACTCCGAGATCCCAGAGGACCCAACATAAACAGGTCAAAACAGGGGCCTCTCAAGTAGAGAACTTAACTGGTCAGGAGTGACCCAGTAGTTTTCATAGACCTAGACCAAGAATGTCTGTCAGCCAACAGGGGCCAGAATGCAGCAGATCCCTGTTCTGAGCCTGCAATGGCCCCGGCCCACCAAACCCCGAGAGAGGCAGCAGCAAGGGGCGAACAAAGGCACAGTGAACCAGGCATGTATCTCCTTCACCCCTATCACCCATGGGTAACCACAGGAAGTGACCATAGGCTGCAAACCCAGGGCACCATCTGGGCTTTATCCCTACATGTCCCAGAGAGAAGAGTTGACCAGTCCAAAGCTAACTTCCTGACCCTGCCCCATCTAACCTTCCTTAGCCCATTAGAGATGCCCTAGAGGCCCAGAGGGAGGGCTAGCCATGATCCCAAGAGACTAATATTTGTCCGTGCAGCTAAGCACCAGGCCACGAGCAAAGAGGTAAGGATGGAGTGGGTAGGAAGGACACAGAAGGCTGTGCTCAGAAAGAGATGGATGATTCTCTGAGAGCCTGAAGTATACAGGCCTATAATCAGCTCAGGAGAGCCAGACCAGTTTGTGGTATTGGATACATTACTCCTATGAGCTCCACTCCAACCTCTAAGTTCACCTGACCCAGAGGGCCTCCGAGACTCTGGGCGTCAAAACCAACCTCTATGGTCACTAGCCATAAAAGTATCTTGTCTTAGGAGTTGTCACACACTGAGCTCTCCCTCCTTGACCTCACCTTCCACCACCGCCTACCCTCCTTGACCTCACCTTCCACCACCGCCTACCCTCCTTGCCCAGGAGGCCTTGATGGCGGAGACTGTAGTTTCCCCAATGAACTAGCTCAGAACGTGGGGTAGTAAGGAGGTATGAAGAGAAGGTGAGGGCCTGGGGTATTATTCAAGGCCTCTGTCCCTAAGGGAGGCATGTGGAGAAGATTGGCTGTACAGCCTGTCATCAGGAATAGACACAAAGGCAAAGACAGGATCTACAAGCCAGATCTACAGAGGACTCAACAAGAGCCTCTACAAGGACTTCAAGGAAGGGTTGTCCCCTCCCTTGACCTTCTCTGAACTTCAATCAGGTATATCAACCCAAGATCCCACTGTCCTGACCAAACTCTTAACCCCTAGGGTACAGTATACCACTGCAATGATCTTCACAGAGATGGGATCACCAAAGCCTAAAGGGTGTAAGCATGGGAAACAATATCCACTAAAGCTCAAGGAGGATGGCTGTGAAGGCCTCAAGATGCACCCATGATTGCCACCTCAGTATCATCACCATCATCAAAATTACCATCACCACCATCATTACTATCAGTTCATCAGCATTAATACAATCAACATCACCACCACCACCACCATCAACATCAATACTGCAATCACCATAACCAATGTTGGCATCAATCATTATTACCTTCAACATCAACACTGTCATCACCATCATCACCGCCACCATCACAATCAATATCAACATCACCAACAGTATCATCACCATCAATATCACAATCACCACCATCATTAACATCGCTACCATCACCACCACCATCATCATCATCACCATTATCAACACCAACACCACCATCATCACTATCAACTGCCATCATCATCATCAATATTGTCATCATCATCACCATTACCACCAACACTTCCATCATCTCATCATCATCATCATCATCACCATCAACACCAAATAATCATCATTACCATCACCACCACCACCACCACCACCACCAATATAATCATCACTACACCATCAGCATCATTATCATCGATATCACCTGACGGGACATCTTGCTTTACACCTTGCTCTATTCCATTGTACAGATGTAGGCTAGAGCCCAAAGGGGCTGATGAATTCTGCAAGTGGCAAAGATAACGGTACTTTGGGTTCTCTTGACCAGACCCAGCAAGTTTGGGGCTGGCCAGGGATGGGCACAGGAGGAATAGGAAATAGTGCCTAGACTAACAGCTACTTCCCATACAGCCCTGGGTGGTACTATGGTTGGACCTGGTGGTGACAGTAAGGGAAGTGGGAAGCACAGCCAGAAAGACAAGGTGGTAAGGAGGAGCCACCCCTCCAATGTCCAGCCTGTGACAGTGCCAGGCAGCATTCAATTAAGTGTTGAGAAGTGAAGATACCAGTATACTCAGGCATGAGGGCCAAGGTGTTGACAGGAGGTTACCCTCCATGCCAACTCTTCCTGAAGCCCACAGCCACAGGGCTGTTGCACAAGGCTTCCCACCTCTGCCCCGATTCGTGCCAGTCAGTAGCATCACCCTCTGGGCCAACGATGGTGGTCACTGTCTAAGATGCCCAGTTGCTGAGGTGCACATCACCCAGGAAGTCCTGCCCAAACCACCAGGTCTGTCTCCATTCCCAAACTCTGCATGACTTAGAGATGTGCTCGTCCACCCTCCATGGACTAGTAGGGAGGTGGAAGGAGGGTACACTCAGACCAGGTAGCTGGATGAGTCTGGCTGGACTCCCTCCAGCCTCTGGCTGCATGACACTTTCCCTTCGCCTGAGTACTACTAGGGGGCAGCAGAGAGAAGACTCCTAGCTGCTCAAGCCTCAGGCTCATCAGGTACTAACTAGTGCCTGCTGCAGACACGTCCTGACCAAGCATTGTACACAGACAACCCCAATTTCTGGCTCCTTTGCTGTTACCTCCTCTTGAGAGTCCAAGGTGGCTCAGTTGAGGGCAAGATAGTTTCTTTGGAAAAGCTAAATGAGCACTTGTAGAGGTGGTCTCTAGTGAGGGCCTTTAGGTGGGCTTGTCCTTAGAGGCCTGGGATGAGCTGCTACAGGGCCCTGGCATTAGCTATGGGTGAAGAGTACCATCCCAGGGTGCTTTGTCTGGCACCAGGCTCCTGCCCTGGGTATTGTCCTCTCACCTACTGAGGAGAGAAGAAGCCTTAATGGACGCTCGTCCCCGGAATGCAGGCCACATAACTATCATCACACAGGGTAACTAGAGAATGTCCTGAGTCCATTAGCCAGGACCAGCACCCCAGACTGGAACTTGAGACAGCTCTGAGACACCTAATTGTACCGAAAAGTACCCTTCTTCCTCTACTCCAGAGATGGCTGTGGGGCAATAGTCAGGTGGCCTGATTGCCCCAGCAAGTGCTCAAAGTCGGGAGAACACAGAAACCGGTAACATGCAGCTCCAGGGCCCCAGGTGATCCTGTGAATTGGCTTCCAACCCCTAACAAGGGACCCGTGAATGGCCAGCCCATCCCTGAGCACAGCGGGCAGTCTATCCCAGCCTGCTGCCCAAGAGCCAGGCCAAACCTCCTGTCCTGCAGCCTGAGAGGTGCTGCCGAAGGCAGGAACAGGCAAAGGGTGGGGTCACACCCACTCATCCCAGGCTGCTTCAGTGAGAGAAAAGCCACAGAAGGGTGTGACCAGAGGGACAGGGCCCCTGAGGAGCTGGCGGCAGAGGCTGACAGCTGTGTGATGCCCTCCCCACCCTGTAGTATCTAAGAAACTGATAACAGAAGTCCCTTCACATTCACACAGGGCAGGTGACTGTCAACACCTTAGAAACAGACTGCAGAGTGATGGAGACACATGTGGTGACAGGCACAGGCAGCTTGGGTCCCCGTCTGGCAGCCTCTCTAAGCTGGCACGGTGCCACGTGGGTTAGTGGAAACATCACGCCAGGAAGAACCTGCTGCCCTGTCCTGTGGCAAGGCCTCAGCCCTGGGAGGGCAGGGGCTTCCCAAGCCCAGAGCAGGAGCTGCCAGCCAGCCTGCGTTCAGTTTCCTGACAACTCAGCCCCACAGAAACTACCCTCGGCTTAGGCCCTGAAATCCCAATCGTGACGTCCTGGGCTGGAGAGGTAGGGGGGTGTCATGCCAACCTGGGAGCCTGGAAGGATGCTTACCTCTCTAAGACCAGGCAGGGCCTTCTTTCTGGACACTGAAGCCTCCCCTCCAGGCTGTCCCCTTGAACTGTTTGTTTGTCTGTCTGCCCCCAATATTCTGTGGTGCCTGCCCAGACTTTAGAAAAGGGTAGGTGGGAGGAGAGGAGGGAGACTTCAAGAAAAACCCCAACCGCCCCACAGTGGCAGGGGCGAGGGGGCCCTGAGGCTGCAGACTCTCGAAGGCAGTTTCTATTTAACAGGAAGAGAAATGATTGTTTCAATTTGAGCCATGTCGCCCCTGGTGGCTCAGAGGTCCCATCACCCACCTACCCGCAGCTCTGTCGTGGAACCCACGGAACCCCAGCTGGGCTTCCTGTCCTCCCCCACAGTCCTCATCTTCATTTACATTCCTGACTGGTTTCAAATCACACTTGGAGGGGACCTGGTCCATACCCACTCAGGTCCCACCCACCTACCATGAAGTGAAGTGGGCTCCACGGGACAGGGACACTGGGGACTCTGGAATGGTCAGGGCAGAGGGGATACTCCTAGGCAAAGAGTGCCTCTCTGGGGGCATCCCCAAATCCTCACACGCCCATTGAGCATCACTATTTTCCAGACATAACCATGATGTAGTGTAGTGGGCGGCTATCCAAGGCCACATCATAGACAAACAGGGTTGAGCCTGGAGGGTGGCGCATCTGTTGGGCACAGGGTCGGAAGTCAAGCTCCCCAAAGCCTCTCCAGAGGCCCCAGCCCACATGGCCACATGCATCCTCCCCTCAGCAGGGGCTCACCCATGCCCTTGTGACTCCTCAGCACACCACACCAGCACATTTATCTTCCCCTTGACAGGGGCTTGCCCATGCCCTCGTGACTGACCAGAGCATACAATGCAAGTACCCAACAAATATAGGGGCCTGGCTGCTGGAGCCTCTGCCAACGGGACAGGATTTCATCTGTGAGACAGGGTGGGAGTGGAACTTCCCAATCACCACCCACAGCCAGGGTACCCTCCCTGTCTCTGACTCCACATTGGACAGAGCCTGCACTATAGCTCATGGAAACCAAGAGACCCCCTTACCATGTTCATCCACAGGATGACAGGGCTGCCTCAATGGGAGATATGCCACTCACAGCCTGGGGCCCCAGGCTAAGCCCCAGAAACCTCCCTAGCTGCTGAGATCCCATGTCTGGGGCCTATAATGCCCATAAGGCTGAACCCTATCAAGAATGTTAATGTTAACACAGTGGCTCTCTATGCACAGGCTATATGGTCAGACTGTCTATACTTTCTCCTCAGCCCCCAGCAAGTGGGAGAGATTGGTGTCTAGGTGACAACAGGCAAGTGGGGGGACAGGATCTCCCACCCAGTCATCACTCACAAACTCCCTAAAGCTGAGAAAAGAGACCCTCACTAGCCTCGTATCCCAGCCTTGCCAACTGGCACCTATCAGGGCTGCAGTGGCTCAAGAATGGATAAGAGACAGGCAGTGGGCTGGAGAGATGGCTCAGTGGTTAAGAGCACTGGCTGCTCTTCCAGAGGACCTGGGTTCAATCCCCAGCAACCACATGGCGGCTCAAAACTGTCTGTAACTCCAGTTCCAGGGGTTCCCACACCCTCAGACATATATTCAGGCAAAACACCAATGCACATAAAATAAAAATTAATAAATTCTTGAGAGAGAGACAGAGACAGAGACAGAGACAGCATTGTGTGCTGTAGCCCATGCCCCAGAACCTGAGAGAGGTGTGCAGTCAGCCACCTGCATAGAAGGGCCTCAGGGACAGGGGATGGAATCAATGACAGGCTACAGGACAGCCACTCAGCACTCTGAGGACCAAAACCTCCATCCAGGTGGCACCTAGGATAGCTTTCTATCCCTTCTGTACAGGTGAGAGCCGGTGATGGCCACACGGCAGATCCAGCCCCAGCTAGGCTAAGCCCGGATCAGCATACCTTATCCACTACCACCTCTCCACTAGTTACTAGAGAGGATGGCAATGGTCTACTCTGCTGCCACCAGAGCTACCCACGATGCTCCACAAACCCCAACACCAAAGCCTTGGCCCCTCTCAGAAAGGGGGCCTGGCCCTGCCTAACCCCCTTCCTGATCTGCTCCCCAAGGGACCCTCAGGGCGACTGAGGCTGAAGCCAGTGTCAGGGAAGGGGCACCGGAAGAAATGGCATTTCTACCACAAAGCATGGATACCATGCAGTAAGAATTCCCAGAGGGAAAGGGAGGGGTGCAGGCTGGACCATCCACAATAGGACCAGGGTACCAGCATGGCACTCTCAAGGATGGGACAGGCCAAGACACCTGCGTGATCAAGTATCTTCTGAGGGCTGAGCTCGATGTGGAAAACCCAGTTTTATGAAATGGGAGGGAGGCCACAGTTACAGCCTAGGAGCCAAAAGAGGCACCATCAGGCCCCACTTGGGTAGAATAGGGAACACCATTTTAGCACCTGGCAAGAAGGGAAAGAATCCTGGAAACTTCTAAAGCTTCAAGGCCACTCATCCCCCAAGCCCACATGTGGGAAGACCACAGCCCACCCACCCCAGGAAGCCCCCAGCATCACTTGAATGTGACAGAGGACAATCAAGTGTCATCTCACTAGGCCAGGGGTGACACGCCCAACCCCCTCCCCTACCCAGAAGCAGGAGAACAACATGAGTGAGTCAAGAATGCCAGACTGAGAGACTGCACACGCTGGGCCTAATTAAGAGGCTCTGGCTCAGAGCCTATTGACTCCCCTGCACACACAATGTTAACGCGCCACACTGGTCACCTTCCTAGAAGACAACTGACAAGAGGTAAGAACAAGCCAGAAATACACACAGGGCTGGAGAGAAAGCCTAGCAGTTAAAGTGCTTGCTGTTCTGTAGAGGACCAGGGTTCGGTTCCCAGCATCCACCCTGATGTGGATGGCTCACAATTACCTGTAACTTTAGCTCCAGGGGATCCCATGCCTTCTTCCGGCCTCTGTGGGCACCTGCATGCATGTGGAAACCCACATTTGGTTCCCAGCACCCACATGGCATACATAGCCAGCTACAAATCCAGTTTCAGAGGATCCGATGCCCTCTTCGGGCCTCTGCAGGCACTGGGCATGCACGTGGAATACTTACATACTTTAGGGTGAACACTCATACACATAAAATTAAAAGAGAGCTTTAAAAAGAAAGGCAGCAGGAAGTGAGGAAGACTGAAACTCAGATGTCCAGCCGGCCAGCTCGGTTGACACAGGAATCCAAGGGGACTGGGCTGTCTCTGCATGTAGCCCACACCATGTTCCTGGGCTGTCTCAACTACACATTACAAACCACAAAGGAGACTGCAAAAGCCCAGAAAGACAACATGGTCCAGTGAACACTGACTGAGCCTCCTACTGGCATTGGAAAAGTGACTTCACCTCCCTGAGCCTCAGTTTCCCCTCAAATGTGGGCAGAAGAGTGAGTCCGCAGGATATCTCTGAAGACCTGTGAACACTACATGCAGTCCGGGCACACTACACAAAGGGTGTCGTTGCTACTGGAAAGAGGAAAGACCAAAGCCAGTCAGCCTGCCACCGAGACAGCAACTCTGGAGACTTACGACAGCCCCACTCCCGCTACCTCAAGTGGCAGCCACGGGCAGCTAGGACAGAGATCCAGGCTAGCTAGGGCTGAGGCCAACCACACATCACAGCATCAGGCAGGCCAGAGCTCCACCACCCATCAAGGGCATTTCAACGCCAGGCCCAGGAAGAGAGGGCCAGTCCTCCACATTCCTCCAGCAAGACAAACCCGCACTGTTCTCCTGTCCTCAGTCTTCTCACCTGTAAAATGGGAAGGAGGCAGACGCAGGAGAGGGAGGTCCCACCTACAGCCTCAAGATAAGGAAAGTAACACCCCTGACTTATCGAGAGTCCAAAGCCTGTGCCTTTTGTCTAAAATTCCTGGGGAAGAGATCTTCTGTTCCCAGTACCCAGGTGAGGCCCAGCTATGTGGGGCATGGCACTCTTGGGACAAGCCTCATTTGCTCATTGTGGGCTGAGCTGAGCAGCCTGGATGGGCCCAGCCATGATGGACTGGCATAACCAGACATCACTCAGGTATATGCCATGAAAAGGTCTGTACCCAGCCCCCTGACCCCAGACAGACTCCCTTCCCCTGTGGTCCCCAGGCCCTCTCCCTGGGCACAACTCCTACACCCTGCAACAAGATCCTCTATACCACACCAAACCCTACCCTCACCTGCCAGCCACCTGTGGTCCCCTGCCCGCCAGGCCAGGCCCCCTCCTGAGAGAGAGGCAAGAAGGCGCAGCCTCATGGTGAGGGCAGGTGACAGGTCCCACCATGGTGGTGGCCCCATCGGTCCCCGGCCAGGTGGCTCGGGATCCCACAGCCTCAGGCGATGCAGCTTGGTCAGTGAGCAGGAGCCTAGGAGGAAAAGGCAGCAAGCAGGGAGTGCCTCTGGAGGCAGCTGGGTTCTCAGGAACAAGTGGGGCTGGCACTGGCCCTGTAGCCCAGTTCCCCTTTCCCAGGGCCCGCCCTGCCCTCCACCCTCAGCCAGACACCTGCGACCACAGGCAGCTCCCAATGGCCGAAACCAAGGGCTTCTTGGAAGAACACTGGGAACCAGCCTCATTTCCTCAATCTAAAACAGACAGTACGTGGTACAAACAGACCCCCACCTGACCAGGGCCCAGTTGCTCTGACCTGAGTTCAAATCCACCTCCACGTCCAGCCAGGTGCCTGACTTGCGGCAGATCAGGTTACCTGGCTGGGCCTGCTCCCCATCTGCATGCTGGTGAGACAACAGAAGCCAGAGCCAGCTGGCACTCAAGTATGTTCCATGATCTGACAGTATGCCTGTCCTCATCCTAGCCTGGGCCCTGGGGGAGAAACACCTGCACCTTGCCCATACCCTCACGTTACACTATGCCTCCATTCCCCAGCATGCAGCACACTCAATAGCAAGCCAGGCTTTCAAGTCCTGGGAAAGTCCTACAGAGCAGATGCAAGGCTAGGCCCAGAGGCCGGGAACCACGAGTGCTGGGAACTGGTGGGAGAACGCAGCAGGACCAACAGCTGGGGGGACCAGGCCAGAGCAGCCATGCCTGTGGAAGTGCCATGAGGGTGCACGCTCTGCTGGTGGGGGAGGGAGGTACTTCAAGAAGCATGGCAGTAAAGAGGCTTCTGCACTCCCAACGGCCTCCTACCTCCACAAGGGCTCATCCTTCAGGGTACAGGGCGCCTTCTGTGGCTTTCCAGTCAAGGGCCAAACTCAGGCCCAGTGATGGGAGCTGGGCACGGAGACACAGCACAGTCTTCCACCCTGCCATCCCCTAAGGCTTTGTCACACTGGGCAGTCCTGCTCAAGCAATGGGGTCTGCAATACAGAGTCCAGCTGCCAGGGGCAGCTCTGAGTGGTTGGCACTTGCTGCTGGCACACATACCATGTCCACCACAGCAGCACTGGGAACAGACGGACTACTAAGATGTCATCAAGGCCAGAGGGGCACTGGAAGTCTTCCGTGACACACATACAGCCATCTGAAAACTCTTCTGTTGGGGTTTGGGGGTGGAGGAGGGGCTGGCTAGCCTGAGCATGTGAAAACCCCCAGTGGCCACAACCACCTGGGACACTGGGATGTGAGAGGGTTCCCTTCTTCTTGGTCTGATGGCCAGAGGCAAGTCCTGCCCTCCCTCATCACTCAATACCCCCAAATGGCCACTGAGCTAATACCATCTGAGAACCTCACCTGCTACAGGGTTACAGCAGCTCTCCCCCCCTGGCCTCACCACATAAAGGCCCACACTCTGGAATGCACTGAACTGCTTGCATGACCCCCCTCCCCGGCCAGCTCCATCCTGCATTACAAGTGACTCCCATCCCAGGTCCCGGACCTCTGTTCCCTGACCCAGCTACCTGGATCAGGAACCCAGGGGCTGTACTTTGCAAGAGAGGATTCCTGAGATCTTAGCTCTAAGTCAGAGAAAACAGCGTATTTTTGTGCTTTTATTTGGCTTGGGTTTTGTGTTATTTTCATAATGACACAACACCCCAGACAGACAGACCCAGGCTACTGTCCTTCTGTATGCTAGCCAGACCCCTGTTAATTTGGTTCAAGACAGGATTACATCTAGATCAGCCACAGCCAACAGACCAAGCAGTCCTGTCTGGAGGGACTACCATAGCCAGCCTTTCTGACCCTTATCCTACCCAAGAGGCGAGCGATGCCACCTTGGCTGTGCCTAGTGGACATTTATGAACACCTGGATCCTCCTGCCTTGGGTCTGGCAGGTAAAAAAGACCTGTACCCCTAAGACAGAGTAAGGATGAGGTGGGGAGGCCCTTTACAGGGTCATCCTGGCCATCTGTGCCCACCAAACTTCAGGAAACTGAGCTGGTCTTGCCATCTTAGCAGCCATGGATGGCAATGCTGAGTGTCACCCTTTCCACCAAGGCTCAACCTCGGCCCCAGAGCAAGTGGGGCCCAGAAGTGCAGGGCTGCCTCTCGAAGCTCAACAGACTTGCCTCCAGCCTCAGTATGGTTCCACGCTAAGCTCTGAACACATCCCATCCACACTCTACACGACAACCCCACCCCCATTGTCTTCTGCACTGTCAGAACTCATTGAGAACACCATGAACATACAGAGCAAGCCAGATGACTAGCCCCAGGCCCCTGTTCACCCACTGAGGGTGCTCACGGGAGGCACAGGCATTTGCATGGCCCACCAGAGTGTGTCAACGGCTGGAGAAGGAATAGCTACTGAGTTATGTTCCCACCTCTATGATGCACACGGCCATGTCTGTGTAGATCATACATGGCCTGAGATCTAACCAGAGCCCACATCCATGGCATAGCCAGGGGGACCCGGCCCAGATCAGCCCAGCCCTACCTCGCTGGGGTCTTATCTGTTAGGCACTGCCTAGGCCATGCCAAACCATAGGTCCTCTGACACTTGGCAGTATGGCACTGGAGCAGATCTGTGAGTATTGCTGGCCACTCTGGGCAGGCAGAACAGCAGGACCAGTTCTTCTGTGGTCAGTCCTTCCTAACACATCAACATCGCATAGGTGGCCTGGGGTCAGCCATGGTGGTGTTCACATCAACATGTAACACAAATTGCTAAACGGTCTTATTAATAAAAACCCGGAGCCAGATATTGGGGTGAAAATTGAGAGATCAGAGGAATAGAACAAGCCAAGCCAACCTCACCTCGCCTACTCCTCTGCTGAACCTGTTTCCACGAATCCTCAGACTGAAAGCCTCTGAGTCCTCGAGGGTCTCAGTTGAACTGCTTAAAAAGCCTCTAGTTCCGGGCGGTGGTGGCGCACGCCTTTAATCCCAGCACTCGGGAAGCAGAGGCAGGCGGATCTTTGTGAGTTCGAGGCCAGCCTGGTCTACAGAGCGAGATCCAGGAAAGGCTCAAAGCTATACAGAGAAACCTTGTCTCGAAAAACCAAAAAAAAAAAAAAAAAAAAAAAAAAAAGAAAGAAAGAAAGAAAGAAAAAGAAAGAAAGCCTCTAGTTCCTGGTCCTCATGCCTTGTATCTTGTATGCCTTTCTGCTTCCTGCCATCACTTCCCGGGATTAAAGGCGTGTGTCCTTCCCAAGCAAAGACATGAGATCTCAATCCTGGGATTAAAGGTGTGTGCCACCACTACCTGGCTCTGTTTCCAATGTGGCCTTGAACTCACAGAGATCCAAACAGATCTCTGACTCCTGAGTGATAGGATTAAGGGTGTGTGCCACCACTATCTGGCCTCTATGTATAATCTAGTGGCTGGCTCTGTCCTCTGATCCCCAGATAAGTTTTATTTGTTAGAGCACAAATAAAATGTCACCACACTAACAGAACTACAAAATGCCAAGCCCCCATCGCCACCCAAGTAGGCTGCTGTACATTGACTAGAACACCACATTCATCACTAGGGGGTCAGCATGCAACCTAAAGGCCCCACCTCTCACCCCTCCAACAGACCCACTGTTCCCGTGGAGCACAGGGGTCCACTGGACCTCACTCCTGCCTCTCATCTTCCTTTCAGTCCAATAAATCCAAGACGACACTGAAGCTCACCCCTGGGTGCTGGACCTCCCAGGACCCAGTTCTTAGCCCCCGGGAGGCCTGCCCTCCCCAGGCTTCATCCCTCTTAGTCTGGACACAGGCAGCCAAAGCCTGGGCCTAGGCAGTAGCCTCTGTGCCCAGTCAGAGTAAACAACCCCACACAGACCTCAGCTTCCTTCCTACCAAAGGCAGCCAGGCTGAGCACAGGTGGGCAGAGTGGGAGGAGGGACCGAAGACAGACCTAGCTCCTGTAGGCTAAATTTAGCCCTAATGATGTGGTCACTAAGCCTATGTCCCTCTTCCTCCACCTGACATACTGACAGGCTGCTCAGCACAGAGACCAAAGGCTAACAAAAGCCAGCTAGCCTGGGTGTCAGGGCAGGAAGGAGAGACGAGGACCTTGGAAGAACCCGCTAAGTACCGCATCTGACATCAGACAATTTCCTGGCTCCCTGGGTAGATTCACCTCGACCTGAGTAGTGTCTACCTAAGGGAGGAGATAGATTCAATGTCCTTGTGGGCCCCACATACAGAAGGTCCCATGACCATCAGCCATCAGGGCCCATTCTGGTCCTGCCTGGTTGACCCTGCATGGCCATTCTCTCTGAGTCTTTCCACCAAAGATACCTCCTCTAAGAAGTCCTCCCTGTTCCTCTTGGAAAACCCAGCTGGCCTCTAGCCTGAAGACCATGTGGCAAACTGGACCCAGTCATCAGTGAGTGGCCATGGTCTGGCCTTGTGGACACTGTCCCAAAGGAGGCCCCTTACTTCCTATGACCACTCTAGCGCTGCCCAACCACACAGCCCTGACCTCGTCCCAGGCAGGCTCCCTCCAGGCTCCATCAGGTAACTATGGGCAAGCCTTGGCCTGTCGGCCTCAGCCTCTCACTGCAGCCAGCCCTGCCACCCCCAACTCCAGGATCTAAATGACTCACCCAGCCATCACTGCAGGCGGCCATGGAACACTCACCTGCCCAGGCTTGCGCTGGCGGGCAGCAGCAGAGGCAAAGACAGGCTTGGTCCATTGAGAGGCAAGACAGGCCATGGGAACCAGGGTGGCCTGAACTCCACCAGGCCAGCCAATCACACAGCCAAGGAAGGGCTTCGGGAAAGGGTTCCTGAAGGTCATGCTGGGGGGTGGGGGTGGGGGGCCGGGACAGGGACACATGACATGACAGCACACACAGACCAGCAGAGCTGTAGTCCTCACCCTGAAACTGAACAGTCCACGAGCGCCCCAGGCCTTTTTGTCCCCAAGGGACACAGCCCTGAGGTCAGATGGGATACTCTGCATGCCTGTGGGCCTAGGGAAACCTCCAACCTAGATCAAGGGGGATGCTGGCCCTCCCGCTGTGAGAGTCCTGCAGGTTTTGAGCCTGGGGAAGCTCATATTGACTGCCACACCAGGGCAAGGCTGGCCTACAGTCTAGCACAGGCCACAGGCAGGGAGGGCCCAGCCAGAGTTCCACTTCTGACGAGCCAGGACCTGGTGTCTTTCCATTGAGAAACCAGGGTGTCCTGTACATATTCCAGGAATGAGGGAGGCTAGGGACATAGCTGTAAGGCCCCGGAGCTGCCAGAAACTGTGGAAATACCATCTGTAACCCAGAAGCACAGACACTGGCTCAGAGCAGCTCACTGTCAAGTGGAGGCTGCTCCCAGCTCAGGTCCCACACACAGACCCTATTGGGGGGCAGAGTGAAAGAGACCCTCGCACAATACTCCAGGAGCACCTCAGCCCTGGCCCGAGTACCCATGGGGCAGCCTGCTTCCCCTCACATCTGTCATTGCTCACAGCCCCATTCTACCCTCCAACACCATGCTTAAGGCAACTGTACTCTTGCCCATGGCCATGGTCAGGTACAGCTAAGGGGGCAGGCTTGGGTTTCTACTCTCTGGGAGTCCCCAGGACATGGGACAGACTCCTGAGATGTGGGAGCTACTCTCATCCAGTGCCTATGAAAGGGGGGCAGGTGGGCTCTGAAGGAGAAATAAAAGGAAAAGTCAGAAGGAACACAACCAGGCAAAGACCAAGAAGGCCCACGGAGGACAACATGACATCAATCCTGCTGTGCAGAGGTGTGGCCAGGGTGGACTGAGGAATCTGGATGCGAGCCACAGAACTAAGCCACCAGGTGACCGGCTGAGTTGCCTCTGCTAAGCAGTGGACAGACGCAGAAAAGACAGACAAGAGACCTGTCCTCACCTAAAGACAAAGCAGGGCCTCGCTATGGTCAGGGCGTGGACAGAGCAGGGCAGTATGACTTGAGGAAACCAAGCAAAGTCACAGCCAGGATCCCTCCAGGCAGATGGCCGCAGCCAGGCTGGAGAGGCTCTGGAGGCCGGTGTAAGAAGGCAGCTTGGAGCTTACGGCTTGTGGAAGCCTACTTATCAAATGCCACATGGAGTCAACACCTCCTCTCCACCCGCAGCCACCTATTGGACTTACTGGTCTACCCTCTGAGGACCAATTAGAATGTGAAGGGTTGCTTCCTTGGCTCTTGTTCCAAGACTGTCCCATAGGGACAGAGCCCTGCTTCTTAGATATGGGGGCCAAAGCCTATGCTCTTAGCCACACTGGAGTTTAGCTTTCATAAGCTAGCAAGCATTCATGTACCTTAAAAGCCATGGAGCCACAGGGCCAGGCCACTTCTCCCTGCTCCACTTCTGAACACAGGAAGTGTGGGTGGAGGGTCCTGGAGCAGGGCCCTGCACATATCACACCACAACACCACAGTTGTCTGGGCTTCCAGATACTGGTCTCGTGGAACAGGATGTGTCACTCTCCCTGAGATGACAGTACTCATCCCCAAACAAGTCCCCAGTGCTCCCTGGGATGGCCAGGCACCCCAGGCGCTCAGGGCCTCACAAACTCTCCTCCCTGGCCTGGCCCTGAACCAGGTTGTCAGCTTCCTGCTGGGCTTGCTTCTAATCCCATCAATGTCACTAAAAGCCTGTTCACCGCCCTCAGCCCCGCCCTGGCCCGTGCGGCCACTCCCTCAGGAGGATAGCGACCTGCAGAGGCCTAGCCTGTACCAACACCAAGCTGCACACCAGGGCTTCAGTCTATCTGGGTGGCCAGTGCCACCTCTAGCTCAACTCAACCTGGCACCAGACCCTTCTCGCATACGGGAAGGCTCTCAGCTGGAGAATATGTCAAAGTGGGGCACATCTGTGAAACACCCTGACACTTGACTAGACAGACAGTCTCTGCCTTGTTCCATCTGGGAGGGCAGGGCAGGCTCCCGGGTGGAAGGGAGGTCTAACCAGTGACAACACAGAGGGCTAAGACGGAGACTCAGACATGGAGAGAGTTTCTGGGCTCCCCTCACCCTCTCAATCCAACAGTGGGTTGCCCAGGTCACAAAGGCCTGGGGTTCAGCTTTCAGCGCCTGAGAGGCCTAGTACTAGTCCTAGTACTAGGACTAGTGGCACCCACTGTGTAAGGGTTCACCAGTGGACACGAGAACACCCTGGCAAAGGGGTGTGATCTGTTACCTCCAGGGAAAGCAGCACCAAGCCCATTCCAGCAATCACAACCCAGAATCATGTATTCAGAGAGCGGTCATCATGACGTGGGTCCTGACAGCCCGTGGCCAGCAGCAGCTGGAAGGACAATTAACTGGGCACATTCTTACAAGAAACATGAACAAGAGTGAAATCCAACCAAACAGATGCAGCTTGAAGGGAAGCAGTGGCTTCCGGTTACAAGAGGGCTGAAAAGACACTGCAGGGAAGAATTCTGCCGGTGCTGTGGGGAAGGGCTACTGCGGGAGCCGATGGAGGACCTCTGGCAGCCTCTCAGGGGAAAACTTCATCAAGCTACCTGGGGAAGGTGTGAGCATCTCACAGTAACCCGGTGGTTCCTCCCATCGGGCTCCTTCTGAGCACAAATCAACCCCCAGGTTTGCTCAACACCTCGGCAGCCCCTCCACAATCACTTCACCCAGCACATACCAAAATCTCAAACCCCAGCCAGGACTCACCCTCAGGTCCCACCTCCTGCTCTGCAGGATTCAACCATGCACCAGACACATGCTGCCCTGGTATCACCTACTCCCTATCAGGAAGGATGACAAGACTATCATCACCTTCCAGCTGAGGGATAGGGCAGTGGGATGTGAGGAAGGCACCCAGCTTAGCTGGTTCAACACAATCACCCTCAGTACTGCCCCGAGTTCCCTGAAGCAGAGGGTAAGGACTCGGGAAGTCAAATCTCACCCTGGTTGCCTATCTCTGAGGCAGGGAGGCTGGAGCTCTGGCCCCCTTGAGGTCTCAACACCTAAGTCTCCAGAGGTTGAGCAACTATCTGGAGTCTCTGTGCCCCAGTGGCAGCCCTGAGGCCAGCCTGGGTAGGAGTCAGTCATAACAGTGGAGAGCATGCCTGCACAGAGGGCATGGAGCCAGGACAGAAGAGGGCTGGATGACACACTGCCCAGACCTCCTTCTGGCCTGCCCACTTGGCCAGCTGCCCAGGGAAGGAAATGCTTCTACCTCACTGGATGCTTCCTTCCCCAGACCCTGTGTTCACCTGGGCCACACAAGACTAGTTTTTCAGAGCCTAGACTCCTCACTGGACTCAGCTACAAGGGGCCAGGAGGGAACCCCAACTCTTGGCCTCCACAGGTGGACATGCCCAACACCCACCTTCTATCTGTAGGTGGCAGCCAGGAAAGGCTGCTGCCCAAACTCCCCGGTTATCCAGTTTGCTCCGAGCGGCGCAGCTGACGACAGAGACCTCTCCGGCTCTCTCAAACCTCCAACAAGCCTGTCTTCTTTTTGCAGGAAGGATGGAGAGGCTCAGAAGTAAAGTACAACCTGCCCAAGGCCATGCTGCTGGCCAGAGGCTAGCTGGTCAGGAGCCCAAGGCCACCTGAGTACAAAGAGCAGGGGTCAGAGGGGGTGAAGGAGGGAGTAGGGACAGAACTGCAGGAGGGAGGGGAGAGGTATACGGGAAAGGAGAAAGGGACTATTGGGGGAGTGTGAGAGGGACAAAGGGCAGGGCAGGGAGCTGTGGAAGGGGACCAGGCGGAGGAAGGGTTACCACTTCTGGTCAGCAGAGACACAGTAGAGCTAAGACAGGGCGTGGGCAAGCCCTGCCCCCAGAGGGATGAAAAAGATACATACAAAACACTCTGGCCTCCTAGGGATCCAGGGCTTCTAGAAGCCCACACAAGGCAGGGCCACTGGGTGGTAAGCTATGAAGGTATACACACACACACACACACACACACACACACACACACACACACACACATACACATATCAGAAGACATCCATTTGGGGCCTGGGACCTCTCTTACTCTGCTCCCAACACTGGTGGGGGCTGCCTCCCACTGAAGCTCCTAGCACTGCGAGACGCCACACTGTGGCCTCTAGTGTTCTGACCCTGAACATACCAGACAAGCCTCTGTCCACAGGCAGAGCCAAAGCCACCAAGTAGCTCTGCCCTAGGGGTAGGGGAAGAGGGTCCATGGAGGGTCTGTTTTCTCTCTGGCTTCGATGACAGTCTCAGGGTGGCTGGAGCTTGTTTTATTTTACTGAACACAGACATCTGACATATATATATCACATCCCTTATACCACAGGGACCCTGGCTGCCCATAACCACTCAAGTTCTGTGGCCCCATAGACCTGAGCTGGTGTCCCACCGTCAAGACCCATCCTGGGCATCCCAGCCACCACTTGCCCCCAGTCTGGTTCAGCCCTAACTCTAAGTTGGGCCCATCACTGAGATAACCCTGGGATGAACTAGTTGTCCTCTGGGCCAAGATCTGCCTAGAGCCAGCCTTCCTAGTCCACCTTGGGGGTACCAACCAAGTTCCAAGAAAGGATACAGGTCAAGCATCTAGCACCCTCTCCAAGGCTCATGGTCTTCCACTGAGGGTCTAGACCAAAGTTTCCCCAGGGGGCAGTCAACACTGGCCACCACAAAGGACAGGTTCACCCCTGTACAGGTACAGGTATACACACACACACACACACACACACACACACTCAATCAATCAATCAATCAATCAATCAATCAATCACTCAGTAAGTTAAGCACCCCGCCGCCTCAGCCCATGGTCATTCTAGTATCTCTGGACTCCTACTCTAGCCTTGAACATACTGTTTGTTGGACCTGAAACTGGCCCTGGATTGCTCCTACATAGCAACACAGCGCCCCCTGCAGGAAGCCCCGTTCCCCACCCCCCAACCCACCCCCGCTCCTCAAAAACATTTGCTGGAGCAGCAAGGTCAGCCAGCTCACCCACAGCTCTGATCAGGTCATCAGGCCTGGCCCAGAGACTGCCAAATAGACGCTTGCCGGAGAATGGGAAAACGAGGCCAGCAGGCACAATGGTCAGTGCCAGCTGCAGACCCACCAGAAGCTTAGGAACCAGACAAGCATGCTCTAAGTTCCAACTAGGGCCCAGACTGTAAACTAAGGTACTGATGGCTATGTGACCCCACACAGGCTGGCCAAACCCTCTGGGACTTATTTCCTCTTCTGCAAAGAGCTTCAGGCTAAGGAAGTGGCCTGACTGCAATGTCTCCCTCCTTTGCCCCCACTTGCAGAGCCTCTGAGGCAGCTGCTCTTCTGGCGCCAGCCCCTCTGGAGCTGCTCCTAAGGCTAAATGTGTGGGACAGAAGGGAGCAAGACCCACCCCACCACCGCTGCGGCCAATACTTCCTTCAGTCCGTAAGAGGACAGCACCCCTAGGGCCAGCCCACCCACAGGAGGGCACCCTGCTAGTCACTTGCTCTCTGTCCAGCTGGGGGCCAGAGTTACTCTCCTGCAGACAGCCTGGAGCCACACTGGGGAAGTGGACTTGTGGCCACCGCAAAGCTGGCTTTGCTGCATCATCTATCACACAGTGCTGAGAACCAACGGGTGGCCCAGTTCTATCTAGGCACCTACCATCAGCAAGTCTGGGCTCAAGTTCTGACAACACCACACACGAGTAACTAGAGCTGTGGGCATCTGACTCAATCTGTGTCCACAGGTCTTGGTCCTCAGGAACAGGAATGTGCACCCACCCTATACACAGACGGGCACCAGAGAGCACTTGGTAATCAGACATCTTCATCCCCAGTTGCCCATGTCAGAAAGAGACAGATGGCAAAATCGGCCCTCAGTGACTCCCGCCCAGTTAGACCGAAGATCTGTCCAGAGCCCCAACTCACCTAGCAGGGTTGCAGCCGGAAGCAGGTATCATAGAGGCTTCCTGACAGAAGCATTGCTCATCCCCCTCCAGCTACAGTACAGCAGACTCCCACACTCCCAAGCCTGCCCTGGGCTATCTGCACAGCTGGCGGGGTGGACAGGACAAACCTGCATACACGTCATCATGAGAAGCTACCCCAGCACAGTCCCAGGGCCAGCAAACAGATGCTGGGGGTCCCAGCAACAGGACACAGAAGGCCTCCGTCCGAGGCCAGAAAGTGATGTCACCTCCCTGGGCTGTCATATTCTCACTGGAAGGGTGGCCAGGAAAACCTGGGACTCAAGGCTACAGAATATGAGGAGGTATTCAGAGCTGACACACCATAGCACAAGGCACAGATCCCCACACACCACAGGTACCCTGTAACTGATGAAACCTCTGTGGTCACTGCTCTGCCTAGCTGTCATGTCTGCCACCCAAACCACATGCATCCTCCTTCCCAGTCCTGAGCATCAAAAATTCCACCTTCCAGAAAGCAAGCTTCCAACTCCCCTCTACTGTAGCTCTGGTAATACAGCTGCCATGCTGTGTGGCCAGGCCCAGGCCCCTTGCCTTCTCTGAGGGCCTGCTTCCTCATCTGTACGGCCCCTTCCTACTGATGAGCACAGGGCAGGCACCACAGTCTGGAAAGGTTCAACCACGAGATTCCTAGAACCAAGGTTATATGCCACCACATACCTGGTGGCATCACTGGGTCATGCTGTGCCAGCTGGGAGAATGGTCTCAAGCCTTCCTGTACCCAAACCCTTCACTCACAGAGCCAGAGTTCAGTTGGTCCCCAACCCTGGCCAGATCAGATAAAGGGCCATCTGCCTGGGGCCACTGAGCCCACCAGGGCAGAGTCAGCATCTGCCCCAAGGACGTGTGAACCATTCCCAAATGAATGACTAGATCTTCATGCCCCAGCCCCTGGACATCTGATGATCTGCTCACAGGGCTGTGTGTGAACCAGGACGGCCATGGAGCCTCCCTGGGCCCATGCACTCTCTAAACATAAGCATAGGAACCTCCTGAGAGGTGGGGAAACCTTCCAGGTCAAGTGCCTGCACCATATTGATGGTCATCGGGCTCTTCAGCCTGCCTGGCCACAGGGTGTTGCAGGGCAGTGCTGGACAGAAGGACACCACTGGGTGTTGCAGGGCAGTGCTGGACAGAAGGACACCACAGGGTGTTGCATAGGCTTCTACATCCCACACCCTCCAGCATCCATCAACAGAGAAAGGAGCCCACACGGCCAGTCCAGACTTCTCTCAGGAGGGCGCACACAGTGTGCCGAGGCTCTCGCTCGGCCCCTTGCCCTCCCCTCTCTGCAGACACACATGTCCACCACCCTTCTAAGGCACTCCACCTCCTTCTGCTGTCCACTCGTACAGGCCACTCTGCTCAGGCACAGGCTCAAAGGCCTGACATCAAATCCCACAGCTCCGCTTTTCCTCAGTTTCCCCCCCCCATAAAGTGGGGAAGCTTTTAGGATTTCCTGAGCCTTGAGTATTGTCACCCTGCCCTGACATCGCAACTTCAGCTGGTGCCATCTGCAGAAAAGGAAGAGGGTGGCCTCTCCTCTCAGGAGGAAAATGAGTGAGGCCCAGGCACCCCATGAGGGAGACACAGGCCAGGCCTGGTACCAGGCACCTGACACCCAGTCCTGTGACGGGCTGGCAGGATATTGGGAAACTCACAAGAACTTATTTCAACATCTTGGCCACGTCAGAGATGGGTTTCAACATGCACAGCACCCAGGAAGGACGGTGGCCATCTTGGCCTGTTCGCCTGCCCAACACACAGAGAAGATTGTGCTCCCCATGACTGCCTTTCACAGGGATAAGCGGAGTTAAAAGAGAGCCATTCCCAAGGGGCAAAGCTATACTCCCCCGACAGTCCATTCCCCAGCATTTAGCTACAGACCCCATTCTGTCCTCCCCTAAGCCTCAGATGCCCAGAAATAGGAGATTCTGCAATCTGCCAAGAGTGAGGCTTCAGAAGACCACAATCTAGAAAGAGCAACCCTTGTGGCCCCCAGCTTAAATACCAAGAGCACCCAGTACCAAGGCCAGTGAGGTCCCTCCTTCGGCCTCTCCCTGAACATGCAGTGGTCCTGGCCCAGGCCCAGCTCATAGCCAGAGCTGCTGCAGTTATGGGCAGCCTAAAGGCCTTAGCTGCATTTTGAACAAAGTTACAGCACCCTGAAGACAGCAGGAGCTACTCAGGTCCACCCCTTGAGTCCACATGACCACCCCAGCATACAACAGGGGAAACTGAGGCCTAGTGAGTTGGAGAAACTTTTCCCAGGTCACAGACCTAACAGGAGCTGAGCCTGACACGTAGAGGAAGTGAAGACTTCTAATGGAGTGGGAGTTAGATGATTGGCTTTGGACCCAAGTCTATGGCTAAGGAACTCTACAGTACTGAGTCCCTAAGAGCAAGGACAGGACTCCACCAACAACTGGCCCTGTGGCAGCCAACCTCACCCATGTTCCATCCAGTACTGACACCAAGACCTGACCAGTTTCCAGCCCCCCACCACCACCTTCCAAGGCATTAGAGGTGGTATCTCCCCTACTGCCAACCCCCCCCCAGATGGCAACAGCACTCTGTAATGCAGTACCCAGTTCCACTGTGTCCACACTGCCACCCACCCAGTCTTTGAGGCCCAAATGTGTTTATGGCCCAGTGACAACATGCTCCAGTCCACGCTTGCCCCAGGCCCTGCACCACCACAGGCTCCATCTGCAAGCACTCTACCCAGGTGTCCCCATTCCAGCAGCCAACCAGCACAGGGCTAATTCTCAGGAAGTAATGTGGTCACCTCCTTTCAGCTCCCTGAGGGCCTCTGCACAGCCAGGCTACACCAAGAAGTATAGAATCTCACAAGGATATGCCCAGTCCTCCATCACATGTGGATCTGGTACATGGCAGTGATGTGGGATGGCTCAGTTCTTGCCCTGTGGAGGGGAAGTGCCACCCGGAGAGATATAGAGGAACCAGCATGTAAGAAGAGAGCTGGGAACATAAGGATCAGAAAAGGAGTTTCAATCTGGACCCTGAGGCCAGGAGAGACCTGGTAGAGACCAGGAGAGTAAATCACTTCTAGTTTTCTCCTAGCTGCATGAAGACAAGAGTCTCCTGTAGGTAGAGGGCCTGTCCCAGCTCATGATGCTCCCTTCACCCAATGCTGCCCAGAGTTACACAGCCAGTTTGGAAGTGGAGCAGGGCTCGTCTTAGGAAAACATCAAAGCCTGAGCTGCCCTACATGCCCCTCTGGGTTCCTCCAGAACCTCTTTCCATGGAGACCACACCCTGCCGTGTCTCAAGGAATCATGCAATCTGGTACTCTCTTCATGTCCTGGGCCTTGCTCAGGCACCCCAGGGATACCCCACAATGGGGAAGAATACAGCCTCATGTTTGCCTGGTACACAGAGTTCTGGGATTTGGCCAGGTTCACACATGTGAGTTCACACATCCACATGTCAAAATGGGTAAAAGACATCCCTAAAGCTTTCGGCCTTGAACTAGACAGTGAAGCCCCTACCCAGCTGCTGCTGTGTGTATGTAACTATGTGTACATGTTGGTCCCTCTGCTTGTGAAGCCCTCTTGTGCCCAGCATCCAGAACCCGAGTCCCCCAGGACCTGGGACCTCCTCTGTCCTCCACCTCTATGGACCTAGGTCTTAACGATCTCCCTGGGTTCCAGGTCAGTGCCAGAGTGGCTGGTTCTTCTCTGGCCAAGTGACCAGGAGACAGACAGGCCCTACCTTTCTCAGGACATCTACCCCAACGTTTTCTGGTTCCGCCACCTTCAGGGCCGTGTTCTGGAGGTGTGAGGGCCACAGCAGCACTCACAGAGCGGATCCGGGATCCAGGTGCTCTTTGCAGGCAGCCCACGCCAGCAGGCTCCGCTGTACAAGCTGACCCCTCCAGACAGGAGCCTGGGCTTGTCAGCTCTACCTCCAGCAAGGCAGTCACCACAAGCACAGACCTGGAGCCCTGAGAGCCACTCGGTGAGCAGCATCTACAAGGTCAGTAAACACTGCTAGTTAAGGCAAGTTTGCACGCAAGAAGACCCACTGAGGCACCGCCAACAGCTCCCTCCAAGGGAAAGCCAAAAACCTAAAGGTGCCTCTGCACCTCTTGCTGAGCTGATGACCCCTGAACTGCCATCCACACAGCCTCGTATCCCCTACTGTCTGTACCCTAGGTGGGGTTTTGGAGGTCCCTTACAATGACCCCAGCAGATGGAAAAGGAAAGGATTCTGTTGGCAGTCCGTGGGGCTCTTCTCACCCCACACTGTCTTTGTAGGACTAGCTCTGGAAGCAGGAAGCCAACCAAGGGGGATGGCTTCTCCAGCCCCACCCAGAGGAGCCCCAGAGTTTCCTGGGCCCCGCCCCTCTGTGCCCTGCCAGGCTGGCCCTGCTAGCTGCTCACATGGGGGCGGCCCAGGGAGGTGGCTTGTAGCGGGGCTGAGCGGGGGCGGGGTGGGGAACTAGAGAGGTCCACTCATGCCATGAAGGGACCGCTCTAAAAGCTGACACCCTATGTAACTCATTCCAGATGTATGCGTGTGGAGGGGGGGGGCGGGAACAGGAGCAACAGGCGCCCTGCTGAGGAAGCTGGGAACAGACCATCACATGCAATTCCTGGGCCCATGCCAAGGCCTGATAGACCTGAAGGGGGTGTGGGGAGGCAGGACAGCCAGCAGCAACAGAGGAAAAGGTGCCTCCCTCCCTCCCTCCCTCCCACTCTTCCCCTCAGCAATACTATGTCCAGACACTATCTGTGGGCCCAGGGTAAAGGAGCCTGGAGGGACCCTGAAGCCTATTCCTGGGAACTGTGACTCCTCGGGTCCACACTGAGGTACTGGGCTGGCCTGAGAGACGCTAATCAAATGCTGACCCTGACCCCCAAGGAGGGAGGGGTGAAAGTGGGTGGCAGATTAAGATGCAACCTGCATAGTTCCGAAAGGCAAGCGCCAAGGGTCATGCCCTCCGATCCCTGACCCCCGACAGAACACCCAGTGGGCTGCCCTGCCTCTTGGGCTCGCACTTGAGCCTGCTCCTATGGGCCTGTGCCTTCTTCACCGGGCCACCTTGGACAGTGTCTAATCTTCTCCAGCCTCTGTGGAAGAGGAAGGGAATGGAGATCACGTACAGTGATCACAAAGCCAAGGCCACAGCCAGGGTGGAGGCCACCCCAGCCTGGCCAGCAGCTCTCTCCTCTACCACCAAGACTGGGGGCCTGAGCTGCTTGCTCCAACCCATAGCTGTCACATACTGGCCTTGCCCTAGGTGTGGGTGAGGGGCTAGAGCTGTTCCACCTGTACCCACACCTCCAGCAGGAAGGGATTCAGAGAATCTGCAGGAAGTAGGGCCAGTCCAGGCAGGCAGAGCAGATCCCCAGTGAGGCCTCAGCCTGGCGATCTGGACCTCAGTTTCTGTAGCTGCAAAAGTCCCAGTGCTGAGCTTCAACAAACTTCTTACATGCAGTCATCGAGATGACCAAGAAGGGGCTACTGAAATTACCTCCCCAAAGACCTAGCCAGGCCCTGCCTGGAGTCTGTTTCATAGGGTTACCTGGCCTACCAGCAGCTGACCTCCCTTCAGATGCCAACATCCACCTTCCATGAAGCCCTCTGTCGGTGTGGCTGTCCTTCATCAGCAAACACCAGCCACGCTCTTCACTTTGTCCTTATGCAATACTTACAGTCAAAACAGCAAGGCCTTGACTACTTGGCTAAAAAGCGAGCTACTGTAATTGCCCTAGAAATGTTCAAGAAAGATCACCATCACCACCACTAGGGAAAGATCTACAAAAAAAGGCAGAACTGGAAAACCCATATGGATGTACAAGGCAAGCTTCTAACCCGTTTCTTTCTTTTCCCCTTTGCCAGTTGTGAGGGTCATATGTGAGGATTCCCTGCAAAATCCTAAAAATGAGAGTTGACAAACTGTAGGCACCCAGGCTCTCATGAGGAGGCCCATCAGGTACTTACCATCCTAGGTGGTCTCAAGGGCCCCAAGCTTCAGGGTTGTGAAGGAGGCCTCCTGATTACTGCTACCTGAGGATGCTGGATATCTCTGGATGCTTAGGGCAAGGGCACAGGCTGTGCCTGGGGTAGACAGCTGCTGATACTGGGCCAGTCACAGCAAAACCTGCACTTGGTCCCCAGCATAGCACATGGTTATCCTAATACACGATCCCAGCCCACCACCAGAGGCACCAGTGGGGGACTCCCTGAAGGACAGTGCTGGATAGGCACCCTAGTCACTAAGTGGCCCACAGGAGGAGCTCAGGGTCCTATGAGGCCCAGGAGGGCTGGTACTCAGACAAGAATCAGCCAGGGGTGAAAGTTGATGATCTACATGGATACCTCCCCTCAGAGAGGAATGAACGGGTGTGCAGCTCCCTCAGCAGGGAGTGTGTATCTCAGAAGACCCAAGCAGCCCTGTGGCCCATCAGGCTGGGAAGGAACAGAGAGTGACATTTTGATCATTACTTAGGTTACACTTGTCTCACAGTGGCCCCAGAAAGGTCCCCATTCTGCAGGGAAGATGGTGAAGGGCAGAGTGCTCGTCTCCCCACCCCCAACCCCGAGGTTGAGCCTACAGCTCTAGACTTGGCCCTGAGTCTGCCTAGAAGGATGAGTGAAAAGGGGGAAGGCAGTTTTGCAGTCCTTCCACATCCTCTAATGTACAGAGAAGGATTTGCATAGGCTAGAGGGTGGAGCACGAGACGGAGCCGGGTTGACTGCTCTGACAGGGTACTGTGAGCCAGAGGAACGTCTGTAAGGAAGGAGGGAGGCTGCCACAGGCTCAGACATGAGGCCTCTGCCTGAAAACCTGTCCTGCATTCGCAGCAGCTAGAAGCCAGCCAGGAGCCAGCCATGGCAAGTGAAGTGGGAGGTGGGTATACAGAAAGGGGCTCCACTACACCAGCAGGCAGCCCAGACTGAGCCAGGGGGCAGTGCCAAGCCAGAGGGTGAGTTTAGAAAGACAGAGAGCCAAACTTGCAGGACAGAGAGCAGAGAGCCCAGAGCCCATGTCTCTGAATGGGGACAAAGTACCCCTGACCTTGTTCTACAGACAGGACACTGAGGACAGGTGGGAGGAACCCCTTAGCGAGTAGGAACAGAAAACCGAAGCCTTCACTACTATTCTGGAAACTTCCACCTGTGCCTGGTCACTTGGGCAGGCAGTAAGCAGCCTTTGGAATCCACATCCTGTTCCCAAATAAGGAGTCCCTCTGATTTTAATCAGAACCATTAGGCACTTGTTCGGTAATTAGGAGACACAAATTACAGTGTGAAAAAGCTCATTACCAACAAATGATGGGCGACAGCCACATAGGGGAAGACTTTACAGGCCCTGGCGAATCCCTAAGACTGGAAGCATCTGGTCTCCAGACCATACTTGGGCGACTGCCCACAGCCTCCTGTGTCACCTGTGTCTCCAGGCCGCTGCTCTCGCTAGTTAGGACACTGGCCAGGCTGGACCCTAGAGGAAGAGGTGTCAGAGAGAGATGGGCAGGTTCTCTAAGCAGACCTCACAAGGCAAGATGTTCCCAGTATGGGGGGGGGGCAACAGCAGGAGAATGGCAGGCTTGGCCACATGGGGGTGCCTCAGTCACCTGCCTGTGACATGAGGAAATTAAAGAACATCGCCAGGGTCCACTGAGATGGCTCAGCAGTTAAGAGCACTGGCTGATCTTCCAGACGACCCAGGTTCAATTCCCAGCATCCACATGGCAGTTCACAACCATCTGTAACTCTGTTCCCAGGAAATCCAACACCCTCTTCTGGCCTCCATGAGCACTGTATGTACATGGTACACATATATACAGGCAATTAATCACACACATAAAAATCAAAATTAGGGCTGGAGAAATGGTTCAGTAGTTAAGAGCATCTGGCTGCTCTTCCAGAGGTCCTTAGTTCAATCCCCAGCAACCACATGGTGGCTCACAACCATCTATAATGAGATCTGGTGCCCTTTCCTGGCCTGTATATACATAATAAATAAATTTTTTTTAAAAATCAAAATTAAACACACACATTAAAAAAAAAAAATCTCCAATCCAGGCACAGGGTGCACACTTGTAATCTCAGTATTCCAGAGGCTAAGTCAGGAGGATTACTGAGACCCTGTCTCAGAAAACAAAACAAGAACAATAAAATGTCTCCAAGGGGTTGGAGTATGGCCAGGCGGTAGACCGTTTGCTTTGAGTGTGTCAGGAACTGTGTTCTATCCTCATAACTGAGGAGGAGAGGGGGGATCTTTGCAAGTTTCCTTCTGGGTCCCAGGCCCAGCATCAACCAATTAGCTGATGAATAAATTAGCAATACAGACACCATTTTAACTGTGAGTCAGATGACAGGGGCACGTGAAAAAGCCCAATCTGAAGGCAAGGCAGGGCTGGTGAGGCAGCAGGACAAGCACAGGGTACTGACCCTTGTGGGCTTCCTGACTACCCTGGGTCTCCCAGACCCAAGCTACAGGGCAAAATGGGAGCTCATCCAGGGATTGGGGCTCTCCAGGACTCCTGCCCTCATTAGGCCTTCTAACCCTACTGGCAAGCCTCAAGGGCTCTGCCTGCTCCAGAGCCCAGCACCTGCAGGCCCAGCTGGCTACAGCCTACAACCACCCTCTAGTGCACATAGAACTCCAGAGTCTTAGCTACTTGGGACAGACAGACAGACAGACAGACAGACGCGCGCGCGCGCGCGCACACACACACACACACACACACACACACACACACACACACACACGAACCCCAGACTCAGAATAAGTTGTATCATCCTTGAGGTTCCATCCAGGATGCCTTCCTCTGTGGCCTCAGATCCTAGATCTACCTCTGAGCCAGGGAATTCTCATGGCCAGTGTTTCCCATGACAGGCTCACACCAAGGGGCTCAAAGTTTGGGCCAGCACCTCTGCCTTCACACAAACACCCTGAGCTGAGCGCAGCCAGTAACCCCAGCAGGAACAGTGATGGACTGGGGCCAGATGAAGAGCCCCGCGTGGCCAGCACTAGCCGTCCACTGTTCTCCAGCCTCTCAGAAAGGAGAACGGGGCGGGGGGGGGGGCGCTCAGGGATGGAGGAGGCTGTGCCTGCTTCTGCACTGAAGAGACCGAATTTGAACCCAGGACTCCACCATCTGTAAGTCTCTGGCAGACAAGCCAGTGCTTGGGAGGGCTAGGGTACAGGAGTTGGGGGGTGGACAGGGGAGATGAATAGGGCAGCCATTTCCTGCCTCTATGCCTCAGTTTCCAAACAAGCAGTAATCTGCAGCCTGTCACCTGCTCATACCAGTGCCCTACGGCCCCCACCCAGAGTACCAAAACAAGTGACGGTTCTCCACTCAGGGACTCTGGGTCACCCTCGCTAAGACACCATGAAAGCGGAGCCTCATATTAAAGACTTAGAAACTCCTGAGACAATACGCCCATGTTGAGGCTACCACTCAGCTCTAGAACCTTCCAATGGATCCCAGTGAAGTGCTAGTGGCCAGGGCTCACCCACTACCATGGCTGCACAAGAACAGAAAGGCAAACATAAAGAGCCCAGCTCACAGGAAGGTTGACGGGGGCATCGGCTTTCAGGATTTGGCAGCTGGGACAGGGCCAGGGTAGCCCAAGACCTGATACAACCCACACTTGCCCTGGCCAGAGTGTACATATGTGGTTTTACTCTGGTCTCCAAGATCACGGGTCCCTGTTCTAACTGCAAGGCCTCCGTGATGCCAAGGCTTGTTTTATTTATTGAGTAAAGTAACAGTACTCCAGAGCCACTAATGGGGGCAGACAGCCATCAGGGCCTCTGTAGCCCAGAATCTCACCTCCAGGAGAGACAACGCTACAGTCGACATCCCTTGAGAAGCCAGGAGCCTGAAGATCCGTTGAGTGGAATCTATTTTATTTTATAATTTGTGGGATCTATTTCCCACAGGGCTAGGGTTTAGCAACACAGGGCTACATGGATCTACTGAGGGGATGAAGACTGAGAAGCCAGGCATGGTAGTGCACCCCTCCAATGCCACACTTGGGAGATGGAGGCAGAAGGATCAGGAGTTTAAAGCCATCCTGCATTGTATAACATGTCTGAGCCAGTCTGAGCTACATGACACATTGTAAAAGGAAGGAAGGGAGGAGGGAGGGAGAGAGGGAGGGAGGGAGGGAGGGAGGGAGGGAGGGAGGGAGGGAGGGAGGGAAAGAAGGAGGGAAGGAGGGAAGGAGAAGAAGGAAGGAAGGAGGGGAAGAAAGAAGGAAGGAAGGAAGGAAAATGCCAGCATAGGAGGAAGAAGAGGTTCAGGCCCTCACACCTGCAACAATTAATTAATTACTTATTAACAGATAATTACCAAAGAGTAAACTCTGGAGTGTCACACGTGCATATATACGCACACATGTGCACACATGTACAAGCATAACACATTCATGCATGTGCACACACATACACACACCAAGCTCAGGCCTGATGCAGTTTCCAAGACCAATGCCATCCCCTGAAAACCCAGCAGTGCCCAGGTCTGCAACAGACACTGCATGTCTTGGGCACACTCCTGCCCAGGCCTGCTAACATCTCAAGTAGAGAGTTAAATACCACTCTGTTGGAATAGCATCCAAATAGAAGTCTGGGAAGCAGGTCACTCAAATGTCTAGAGACCCCAGAACTGGACCCTGTTGCCCCTACAGCTCCCCAATACCACAGAACCAAGGTCAGACCCACATAAGACCTCTGGGAGCCAGTCGGCAGTGGCACACGCCTTTAATCCCAGCACTCAGGAGGCAGAGCCAGGCAGATCTCTGTGAGTTTGAGGCCAGCCTGGTCTACAGAGTGAGATCCAGGACAGGCACCAAAACTACACAGAGAAACCCTGTCTTGAAAAAACAAAAAACACAACAACAACGAGAGAGAGAGAGAGAGAGAGAGAGAGAGAGAGAGAGAGAGAGAGAGAGAGAGAGAGAGAGAGAGAGACCGACCTCTGGGAACTTCCCAGCCTCTGGGCTATACCTTTCCATTGCTTCTCTTACATGTTGGGGCCTATGCACAAGCTGTTCCCATCTGTTCCCTTGTCTGGACTTGCACAGTGTCAGTTTCTCCAAGAAGCCCTTCTTCCAGCTCCATTCTATCCCAGCTTAAGGGAGGCCCTCTGCCCTGGACAACAGCTACCCACACCCTTGTCCTCACCCCAGGTCTATCATCCGGTCCCCATCCACCTACCGTTTCAAAGGCTGGTGACAGCTGACCAGCCCGGTGCCTAGCTCACACCCATCAGCTAGGACATTCGCTCTACAGGTGAGGATGCTGTGACCTGAGCAGGCAGTTGCTCCTGGCCTCTCCCCAGCTGGTGACATGCCCACTGGCAGCCCTCTCACTCTGAAGGAACTGGTATCAAGTAGGAAAACCATTAGGTCCTGTCTGTGACCTGGGCTGCCACACCCCAAAGAATTGTCTCCACCCAGAACTCAATCCCGGCCACTTCCCTGTGTTCTTGGGGACACTACAGGTAGCTGTGTGTCCTCAGGCCTGCAACCCAGACCACAAGCAGAACTCTGTACCTCCTCACCATGACTTCTCTCTCCCTCTGCCAGGGTCAGCCACAAACTGCACCTTCTGTCTACTCCAAGGACAAGACAGGTTACATACGGGTTGTTATGAGTAAAGGGATAAACAGGCCCTTGAGGAAGAAGCCATGATGCATACAATTTTCTAAGAACACAGGCTCCAAGCCGGGCAGTAGTGGTGCACACCTTTAATCCCAGCACTCGGGAGGCAGAGCCAGGCGGATCTCTGTGAGTTCGAGGCCAGCCTGGTCTACAGAGTGAGATCCAGGACAGGCACCAAAACTACACAGAGAAACCCTGTCTCAGGAAAAAAACAAAAAACAAAAAACATAGGCTTCACCCTAAGGGGCTCTTTCTGCCCTAAAGGGCCCACTTCTGGTGTACATTATTGTTCTGGAAGATTCTAGCTAACAGAATCTGACTTCTGGTTAGGGAGGGCATGCATTCCCTACCTCAGAGCTGACCTTCCTGGTCAGAAACAGCACACACAGGCTACTACCTGGGACTCCACCCTGACACAACCCCACAGGTCACTTCCTTAGGGACATATTAGGGACAGTCCTTGTGAACACACAAAGCTGTTAACACATTGAACATTGTCGATGTCCATGTGGGGCAGAATGAGGAAACTGAGGAAGGGCCTGACTGACCCAGCCCTAGACCCCAGAGCTCCCTTTCCCAGGACCCAGGGCTTGGGCAGTAGGTAGAGGCTGTGTCCGCCTGAGGCTGCAGCCGCCTGCGCACTGCACAGTGAACTCTGGCCAGGTTTCTCCCTGGCTCTGGAATGGCTCTCACCGCAGGCAGGTACCAAACCTGTCCAACCACCCTGACACCCAGCGGCTATCTGCTCATCGCATTTCTCAACCATACAGAGCAGGCGATTGCCACAGGCCTGCAGACAGCAGATAAGGAGCAGGGGGCTGGTATGGGCTGGGGGTGGGGGTGTGCTCGGGTGTGGCTGGCTCAGCTTTGCTTTGTTTCTACTCTGGCTGTGCCTTCATACTTCTCTGCCCACTCGGGGCCTCAAGCTTCCTGGGGGTGCTGTGCTCAGGGCAGAGAGAGAGGCAGGGTGAGAAGGCCCTGAGGAGATAGCCTATCAGAGCCTTGATCAAGGGTGGTAACTAAGTAGGACCCCAGGCAGGGTGAGACTGGGCAAGGCTGCCCCTACCTGGGAAAACCACCCACAAGGGCCACCAACCAGGCCATCAGACTCCCACCCTCCCTGTGTGACATGGCTAGCACACCATCAGAGCCCACTAAGCGAGACCATCACTGGGGAAGGCACAGCTCTGATCAAGTCACGGTTCTCACATCTTCCAATGTCAGTAAGCAGTGGCAGCTCTGGATATGCTGACCCAGAGGCCCACACCACGCAGGCCAACTCCAGGACCTGGCTAGCAAGCCGACTCCCACCCAAGCCACATCCATGGTCTCAGATATCTAAGATGTGAGCTAGTCAGTAAAGCCCTTCTTATAAAACCCAACTGGGTGAGAACAGTCTGCTGACTATCTCACTATTGAGAGATGGCTCAAGTGGTGAAGACCCTTGTCTGAACCCCTGAGTTCCCTCCACTACCTAAGAGCCTAACACTGCCCCGTCCAATGCAGGCATGGGGGCTAGGATGCTGAGCAGGCCGTCAGAGGAAGCAAGACTCAGGCTTCCTGCTTTTCCAGGTCACCAGGGCAAGGAGGCTGGACTGACCCAGGTTCCCATAAGGACAGCCCTACAGCACAGCCTGTAGGATTCTGGATTCTACAGAAGGGGTTGGGGCCCTAACACCATCCAAGGGCAAAAGCTACCCCACCCCTGCCTGGGAGCAGCCCCCAGCCTCCTCTAAGCCTCTGCTCCACTGGCGGGTGGTGCCAGGATGGTTTCCAAAGAACGCAGACTCCAGGGCAGGGTGAGCCTAGCCCAGGAAGAGCTCCCCTGCCCAGCTGGAAGGTTGCACAATGGGGGGCAGGCTACCCGTCTCCCCAGCCCTGCTAGGCTGTGGAATACTTAGGGAGAGGACCTCCTCACCCTCAGTGGGGTCCCACAGCTTCACAGCCTCTGGGCCTTGAAAACCTTTGGGCACCCACCATGTCATCGATTTGCCCCCACCCTTCACCCCCACCCCCTGCTGCCCCTTATTTTGGACCTAGGCAAGCCTTTCCCTTTTCAACTCAGTTCTGCAAAGTGGAGTCCAAAGGAGAAAAAAAATGAACAAAAACAACGCCAGCAAGGCCAAGCCGGGCAAGCTCCTGGTGAGCACCATGTGGCTTTAACTCCTTCCCTTCCAGCCCCCTAGAGGGCACAGCAGATCAACAACCTGGGGCTACGATGGCCCCCAAACTCCCTGACCCGCTGTGATGAGTGAGGAGGCAGCTGGACTCAGGCTTCCCTCCAGAACAGTTCCACCAGCAGGCCCACTGTGGGAGGCCAGTCAGTGGGTGAGTTCAAATACACAAAGGCTGCTTGACCCTGGCCCTGGCCCACAGAGCAGTACTGGTGGACAGAGGACCCACAACAGAGACTCTATGTACTTGGGGCTGCATCTCCCCAGGTGGCTAGGGACCTGTGGGGAAAAGATGGAGACAGAGACAAATCTCTCACAACACAGGCCCTCTCTCCTCCTGTCTTCCAGCACACCCTGCTCTCTGCAACCAGATGATGCCCTCGAGATGCAGAGGGACGGATGTTGGGCTCCTGTCTGCAGGGACAGAATGGCCCACCTCTGCTCTGCATCCCAAGGTCTGTCTGTAATCTCAGCCCTGGGAACCAAGCAGAGCCCTTTGAATTCCAGAATTCCAAGGCAAGACCCCTGGCTCCAATAAAGGTTTCTGGCAGCCTCTCAGCTCCTCTGTCCCCCATGTTCACCTTGAGCTGGAAGCCAATGGGTTCTTACTCCAGAGGGGGGGGGGGGGGGGACTATGCATCTAGGCCTGTGGAATGGCAACCACTGTGGTCTGAGCGGTGTGAGGAAGATTTGACCCAGACTTGGGCCCCACGAGCAGCAATGGAGCAAGGTGTGTTCACGGCTGAGCTCAGCCCAGGGTTGCCGGTGACTGCACAGCAGGAACACCACAATGGGGAAAGGCTTGGTGCCAGGTTTTGCCCCAAGACTACTGCCCAGAAAGGCTAGACAGTGGCCTGGGTGCCAGAAGCCCAAAACCACCTTATACAATGCCGAAGACAGAAAGGCAGGAAGAACGACTTAGCCAGACAAGCCATGCCACAGCCCTTGGGGCATGGTCATCATCTACTCAACACGGCTTAACTGCTCAGGAGCGTGATGCCTGTGAAGAGGCATCAACGAGGCTGTAGACATGATGAAGAAGGAAAGCTGCCATCCCAGACACCGGAAGATCTGCTGAAATAAGACTGCAGCCTGTGACCCTGCCTGGGCAGCTCTTCCACCATCAACGCTGAGCCCAGTGAACAGGCCTCCTGCACCCTGGTCCACAGCTCTCCATGGCAGCACCTCTCACACGCCCCAGGTCCCAATCTATAGCATCTCCGAGACACTTTCCATGTGTGCTCCCAGGGAGGCTCGTGTACGTGTTCTGAGCTATCTTGAATCTCTTGGCTTCTCACATAGGTGTAGCTTGGAATGAAGCACATTGCAAAGGCGCCCATGGGTGGTCCCCTCACACCCCCCAGATACCTGGCAACCCTACGCTGAAACATTCCAGTCCTCCTGTCCTGGGGAAGAGTAGAAAGGTGCAAACAAGTCTTAGCGCCCTCTTCCCTACCTAGAAAAAGAGTGTTATAATACACAGACTACCACATTCAGAATGATCTCTGTGGTCCTGTTGAGCACATGGACACATGGGTACCAAGCACCTCTTCGAAGCAACTAAGGGTTTGGAGTGAGGAGCATTTGCGATGGGGCCACACAAGGCAAGAACTTATGGTATACGGCAGTGCAGCACACACACACACACACACACACACATACACACACACACACACACACACACACATACACACACACACACACACACACACACACACACACACACACACACACACAGCCCGAGGCACCTAGGTCTCCTCTCTCCTCCTCACTTGCCCACAGGGCTACCACCACCAAGAGCCATCAGAAATTCAAATTCTACTTTGGGAAGATTTCTGAGCAGGACTCAGCAGCCCTTCACATCTATTTAAGAAGATAAACACACATCCTCCTCCCCAGCCACGCTGTTCAATGCTGTGTCTGTTCTCACAAACTTAAATACTGTCTTTTTCTTCAGGCCAGAAACCCCAGCCACAGGCCTATCCCTCCCAGTCACATGAGTACCCTGTGCCCCAGCTCTCCAGACATAGGGCAGAGCTAAGCTGCTCGTCCTCCACCTGTACTCCAGAAGCTAGTCCAATCGAGAACCTGAACAGGCGTTGAGAGCCCGCCATCCTGAGGAGCATCTGAAGGGCTGAGTGTCCCCAAAGGGAAAGCATGACTGAGGGTTGACCTCCCCTTGCCAAGGAAGGTGGAAGGAAGAGCTAGAGTCTGCAACGCACTGCAGGCTAATCCAGCCCACCTCCACCCAGAGAGAGGCTGAGAGTCCTTCACGTTCCTGAAGGGAGCCAGGCTTGCGGGTTCCCAGCTGACCACACAGGAACGTGGGTACAAAAAGGCTAAGGCCACATTGTGTGCTGTGGGGTCTAGCCCACACACCCTCCCTCTCGGTCAGTCCTGGCAGTCACCTACTGTATCACCAGGGAAGCCGACTCCAGAGTCAAGCCCAAGTCCTGGGAGCTGCGGGATGCAGCCAGGGTGCGCCTGGCCCCACCAAAGCAAAACAAGCAGTGGCCAGCACGCAGCAGCTCCAGAGCACGGAGCGGCAGGAGGCCTGGAAGCCCAGACACTTCCCCTCACACAGCCTGCTGCCTTGGCAGGTGGCCACTCTGCGGGCTGCTGGACAGGGGCTAGGCAAGGAAGACAGGGCAGTCCAGCCAGGTCCTGTGCCGCCATCTGGGGGCCTAGAGAAGAGCCCCTGCTCATAAAAGTTAGAACATATGACCGTCCCCCTTCACAGTGCTTTATAGGCACCCTGGGGCCCCAGGGCAGCCCTTTCCCATTCTTAACCGTCAGATCCCGAAAAGCCACCTAGAGGCCCACACCTCTCTTGTCCCTCTGTGTCCTTCCCCCAAGGTTTCCCATGCACCAGTGCAAACTCCTAAGCTCCTAAGAGCCACAGCCAGCTTGCCCTCCCCACGGGACTTACCAGTACCTGTCTCAATAGCACTTCTCACAGCCCCAGGCAGCCCCAGGAGCCATACTGTCCCGTCTACCACCTCAGACCCAGAACACCTTCCCCTTGCTGTGCTCCAGCCCTGCGCATCCTCTGGGACCCTCTAGCCTTGGCAGCACTGTTCCTTCCCATGGGGCTGCAGCGTCAGGACCGTGCACCCCACAGGCTGCAAACTAACGTGCTCGCACACACGCGCTCTCGTGAGCACACGCACACTAGTGCAGCCCGCACCAGGCCACGGCCTCCATCCATCACCCAGGGCTCTGCACCCACTCCGTGACAAAGCCCGCTCCACGTCATCACCTCTCATTCTGATGTTTAAAATTTCATTCACGGCAACAGATTGGTTATTCCATCTCGGCCTTAATTAAAGAGGGCCCCAGAATGACATTTTAAACAGCAATGTCATTTTCTAATTGACACGGCTCCATTACCAAGAAAAATACGCAAACCCGCCTGAGACGGAGTACAAGCCCCTCCCCCGCCCTCCCAGAGGAGAGAGGGACGGCATAGCTTCAATTTTTAATCTGCTGATGAAATATTCAGGGGCCACGGAAGGATTGAATTTCTCCAAGGCATGGGATCACTGCCCTCTCCAGGCTCCCCATGTCAGTAAGATACCGAGGCAGGGTGATGGGTCAGGGCAATCTGAAAGACAGGGAGCCCACATGGGTAGGAGCTAAACATTGGCCTGCTCAGCTACCACTACATACTTGTCCCCGCCCCCATGTTACTGTCCCACTGCTAGCTCAGGTCTTTCTGTGATCCCCAACAACACCCACTTTGTGCAAGTACGTTAAAATCATTCGGAGGTTTTTGTATTCTCCGAGGTACTTTAGCCAGAGGGACTACGTGTCTGCCCAAGGCCCCAGTGATACTCACCAGGTCTCTTGGCCCATCTTGGTGCCTGTCTGGGCTACATATGTTAAGTCCTACTGGCAACAATCAGGCCCCTAGCACGCTAATTTCCCGAGCAAAGTGCTGAGGGCTCAGGGCCCAGCCCCCTGGTGCCAACACCTCTCCACAGCTGGTCACTTACACCTCAAGGCTACACAAGCCTGTACAAAGCCCAGCAAGGCGGGTGCCCCAGCTTATAGGTAATGACCCTGAGGCAGTGGGGAGAAAGCTCTGTCTATCTTGCTGGGTTCAAGGGCCTGGTCAGAATCATGTGAACAACATGTAGCCCCTGGAAGTGCCAGCCAAGCCAAGTCCAGCCCAAGCCCACTGTCAGCTTGGCTGGACACTGGCTCAGAGAGCCACCAGAGCCAAAGTAGAGAGAGGGCCGAGGCACTCACCAGGTAGGGACAGCCCCCAGCTCAAGCCCTCAGCCTCTCCACTGCGTCTCCTCTTGCAGGGCATGCTAGGAAAGCAGAGCCCTACCTCCCAACTGCTCCCATTTCTGTCTCTCAACCAAGAATAAAAATGCCTCATGAGACAACTCCAGGCCACAGCCAGACTGCTCCCAGAAATAGTGGCTACTTGGCCAGGGAACCCCACTCAGCAGGTGCCTTCACCCCCACTCAGGTTCACCGGCGAGCTCAGGTGGAGCACACAGGCTACACCCCACCCTCCATGTGGCTCTGGCTGGACCACTAAGTCCCCTCAGGGGAAAACACTGCCAGAAACCACAGGAAGTCCTCTGGCAGTCCCACAGGACCTAGCCATCAAAACACCATCAGGGTTGCTGTTGTCTGATGTGTCAGACTCTAGGCTACCACCTCCATTCTCCCCTTACAGGAGAAACTGAGGCTCAAGGAGGTCAAGGGGTCCCCTAAGAGACACAGCTGAGGAGTAGGGGACCAGAGAGTGAAGCCAATGCTGTACTAGGTGCATCGCTCTGCCGCATCAGCCCAAGGGCTCCCTGAGGCCGGATCTTCCCTCCTCTGTGGTTTCCGCACCCAGTGTAGAGCGGGGGCTGATGTTGCCCAGCTGCCCAGCCAGCTCCAGACAGGCCAGTTAATCAAACACTCTCTAAATGATACAGCCGAATGCTGCTGGCCCAATGTGCTTGCCCAGCCATCTGGTAGACCAGCTTTCCCCAACCCTGGAGCTGATCACACTCAGGACAGAAGCAATGAGTCTGGGGTCCAGGGAAGGGAGAACAGGACCCAGCTGGGGTCAGGAGCCAGCAGGCCGGGTCTGGGGGGGTGGAGGGGGGGGAGAGGTATTAAAGGCACAATCAGCAGTGCTCACTGTCCACACTATTTCCACTCCAGAATAGCCTGCATCTGCTCGACCCACCTTCCCAGCCAGGCTGTCCCTCCTCTGTGCAGCCTCCCAAAGGGACATCTCACTGCAGGCTCAGCACTAGGGGATTGAGACACAGAGCTTCAATTCTGAGAGAACAGAGCCTGCATACAAAACTCAAGAGCCCGGGCTGGGGATTTAGCTCAGTGGTAGAGCGCTTGCCTAGCAAGCCCAAGGCCCTGGGTTTGATCCTCAGCTCCAAAAAAAAAAAAAAAAAAAAAAAAAAGACTCAAGACCCCGAATCTCATGAGACAATTGGCAGGTGCCCAGAGGGCCCAGACCAAAGCTGGATGTCACCACACAGGGGAGCCACCCAAGAGAAGTCACCATGCCAAGGCAGCCCTACTCCCCAACCCCAAGATGATGGGCCCACATCCACATACACAGTACCAGCACTAGCAAGGAACTGGAGCCATCAACCTTCCCTGTCACCACTACAGCCACTGAGGTCTTCAACCAAGGGTACAGGTCACTGTATCCCATAGAAAGGGGCTATCGGCCTTGTCAAAGGTGCTGGCCAGGGTCAGCAGCTGGGACTTCCTTCTCAACCTCTAGCCAGGCTTCCCATCACCCAGTATCTCCCTATCTACTCCCTCCAGGTCCCTCTGGATGTCAACTTCCCTTCTACTAACACCAGCCAAGCCTCCCACCCAGATCAAAGTATCCCCGTCCAGAGCTACCCCAGGCTGGACCATTAGCAACACACAAGTGGCACGTCAAAGACAAGGGCAGCTGGGGAAGAGGGAGGCAGTAGCTCTAGGTCAGCTGGGGAACTGGCGTCTTCACGGTCAGCCAGATCTTCTCCTCAGCAAAAACCTGCCTTCTCTGCTAGGGGACACAACTAAGCGGCATCTGCTCCTTCCAGAGCTTCACACAGAATTATAACCTCCACTCACACAATGTACAGCTAGGGGCCTGTGGAAGCCTGACTCCAGGCTGGGCAGGGTTCCAGGGCTGGGAAGGCTGGGTGTTTGAGCTCTGCACTGAAACTCAGGTATCCTTGAGACTATGACCCTGGCCTAGCCGCTCTAGTCTCAGCATCCAGCATCTTTGTTTTTCTTTTCTCCCCACGCCCCACCCCCACCCGAGACAGGGTTTCCTCTGTGTAGCTCGGGCTCTCCTGGAACTCGCTCTGTAGAACAGCCTGGCCTTGAACTCACAGAGATCCGCCTGCCTCTGCCTCTCCCTCCCCAGTGCTGGGATTAAAGGCGTGCGCCACCACCGCCGCCCATGTGCATCCAGCATCTTAACCTCTGACCTCTGCACCAGGCACAGGAGCACCCAGTGGCAACTGATGCAGATGTAGACATATCAGGCAGGAGCTAGAGAGCCACCTCAGTAGACAGTGAGGTGGCCACTTGGGTACAGCTGAACACAGTCAAAACCTCACCTGTGTGTCAGCCACCAGACTGACCTTCTAAGTATGACAGTCCTCAAACCCTGCAGCTGACACAAGTGGCCAGTGTCAGTCCCCAGGAACCTTTCTAGGGGATTGCTCATGGATAACAGGCACCTAGCATTCACGACCACACATCCAAGACTCACCATACTACAACACCAGTGTCCACTTTAATCTCCCAGTCAGGTCACTAAAATGTCCCACCTGACCACAGACACCCAAGTTCTACCTCCCAGGAAACCTCCAAGTCTCCCTAAAAACTGTCAAAAAATGCATTGTTCTCCCACTCAGAGCAGCCATGCTCCAGCCCGCACCCTTGACATCTTCCCACCCATGTCCCCATAAATGCACTATCAGCAGGCCCCAACTGTCTACAGTCTACACCCCAAGCGCAAGACCTTACACATCACTGCAGTCCACCAGCCCCAAAACACAGTTGCCACACCCCCACACCCTCTGGACTCTTTCCTGCCATTGGGCCCTTTCTCACCAGGACCCACCAGATTCTACAAACAGAACCCATTTGGCACCCTGCAACACCCAACCTGGCTCTGCTGCCTACCAGACCCTCATTCTCTGTCCTTTCCCCCAGGACCAGTGAGCCCCCCACCTCAGGGCCTTTGCACACACTGCTGCTCAACCTGGAGAGGCATTTCCTCTCCATCCCCACATGCCTACTCCTTCTCATCCTATACCCTCTGCTCAAATGTCACCCTGAGGAAGACCTTCCCTGGCCCCAGTGGCCAGGGACCCCTCTACCTACCAGGACTTGACCAAGCTCAGTGCAGGCTCCAAGCCATGCCAGACTAGTCACTGCTCCTCCAGGAGGTGACGGGCGGGTGATACAAAGGGTGGTCTGTCTAGCCAGGCCACCCAGAGCTCCTCTGCAGCCCTCCTCAACAGACGCCCAGGTGTTCCTACTGCCCATTCGGCCAGGGAGGTGGAGGGAGGAGTGTGTCTGTCCCTCAGTGTCCAGCCTCCTGGGCAGCAGGAAGCACCAGTCTGCTGCGAGTGCAGACAAAGGCAGGCTGACCACTGAGCACACGCAATTCATCTCGGTCAACACTGTGGCGGTGCGGCCGTCCACCCAGAGATTTACATTTTTATTAAATCACACGGGGAAATTAGAGACATTAGTACTTGCCTGGGCTTCTTAACCCTTCCTCTGCCCATTCCCCACACTACTGACGCACACTGTCGTGGGTACAGGCTAAAGATCTCCAGCACCCACCTGGCAGATCCACAATAGTGTGTGGCCTCCCTGGAGGCCGTGAGCAAAGCCTAGGTCACACGGTCAGGTCTCATACCACCTTCAGCTGCCCCTCTGTCCACTAGGCTAATCAAGCAAACAGGAAGGGTCAGACAGAAGGGTCTCAGCCAGGCCCAGCTGCCCCCTCCTCTACCCTTTGCTGTCCCGATTCAGCCTCCCTAGGCTCCTGAGATCTCATGAGAACCCTCTTCAAGCAGGTTCCACAAGTGCCTGATGGTGAACACTGCCCACTACTGAGTGAACGCCAGGGAAAGAAGCTAGGCAGCTGCCAGGTCAGTGGAACCAACCCACCAAACCTATGGCCTTGTCCAGCTCCACGCAGGCCCGGAGCTGGGCACAAAGTGTAGGCAGCCAGTCAGACACATTACTGCCAGCCACCAAGAGGGGCATGAGCCCTACACAGCTGGCCTTTCAGTTACTGGCATCATCCCAGCAATGCTCAGGATCACTAGAACTGTCCTCCCAAGCCGCTGTAACCTCACTGGAGACCTGTCTCCTGGAGATGTCAGACTGCACCAGCATCTGCCAGCTGAGGACACTAAGGCCCCACTAAGGTTACAGCCAGTGGGCACACCCACTCTGTCTTCTCAACTACCACTGGTCTAGAGCTCACCAGGAAGCAGTTCGAGAACAAGCCATCCAGGCAGCTACGCAGGCAGGGTCTCAAGATTCCAACCTTAAACTCTCTCTAGGCACCTCTGTCCAGCTGAGATGCAGCCACAAGGCCCAGACTCCCAGGAAGCAAAGACCACAGTGGGAGCGGCATTTCCTCTGCCTCCAACTCCACATCTACTCCCTCTGGCAGTCAGGGTTCATACCAGGCCTTGGCCCAACACTAAGCCCCTGAAAGCACAGGAGTCATGGGGGTGGGGGGCACCTAACCCAGCAGGGCTGCTTGGTGGAGGTGGTATACAAGTGGACAGCTGTCAGAGACAGAGGCTGGAGGGCACCAAGAAGAGCGGCAGAGTCTGGCACACATCCACAGGGACCCAGGAGGAGTCTAAAACCTGGGATTTAGCCCTACCCCGTTCTTCTAGGAACTGGGGAGTCCACACCCACCTTCATAAGAGGAATCTGAGCTGTGGGAGGGAGCCTGGATTGGGGTTAGACAAGAAACCTCCGGTTTCCCCCACCCTGTGGCTGCTGAGTCAGGCACACGGGGCGGACCCCAATCACAGCCCCTTCCGGAGAGTGGCAGGCGTTGAGGCAGGAAGCTGAACCCCAAGAGAGAGCACGAAGCCTAGCTGATACCAGTCCACACAGGCTGTAAAAGCTAGCTCCCCTCCCCCTATAAACCCAGGACAGACACTCTCACACAGAAAGGGATGGGAAAACTGAGGCCTGGAGACGAGTAGGGGAGTGGACTTGTCCACATTTATGTTGCAGACTCCAGACAAGCTAGGTCTCCAATAATCCACGTGTGATGAACTCATGAGGGTAGAGACGGGGTTCAGGCCAGGGCAGCTCCCAAAGATACTGAATCTAAGCCCCCAGGGATGAGAGCACGAAGCACAAGGGACAGGGAAGCCACCAACCAGAGGGAGGGCATGAACCAAGGCCCAGAGATGGGAATGCTCAGGGCACAGGCATTAGGCACCTTGGGCTCAGCAGCCAGGCCTGGCACAGAGGCGGTCCTATGTCTGTATGTCACACATTTGTGGGACACAAAGGCCCGAGAGCTTGAGGTACCAGATACATCACATCTGCTGAACTCACTCCTGGCTGCTACCTGAGGGAGGAAGCACTCTTTCCCAGTCAGGAGGAAGAAACCCAGTGTGGAACACTCTCGCTCAAGGCTGTGCTCAGCACAGTGCTAGTGAGGATGGATCCTGAAGCATGAGGACCCTGCTGGACCAGTATCTCCTCCAGTCACTAGACAGACCAGTAGGGCTGGGACAATGGATTTATTCCCAAGTCCCTGTTGGGGCTACAACCAGTAACAGTCTCCCTTCGTAGCCCTGGGAACCCCTGCACTCGAGGATGGTTCTAAAAGCAGCCATCCCAGATGCCCCTTCCAGAGAAATATTTCTTCCCCAGAGGCAGATCAGCATATCTGACCACCCTCTCCGTTCCCATAGTGAATGTTCTCATCCCAGTCTGCTGGCCCATGAGCAACTCTCATCCCAAGCCCTGGGACTAGGACTCCGCCATTCTGAGAGACCCTCAGCCATCACTCCTTCAGGGCCAGAACCAAGCAATAAGCCCTACCTCAGTAACTCTTAGGACCACTCCAGAAGTGAGAGCCATGGCCCCACAAACAGAGAAATGAGAAAGCAGAGACTCAGAGAGGAGATATGCTAGCTGGGGGTACAAACTGTCCAAGACACATAGTCTGCCCAGGGTTCCCATGCTGCTGATGGCTCCCGTGATGCCCAGGGCTCACATACCACCTAGGACACATACACTGCCTAGGGGTAAACGCTGCCCAGCCCTAGGGGCGCCCTCAACTCCACAGGCCAAATGCCTGAGCCCTGGGCACTTTCTATGGGCAGCCACATGGAAATCTGTAAGCTGATGGGCCTCTCTAAGAAAGTCCACACACACACACACACACACACACACACACACACACACACACACACACACTGTGAGGTTCTGTTTCCTGGCCTCTAATCAAAGGATTACCTGAAAACCCCAGCACGCACACATGCAGGTCCTGGGAGCACCACCACAGCCATATCTCTCCCATGTGGTTCACACTGAAGAGAAGCTACTCTAACCACCTGCGCCAGCAGCAAGTCGGTCAGGGCAAGAGGACTAGGAGGGAAGCTAGAGGAGTCCTGCTCCTACCAGCCAAATCCCCCAAGCCTGAGGGGTGCACAGAGATAGTCAACTCTGGCCTAGTGCACAGAGATAGTCAACTCCAGCCACCTTCCTGCGGAGGTCACCACCCTGGCCATAAGCTAAGCAGCTTCAGGGCTCAGTGACACCTCTCTGAGCCTAGTCCTCCAGTGAAAGGGACAACTCTCTCCCAGAACTCTTAAGAGGTGGGAAGGCTTAGCAGGCTGACACTGAGGGAACTCAGTGAACCCAGGCATCCATGAAAACATAGCCCTGCCCAGGCCTGGAGGTCACAGTAGCCTGGCTGTCCCTAGCCTGAGCTAACTAAGTTCAGGATCCCATGTCCACCAGTCACCAATATAAGTCCTGGCTCTGCTGAAATGACAGCCAACAGGTGAGACCTCCCACCCCAGGATGAGCTTTGCAGACCCCTAACACAGAATGCACACTGTGGGCTGGGCCAGGGCCAGGGAAGCAAAATCCACACAAGCCACAGCACAGCTCGATACCGCCCTCACTACACCCTGCTCAGCCGGGTCTCAGCAGGGCACACTGCCAATATATTTGCACCCAAAGTCCATGCCCCACCCTGCCAAGAGCATACACCTCTAGCAAGAGCCAAAGAGGTGAGCAGGGAAACTGAGTCAGACACTAAGGTATACACCTGCCACCATCCACTGACCAGGGCTGCTCCCAGATTATGAGAAGGGAAGGAGTCACCCCCTCCCCAGCACCAGGTGTGGACGAGCCAGAAGCAGGGGATGCTGTTCCCAGGCTGCACAGACATGCATGTGAGCTCCTGTCCAGAGTTTGAGGCTTGGGCCAGGAAGCCGGGTGGAGACTGGAGGGTGGGGCCCATCTAACCCAGAGTTGCTGAAAAGAGCCCACGAGGAAGTAAAAATAGGAAATAAAAATAAAATTGCTCTGACCGGCCCCAGTTGTTTGTGAAGGAAACAGGGTATCTCCTTGGCTAGCAAGGCAGGCTGGCTCCAGTACCTCCCAGATGCAAGGCGTTCCCCCCCCCCTTCCCCTGCTGCTGACACCAGGCTAACTAGGCGCCTGAGACCCAGCAGGAAGTGTTGAAAAGGGGAGTTCTGAGGTCCTGGATTCAAATTCTAGCTCAGCAGCTAACCAGCTGCAGGACTTCTCTGTCTCCCCCTCTGGCTTCAGGCATGGGAAGGGAGGAGATATACCACACTGTACCCCACCCTGCTGGAACCCACTAAGGCAGGAGCTGCAATCCAAGTCAGCCCTGCTCCGCTCTCCATCTGCAAATGTGCCCATTCTGCCTAAAGTGGACAGTTGAAAGCAAGGCACGGGAGAGCAGTCCTCCACAGGCCGCCTAGCCCTTGGCTCCCCCACCCGCACAGGCTGCCTGCAGCTCTCAGACCTGATTTCCTCATCACACAATGAGAGGAAGCCTTCCTTCCTACCCTTCCCTGCTGAGCCTTGCCAGCATTCACGCCAGGCTCCTTTACACTAAAGTGTGCACAACGGGCCCTGGCTTTAGGCCCTACTAACTACGTCCCCTGGGGCATAGACCTCCCTTGGAGACAAAGCTAGAAAGCAGACACAGTCACTGGACCTTAGCTGGCACACTGCCCTCTCCCCGACAGCACCAGGCACCTCCTGGGTCAATACTCAGAGGCTGGTAGGAAGTGCCTAGGGTGCCTCAGAAAGGAAGTTTAGGTGCTGTGGATGACTAGTGATACCTGTTGTGGTCTGGGCCTGGAGACAGTGGAATATAAAACATGACAAGTCCCCATACATGGACACAGGTGTGCATACAGATATACACATGGACAATTCACAAACCTCATGCGTGAACACAGTTACATATAGATACACACTCACGCATGGTCATGCACACTCACATGTGGGCACTATGCAGAATCTCACACATGGATGTGGGAATGCACATAGACACGCTCATATAGGGCCACATATACAGGCAATACATGAACTTCATACATGCACACAAGTGTGCACAGACACACAAGCAGCCGTGCAGGCTCACACATGGCCAACAGACCAAACCTCATGTATAACACAGGTATGCACACAGACACAAGCTTACATATGGCCATGCACACTCTTCACATGGACAACACACAGAATGTCCCACATAAACGAGTATGCATACTCACAGGTGGATAACACACAGAAGCTCATATACAGGCACAGTGTACAGACACATGCACATATGCCATGCACATTCACAGGTAGATAATACACAGAACTTCATGCATGGACACAGAGATACAAGCTCACACACAGCCATGCACACTTACATGTGGACAATACCTAGAACCTCAGGCATGGAGACACACACACACACACACACACACACACACACACACACACACACACGGCTAGGCACACTTACATGTGGATAATACACAGAACCTCATACATAGCCATCACACTCACATGCGGCTAACAGACAGAACTTCACATATGGACACATCATGCATACTCACATATGGATGATACACAGAACTCCATTAATAGACACAAACGCACACACAGTCACACATGCATAGCCACATACACTCAATGTAGCTAATACACAGAACCTACACATGAACATAGGCAAACACGCACGTGGCCATACATACTCATATGTGGATGACATGCAGCACCTCACACACGCAGATATGGTGCACACAGGACCTTCACACCAGGACTCAGATGCACACAATAGCACAAGTCCATCCACCTGCACAGGCACATACATGAAGACTTCCTCGCTCACACTTTGCCAGCACCCAGTCACACAAACAAGCAGGAGCACCTGTGTTCACAGCGGTCTGGGCTCTGAGGTGGTCAACGTGGCCTAGATCCAAGCAGGTCCAAGCTTTCTGCCAAGGGGGCTGCAGGCTGTAGACCCTACAAGCTGGCCAGGAGGCTGGCTAGGCACGTCCCCACGAGTGAGACAAGTGGGGACTGAAGACAAAAGGGCCTTCAGTCCTCCAGTCCCCCAGGTATCAAGGGCCAGCCCCATGTGCTTACTGCCAGCCCTGCTCGGATGCCCACTGGCCGACGACCTAGGTCCCTCAGTCCCCAGGTTCCCACACCAAGTGAGGAGGCCGCAGCAGGAGGCGGACTACAACGGTGACAACAATCACGGTGTTGTTCTCAGCAAGGCAGCCAGGGAAACCTAGGGTGGGGGGGAGGCAGGGGGTGGCCAGCAGGCCGGCAGCCAGGAGGGGCGGAGGGGTCTCCGGGAGAGAGGCCATTTCAAGAGTCCTGGTAGAACCTGAGCCCTGGGAGGGGATAAGGTCCCCCAAAGACCAGCTCCCACACCACTTCACCCCCAAGTCCTGGCAGGTGCGTTGTCTCCCGGGGTCTCCTCCAGGCAAGGCTGGAATCATGGCCAAAGGTAAGGACTACGCAGCCCCCTCTGATAATGACGTCACAGCTTATCAGACATGTCCAGGGCCACGTGGGCCCAGCAGCCGTCCTCTCCTCTGCCCCATGAGTGACTGTGTGTCCAGCCGCCTGGCACAGGAGACACAATAACTATCCACAAGTAGATAAGTTCCCAAGCCACTGCAGGCAGGGAGGCCGTGACATCAGCATGCCAATACCAGCTAGCCAGCCACAGCTTCAAGAGCCAGATGCCCAACGGGTACACACCACCCACCAGTGGGTTACCCAAGGGTGGCATAGTGACCTGTCCCATGACCCTATGACCTGGAAGGTGTCAGCCTGGGTCAGAGAAACCAAAGGTGTCAGCTCAGCTGGAGTCTGACCCAGGAGCCGGAAGTGGTCTTCATGTCCTGCAGCCAGGTGGACAGAGATTATGTCGGACACAAGAAGGTCCTGAAACACTACAAAATTCTCCCTTATAAACCACAACACACACAGTCGTAGGGAGCCGGAATGAGCCAACCAGGTCAGCAGCCTTCCCAGAGAGGCCTTGTGGATAACACTGGCCAGGCCAGCCAGAGAAGGTGCCAATGCCCACAGCTCTGCCTCCCAGACCAGACTGGCCTCATGGAGAGTCATGAGGCATGGAGCAGGCCAGCCCTCCTCACCTGGGCCATCAGGGGCAGGAAGAACATGCAGTTAAAAGGGACATCCTGAGTCACAAAGCTTCTGTAGGCCATATCATCATGTGCATGCCTCATCCAGTCAGTCAAACTTCTCCAGCAGTCCAAACACCACAGGTAGTGCTGTGCAGATGGAGTAGCCAGAACCACAATGCCTGTTGATGGGTCTAGGCACCCATCAACACTCCAAGACAAAGCCAGGACCACCTCCCCTCTTACTCATGCCAGACCTGGGACCCACCTTGCTAGAGGTGGCTTAGCCTTGGTCCAAGCACTGCCCTGAGCTATACAGAACCATCAAGACAGAGTCCATGACACTCAGAAGGGAGCATAAGTCTAGGATAGAGTCCATCCAAACTCTGGCTCGTGGTTCCTGGCGGGCGGTGGTGGCGCACGTCTTTAATCCCAGCACTCAGGAGGCAGAGGCAGGCGGATCTCTGTGAGTTCGAGACCAGCCTGGGCTACAAAGCAAGTTCCAGGAAAGGCGCAAAGCTACACAGAGAAACCCTGTCTCGAAAAACAAAAAACAACAAAACAACAAAACAAAATCTGGCTCACAGCAGCACCCTCATCCCTCCTCAGTCCTTCCCTGGCCTCCCCTACTTCTTGTCTAGTAACACCCCCCATCTACTAGTACCCGCCTTGGCAGTTGCCCCTTGTATTGGAGCAGAGCCTTCACCACATATCCCCTCCACAGGCTCAAGAGATGCCGAGCATTCAGACCCCAGTGACCTCTGACCTATCTCTGGCCTTCTGCCCTCACTCACTTAGACTTGACCACATGCTCTCCCTGGCCAATGCCCCTACACAGGTCTGTGACCACGCAGCTTGTCCCTGGCCTCTCCAGAGCTCCTCCTGAGCACATGCTCTCCCACTCTGCATCTCTATATCCTGCTGGAATCCCAGACTTTCCCAGGATGCCATGTGCCTGCACCTTCGTGTCTCCCCACAGCCTGGCAGCTAGAGGGAGGCCTTGCCTGTGCACCGCAGGGAGATCCTCTGTGGGCTCCCTAGTCCCTTGCAAGACTGGCACTCAGCAGGCTGAGCTACAAAAAGGAGGCCCATCTAAGTTCTCTTTGGGTTGAAGTTCTGAAACTGCACCCACTCGTGCTGTGGTCAGGAACGTAACTGCTGGAGGCCACAGCCAAGGGACACCCAGAAGTCTTAAAGCTGTCAGACTCAGGAATGACAACATCAAAGAAATCTGCCCTGGAAGCCAGGAAAGACACCGTGCTAACTCTGGGGTAGGGGCTCTGCAGAGGGCATTAACTCATTCCATAAACACCCTGCAGTGTTTGTGATACGTAGCACTGGAGATTCTGCAGCAAACAGCTCAGGAACCACCTGCCCTGAAGGACAGGGCATGCAGAGCCAGCCTGTGCAGAAAGACTCAGGTACTGCGCCCTGGGGTAAAGGCTGAGCCCAATTCTGCCAGAAACTGCCAAGAATCCTGGAGGACAGCACAAGCAGGTACTTCCTGCCTCCATGAAAGCCGGGTGTCCATCCTTCCTGCCTACCCCCAAGGAAACCAACTAAGGAAGAGAGTTAGTCTTGAGTCAGAAAGTACATGCAGCTGGGAGTGAGGAATAGCGGCCCCGAAGAAGCTGCAGGGCCCGGAGACCGCATCACACAGCCTTTCTAGGCCAGGTCCCCAGGGTCCCGACACCAAGTGGTGGCACGTGCCCTGTCACCATGACCAGGGAGTCCAGGAGAGAAGGAAGCTCTGCCCCTCTTGGCCCTGGTATCCAATGACTAAGGTCCCCACCTCCCCAAGCCTCCTCAACCTTGATCCTAGGCAGAAAGTCCAGAGCAGGGTGAGTGGGAGTGGCCCTGCCACCTCCCCTGGACTCTGGTCCCAATCAGAACTGTCCTCCAGCCAGCAAAGAGGGACAGGGCCAGCACTTCTTGTAGTCTCCAGGGCAGATGACACCAAAATGCCCCCTGGGAACATGAATGGGGATGGACCGGAAATGTGAAGAATGACCAGGTGTGGGGGGAACCCCTACTGTTCCATCCAGGATGGGCCAGAAGAGGGCCACCAACCCTAAAGTTAGCATCCTCCAGTGGGCAACGACCCACAGTGGGCCAGTAGGGTCATATTCCACACCCAGGAAGTCTTGAGAATCAGAGGAGACTGAACATCGGGTCATCAGGGGAGCAGCTAAGAGGGGCCTCTGTGGCCACCACATCCCCACCAGGCCTGGGCTCAGCCTCAACCCCACACAGTTAATCATTCCCACATGAGCCAGCCACACCCCCTCACACACACACACTCACATGGTTTCCACAGCACACACCTGTGACCCAGCTAGCAGGAGATAGGCCAGAGAAGCCTGGCTAGGCAGCTGGATCCTTTCGAAACCCTTCAGGGGAAGACCTAGGCTCATAACCACCTGGGCATCCCATCCCCAGAGCCTCAGCTGGAGCCATAGCTCTCTGGAGAAGGTCTGCTTTAACTCCACAGTCTATCTAGCAAACTTGTAATTATGATTCAAAACCTAACTGTCACACTTCCATGAAGCATCCTTGATTTCCCAGGCACCTTAAACTTATCGACGGTGGCTGACAAGGGGCTGACCCATTCATCTGTAGGCCCCATGCCCCTGCCCTTCCCCACCCCTTCCTTAAGAACCACAATCTCTACAATGCATGTTCCTTGCCCTCAAAGTGTCTTCTCTAACACTCCTAGTTGAAATCCAGAGCCACATCCAATTCCACCACCAATGGCTGGCTAAGAGCCCATGGCTTCCTGGGTCCCAGGGACACCCCAATCTGATTCCTGTCCCCCTAAGCTAGGGAAGGGAACACAGTCATTCCTGAGGACCTAGTCCCCAGATGTGCCACATGACCAAATGGCCACCAACCCAGAATAGCAAAGCCAAGATGTCAGAAGGGAAAGGCAGAGGCCTCCAGCTGTCAGGGGCCTTAGGGAGGCCGAGGCCCAGAGGGAGAAAAGGAGCTGCTTAGGAACACAGAGACAGCTGGGGAGAGAGAACCTGGGCAGGGCAGAATCAGACACTCAGGAGGACCCCCCCAAAACAAACAAACAAACAAACTAGGAGCAGTTGCAACATCTCTAAAAGCCCATTCTGCTCAGCCAGATGACAAAGGGCATGCAGCAGACATCAGGAGTCTGAAGGAAGGACACTCTACCAGGGTCCCTGCAGGGGCGCCTTCAGTGCGGAGCCCCACCTCTCTGTCTCGCCTCATGGCCCACCACGGGGACCCTGAGCTGAAGGAATAGCTTATGCTGTCGCTGACCCACGCTGCATGGTGCCTAGTGCTGTCTGGGGAGCACCTGTCTGGTAAAGCATCTAGACATCAGGCCCTTGGCTTTCCAAAGAATGAGGTTACATGGCCCTGCCAGCCCTTTCTAGAGCACTGGGCATCTTCCAACCCCGGCAAAGCCAGAGGCCAATTCCATCAGCCCAAGTTGGGCAATACACGCTTGGCCCTACCCTCGGGAAGTCTCAGAACGAGACACAGGATCAAAGCTGGCCACTCAGGAGTCACTCCGGCTAAGCATGCACTCTACCAGCCAGACCTGGAATCCCATCCCATAGCACACACACACACACACACACACACACACACACACACACACACACACCGCCACTGCCCCCCCCCAGGGAAGCAGAATGACAGCAGGCAAGAAGCAACTAGTTTGAAGTCAAATCTGAAACCCAGGGAGCCCGATGCCACCCTTTGCATGGTCCAAAGCAAAAACACAGAGGGTAGCCATGTGGGAAGCCAGCAAGCCTGTAGACATCGGGGAGGGGAGGCCACCAAGCTCCTGAAGCCCAGGTCAGCCACCTAGGGCTCCACTTCAGAGGCCCTGGACAAATGAAGCACCTCCTGAGCCTGCAAGCAGCTACTCCAGCCACCTGGACTGTCACCGCCTGACCTCTGCCCGGGGCCAGCACGGACACTTAAGCTAAATTGGTCAATTATGGGATACTTAGATCCCTCACGGGGCTTCCCAGCCTCCCTGCGCTCTGGGCCGCAGCACCAGGAAGCCAGTTGAATCAGTAACCTCATTACAGCCCGCGCACACCCAGTGGCTTTGAACTCCGCAGGGCTTGTCCACGAGTACTGCAGGATTTACACACACACACACACACACACACACACACACACACACACACACACAGCCTAGACCCAGCCTAGCATACTCCCCTCCCCTCCTGCTCAGGATGCTATAGCCTCCGCTGACAGGCATCAGCACCAGCCCTGGGCTCCAGGATGCTGGCTGGGGAGACTTGGGTCTGGCCAATGGGCCAGCAGAGATGCAGGGAGGCTAGGGCAGGCTCTGGTCTCCACAGAAGACAGACATTGGGCCTTTAGCTTGCCTCTGGAACATGGCCGGTCATCATGAAGGGCAGACTTGAACTTGGGCAAGAAAGAGTAGGCACACCTAGGGCTTCAGTGCCGATCTCTCCCCCAGAGAGATCCTGGAGTCCCAGTGCCGGGCCCTGAAGCCTCTTCTTCACCACGGCCCTCAGGGTCCCTACTCTGATCCCACAGAGCAGTCTTGCCCAAAGCCGACCTGGTCCCTAGCATCAGTCAGTACACCGGGCCTGCCTGTCCTCCCAGGCCAAGGCATAAATTTATGACCATCATACTGTTCACTCACCTTTCTGGAAGACCCTGAGGACACTCCCTGACATCACAAGCCCCAGGCCTTAGGATATACTGGTTAATGGGTTAAGGGACTTCCCCACGAACAGGCCAAAGGCATAAATGCAGGAAGTGGGTAAACTACAAGGAATGGGCAAGAAGGGGGTCCTCTCCTCAATCGTCCTAAGCAGGGCCACTGGCCAGGAAAGGTGAAGACCCCACAGGCCAGGCCAGGGGCCAGCCTAAGCCTCCAGGAAGTTCCTGGGAGGCCCCTCCCCAGCCGAGACACTGTGAGGAGGGGCCAAATCAAGGGCTCCATAGCCAGAGAGGAGATACTTCCCTTCACCTTAGCCCCAACCTACCACCTCCAACGCACCCCTGCACACGCAGGCGGCCTGAGCGGGCTCTACATGTCCCCATGCTTGCTCCAGCCTAACCTCACAAAGCACCACCTCTCACCATGACTCTCACATCCAGGCCTGCCTTTGGGCCTTTGGTCTGGCTGTTCTTGTCATGCATCCCATCTCTGCCAGCCCCTCCATGGGCTGAAGGACAAGGAGGCTGTGCCCAGCAGGTAGTCACTACTTACATGGGGACAGAGGCCATCAGCAGGCCTGAGGCCTCCTCAGGAAGGACTCGGCACAATGCTGCTGGATTCCTAAAGGCCAGGCCACAGTGCACATGTGTGTGCATTCATATGTGCATTCATGTGTGTGTGTGTGTGTGTGTGTGTGTGTGTGTGTGCGCGCGCGCGCTCTAGACAGGGTCTGCAGATATAACCAAGTCCTTGCCCTGCCGTGAGGACACAGTGGAGCTGCCCTCCTCTGGTCCCCTGCCACAGGCCCCTATGGATCCTGCTGTCAGACAATTTGGGCCTGGCAAGGTGAGGCAGAGTAGCCAAGCCACTGGGTCTTCAGGTAGAAGGTATCTCTTGCTGCCTCCCACTCCCAGCCTTCACTAGCCCAGTGGGAGCCTGGTAACTTCCAGATACTCTCAGAGAGGCAATCAAGGAGTCTCCACTCTCCAATGGGTCTTGAGGACGGAGGGCAAGCCTCCCAAGGCTCAAGGATCCAGAGCCATCACAGTGAGACCTCAGACCTGAGACCCCAGTCAAAAGCCAAAACAGCTACTCAGCGTAGGAGTGGAAGCAGAGAGAGGAGCAGGGCCCCTGGGGAACCAGACTGGGCATGGACCCCACTCTTGCAGGCAGCTTCTTGAGATGCTGACAGAACAGGACCCGAACGAGTTTAAGAACAAGTTTTGGCCCAGCTGAAGATCAGGGCTGGGCCTGTCTGGGAAATCAATTTGCAGAGCCGAGAGCCTCACAGAAACATGATGCTAAAGTACCAAGGCAAACAGACCTGGAGCTCCCATTCACTAAGTGAGGTTGCCCCTGATCCACCCACGAGGTCTGAATTAAGTACCAGGCACCCAGTGGATAACTATCAGCACCCTCTCCAGGTGGGCAGGTCCTGGACAGGACGGGAGAGATTTAAAAGGGTCGAGGCTGTGAGAAAGCAGCCAGGCCCCCAGATCCGTGGGAAGTTTAGGAGGCCCTGGGAGGCCTGCAGCACCGGCTTGCTGCCTCATGGTGGGGTGGAAGGCAGCACCAGGTAAGTGTGAGGGGGTGTGTATGTGTCTGTGCACACCCAGGCCGCTCCCCACACGTCCTGGGCCAATTTTATTTAGCTGCTTTCTGCTCCGTTTCACGCTCATTCAGCTGCTGAGCTAGACAATTGCTTTGTAACTCTAGGGTGCAATTTCCCTGTCTGTGAGGCGCTGGGGCACGACTGCTCAGAACATCTCGCGCACCAGACTCGGGTGGGTGTGCTCACGCGCAGTTCTTCGCTCCAGCAGACTCGCTGAGCCTTGGGGAGAGTCATGCAGCAGCTGGGGTCTGTCAAGGGAGCCTAGCAAGGGAATGGAAACCTAGGCAGAGGACTCCCAGCCAAGGGGCTGCATCTTGCATCTGTGTTCCCTTGGTGCCAACTTTTCACCTCTGCTCCCATACCCTACGGCACAGGGGAGTCTCAGGATGGTTTGGGCTCAACACTGGTGAGCTGGCCCTATCCTGATCAAGGCAGAGGCCCGGAGAGGACCTGGATACAGGCCTCACCTTGGGAAAGAAAGAGACACACCCCACAAAAAGAGCTCTGTAAACTCCCAACCAGCCTAGGACACAAAACAGGCTACGTGCCCAACAGCCTTGACAAACAAAGAATGCGTCCATTTTACAGATGCAGGTGGCTGGTATCAATTGTACAGATGCATCTGTCCTTCAGGGCTCTCTGTGGCTGTGAGGGAGGGCATGGCCATGGAAGAGAGTCTGAATGGAAAGGAGGAGGGTCAGGGAAGGAACAAGTATACCTTATAGCAAGGACATGCTCGGGGCCATGGGCAGGTGGACAGTCCATCTCCTCCAACCCTTCCCCAGCATTGAAACCAGACTATTTTAAAAGCACTGGGGACTGGTGAGGTGACTTAGTGGGTAAGGTACTTGTTTACCAAGGACTGAGTTCGATCCCTAAGACCTACATGGTGGTCAAAGGAAAGAAGCAACTCTCAAAAACTATCCTCTGACCTCCATACAAATGTTGTGCATGTGTGCCTGCAAGTACACACACACACACACACACACACACACACACACACACAGGCATACATACACACATAAATAAATGTAATTTTTAAATTTTGTTTAAAAATAACATTGAGACAAAGGTTTGGAAGGTGATCCCCAAACAGACACACTCCCAGCCCACAATCCAGACACCTACACTCAAGAGCCAGGACTCCTGCCCTCCTCTCTGGCCCGGCTGATGGCCAGTTCCCATGAAAACTCACCGGCCAATCTGATACCTCCAGGCCCTGCCTGACCCACAAGCTTTAGGCGTAAGGAGCACGGAAGGAAGGCAGGTCTTGGCTTGTCCTGGCCCTAGGCCATCTACGAGGCCTACAGTCTTGAGACAACTGAGCCAGGTCCACCAGCCCAATTCTCTGCAGAGCCAGGCCTCACTCACCACAAAGACCCTGGCCCTAACATGCTGCAACATAGTGAGACCCCATACCACTAAAGATAGGAAGCCCCAGGCAACCTCACTGACTGGTGGACCCAAGACTCTCATACCGCATTCTATGCAGCTTGGTTCTGTCCACACATGTGGATACTGGAGCCCCTTTGGGTATGCATGGCTAGTCCTTGGGTGGAGGGACACAGGCCTGAGCACCCCTACAATGACCACGGAGTGACAAACCCTCTGGACCTCTTCCTTTCCTAAAGGAAGGCATGAGGGTGGGGCAGGGGTCCAGAACAGTCATGGCATAGACGGGACAGGACACTAGCATGACTATCAGAGGGTCCTCTCTGAGGAGGTGCACCTAGTCCCGGCCCTGAAAGGCATGCACAGCTGGAAGAACCGCCTGGGGCCTGGCAGCCCTGGACCTGGGAGGCAGCCCACAGCAGCTGGCCCATGTGACCGAGCTGCCGACTCAACTCTACACCCCGCACATCCCACAGACTCTGAGCAGTGCAGACCGGGGCTGTGTGGAGAGCTCCCCACCCTCAGTCAGTCTGTCCTGTGGGCCTAGCTTTCTGAGCCCACATCTGAGACAAACGCTTGTGCCAGGCACAATAGTCAGTGCCAGCCCAAAGACGAACACAGGCAGGCAAGGCCACCCCCACAGTCAGACCACCGTCAAGGGGTCATTTTTTTCTTGCCCTAACACTTCCTCAGTCAATATCAGGGTCCCCTCCAGAGTTTCCCAAAACAAATGCCCAAATCAGTAGGCAGCTGGGGGCCTCCTCAGGCCCAAGCTGGACTCCAAGCCCAGCCTCCTGAGAGTCATGTGACCCTGTTATTTCGGGACGCCCGGAATGTGCTCTATTTTGGGTCACAAGGGCTCTGATGTTACTAAAAGCCCCCTCAAGCAGGCTGCAAGTTCACTAGGTCCCCAAGCACCCCACAACAGAGGGGTTGGAGGCCTAGAGCCCTGCTTCTGGAAACCTGTTACCCTCACAAACAAATGGGCACTAACAGCTGAGAGGGTCAGTGCAGTCTTGGGACCTTTGGACTCTGCAGGCTCAGCCTTCCAGTCCCACCATCCAGGCTGAAGCCAGCCCTTACCCCACTCCCTGACCGGCACGGAGGAAGGCCAGCCCTGGGCAGCAAGGCCAGGAAACAGGGGCTGCCTGGGGCAAATTCCCCAGCCTCCCTTTCTTCTCAGATCTGTCCCATACGGATCAACTCAGTGGACAGGGGCTCGGAGGCTACCTGAACTACCAAACCCCACACAGTGCAGGCTGGGAAGAGTCCTCAGTCCCAGACCCCAAAAGTGGCAGGGCAGTGAAAAGGATGGGCCAAACCTTCCTAACCACTCCAAGTCAGACCGAAGCAGTCAGTGGGGACCCTGGATGAGCCAGATCCTCTGACACTCAGCCCCCAGGAGGGATTAGGCTGTGTTGACAAAAGGGCTTAGGCAAGTAGCCGCTTAAATGGACCTTCAACTGTACTGGACTTCAGAGCTGGTCACAAGCTTAGTAAAAAATAAAATGTAATCAGAGCCCAGGACTCACCACTCAGCCTTAGGGCATGGGCTGCCTGGGAGGCCACAAGCTGGTCCTCAGAGGCACCACTCTGTGAACCCAAGACTCCCGGGGTCTCCTTGTGGGGGGACAGCAGCTCTGAGACACAACTCCTCTTCATGGAGACTCCAGCCACCCTGCAACCTCATTCCCAGTTCTGTATGTGTCAACTTCTAGAATGGGCTCTGTCTCTCCTGGGGTGTTGCTTCCCATCCCAAGACCTAGCCCAAATATTGCCAGTCCCTAGCCATGTCAGAGGCTAGAGACTGAGAGAAGCATTCCTGTCCTGAAGGACCCTGCTCTGTGCACATGAAGGCCTGGGTGGAGGAGAAAGAGGTATCTCAGGAGCCCCATCAACCCCACATCAGACCCCACAGCAACAAGCCACAGTAACACAGCTTTCCTGTCGGTGGACTTTGGCAGGGGGCTCCAATGCCAAATCCATCATTTGTAGTCTTTAAGTGCGGCCTCTCCCAGCCAGTTTCTCAACTGCAACATGGACAGGAGTTACAGCCCGGAAGACAGACACTCAAGCTCAGCTGAGCCCACCATGGTCTCCATCACTACTCATAAGGACGGAGTGTCTGAAGCTTTAACAAACTTGGAACACTCTGCCCAAGTCACTCTGCAGCAGACCTGTCTGTGAGCTGTAAGAAGACTGGGGTCAAAGGGGTGCCACCTCCCCAAATCACCAAAAGTCCTGTAAACCATACTGGGTTCTGATCACCCCTCAGGGTAGCCAAACTGCACCCCAAGCCTCATAGAGGATGCACAGGCAAAGAGGCAATGATCATCGTGGAGCTTCGTCCATAATCAGCTGTCCTGATTTCCATTCAGCACAAATTCTTCACCAGCCTGACAGCCTAGCTGCTGTCCTCACCACCAAATTAATATCCTTCCCAGAGCTCATTTATAAAGTCTCTCTACATTGCTTCCCTCTGGCTTCCAAAACCCCAACGAGAGCAATGGGTGGGGGGCTCCGACCCAGCTTGGTTCTACTCCCGGAGTTGGCAGGCTGTCTGCGGCTGCGAGCTGCGGGCCGGAGGGCAACAGGACAAGAAAACGGACTCTTCTGCCGATGGGCTGTCCTCCCCCTAAATACCAGGGAGAACAACTAGAGGTGCCAAAGCGTGGGGCCCCAGTTCTGGATTTGATGCTCCTGACCAGAGGCCCCTGGGTGACCGTGCCCACCTAGGTTTGGGCTGCTGTCGGGGAACAGCAAGATCTCACGACTCTGTCCTGGGCAAAGAGACACCCAGGGGCAAGCGGCCTGCTCCAAACAGCAGCCCGACGAGCCCGGAGGAGCAGTGGCCTCCCGGAGCCCAGCGCGTCGCCCCCATCCCAGTGCCAGGGAGGCCCGGAGCCCTCCAGCGAGCGCAGAAGTTGCTCCTCCGGCGTGGTCCGGTTCCTGGGCGGCTGGGGCTCGGCGCCCCAGGGTTCCGCGGACGCGCTAGGCGCACTGTGAGGGACCCTCTCCACGTCCCGAGCGAACCTGCCGCTCGCTCCAGCCCCGCCGCCCACTCCCGCTCCCCGACAAGTCAAGAGGCCCGGCGCCCTCGCCCTCTCCCGCCGCGCGCCCGGGCCCGGGAAAAGTTGCCCTGTGCCCACTCGCCTCCCCCGGGCCCGGCGCGCCAACTCTCGGTACAGCCACGGCGCGGGGCCCAGCGGGCCGGGCCGGACCCCCCACGCGCGCTGCGCACGCGCCCCCGCCCCGCCGGCCCCGGCCCCCTCCCTCGCCCGCGCCGCCGCGGCCGGCACTCACCGAGCGGCAGGAAATGTTTGGTGTCCATGTCTGCGACTAACTCATGCCCGGCCGGCGGCGCAGCAGCGGGGCGGCAGCGCGGCGGCCCCCGGCGCGGCCGGCCCGGGCCCGGGCGGCGGGGAGCCGGCGGCGGCGGCGGCGGCGGCGGCGCGCGGAGGCCGCGGCGCGGCGAGTTGTTGCAAAAGTCGCCCAACAATGTAAACTACTTGTGCCTGCGCGCGCCGCGCGCGCGCGCCCGCCACCCGCGCCTCCGCCGCGCGCCCGCGACCCGCTCCGGCCCGGCCTGCAGCGGGGGGAGCGGCGGGGGGAGCGGCGGGGGGCCCGCGACGGGCGCGGACTCGGCGCAGCGCCGCCGCCGCCACTCGCCCCGCCCGCAGCCGGTGCGCGCCCCGCCCGCCGCCGCCGCCGCCGCCACCACCGCCGCCGCCGCCGCCCCGCGCTCGCCTCCCAGCCCCGAGTTGTGAGCGTCCTGCAAACTTGCAAGTTTGCGTCTGCCAGGGGTTCCCGGGAGCCGTGGGGCGGCGGCGTGGGAGGAGGGCGGGGCGGCAGGCTGAAGCAGCCTTCCCTCCCCGGCTGCCCAAAATCCCCGCGGCCCGAGGTGGAGGAGGAGAGCGGGGCCGGGAGGAGAGCTCAGCGGCCCGGCCATTGTCTGCGCGGACACACAAAGAGGCCGGCCGTGGCCGCTCGGGAACCCTGGTCTGGCAGGACTCCCTATAGGAGAGCCAAGGCCCCTGTGCACCCCGACAGACACATGGGGAAACTGAGGCCGGGGTGGGGCGGTGAGCCAGAGGCAAGCAGCTAGGCAAGGGGACGCCCCAGTCCCTTCCCACTTACACGCGGGAGGCCCAAAGAGGACAGTGGTGTCCGACCAAACGCCAGACTGGGGGCGGGGCGGGGATAGTGGGGGCTCCGCGTACCCCTGTTACCCCGACAGCCCCAGACATCCTCTGAGGTGCGGGGTTCGAGAAGTGCTGCTGTCCGCTTCGGACATCGCCCAGTGGCCCCAGTCTATTTTTATACCTTGGGCAGCTCTCTGCCCTGACTTTTAAATTCATGATTTGTTTGTTTAAAAATGAAAGGAAGCACTCCTACCCAGGGAGAGCCTGGGCCTCCTCCGCAACCCGCCCGCCGTCTTGGGCGGCTGGAATTCGGATTTGGGTGTGAGCTACCTGAGCAGAGCCAAGCCAGCCTCCCTAAGCGCACTGTGTCCCTGAGCCAAGCCAGGCAACCGGCAGTCCCGCCTCCCTCCACTCCCAGCTGGTGCCTGCCAGACCAATATCCAGCGTGGAGGCCCTGGCAGAGGGGCTTACCAAAGTCCACAGGCTGCACAGAGCGGGTGCTGCCCAAAGAGAGCACCACCCCTCAAGACGAAAAGGAAAGCCCTGCCTGGGTGCACTACTGCCACCCTCCAGAATTGCACTTTTCCTTCTGTGTAAAGAGGAACGGTTGTGGGACCCTCCTAAAGATGCTTCTTCCGCAGCATCCCAGAAGGCCCACAGACCTGTCCCAGAGCAAGGCATCCCTGGTGCTCCTATGGAATCTGGGGAACCTGTCCATACAGGGCCAGAGAGAAGAAAGAGCCGAGTAAGGGCACTCAGTGCCTTGGGTTGTGCTACAAGCCAGGCCCCTTTCCCAGGCCTGTCCCATCAGGGTGGTTCCCTCAGTGTGACACACAACTTGTGGTGCTTCTGGTTGTGCACCTTGACCAGGGGGAAAAGCCCCCAGACTCCTTCCTTCATGGGGCCATTTTGAGAATCCTCTGGCAGGCTGTGAGTGGGTAGAGCTAACTCCCCAGCAAGGCCAGAGACCTGTTCTTAGAACCCCAGGGCCACACTTGGTGGCCAGCAATAAAGCACTGCCCTTCTACCATGGCCAGTGGAGTCTATGGGCTGCAGACAGCCTGCCCACACTGGGTCTCAGAACAGAGAGGATGAGGAAGGGTGGGGGTGGGGATAGAGAAACTTTAGTGGTCCCTGTTCTCTAATATTGTGGACCATTCATTCAGTCAACAAACATCAGCAGAGTCCACACTGAAGACTCGCCTCTGAGTTCTCAGGCAAGGTGTGGTCAAGACAGGGAAGGCAAGAGCAGACCCCAGCTCTGCCTCCCAGCTATCTCAGCCTAGCCAAGCCACTCCGCTCTTGCCCTCCATTCCCTGATCTGCAAAGTGCAGACAATCCCACCCTCCCTACTGGGTCCATGGATGACGACGAGCCAGGCAGTACAGAGACTATTAGGCCAGGAGGAGGGCTTGGCAAGTGACAGTTATTTTGTCACAAGATAGGGAAGACTCACAGGCAAGAGAGGCCACACCATTGTTCAGGATAGAGTAGTGCAGGCCAGAACCAAAGCACCATCAGTAGGGAAAGGAGGACAAGGCCCAGCCAGCCAGGGGCTCTGGTGACTTCCTGATGGCTGGTCCTTGAGCTGTGCCATGAAGAAGGGACATGTTTGTCCGGTTGAGTCAGGATGACACACCCAGGTGGAAGGGCTGGCATGGCAGTGGCCTAGAGGTAGGAAGAAGCTAAAAGCCAGCCTGGCCGTCAGACCACACCACTCGGGTCAGTTGTGGGCAAGCTCAGCCAGAAGGCCCCAAGGCTGGCAATGGAATCTGAGGTCACCTCCTGATGATGGACAGCCCGACTCATCCCAGCTCTCCCCCAGCCTTACCACTTGCTGTGGAGAGCTGTGAGTGCTGGGAGACAGAGAGGCCTGAACAGGCAAGTTTCCATGTGGGGACTTTAGTTGGGGACAGAGACAGTGGAAGGTTCCAGAGGTAGTACCTGCTTCTAAGAAGCCTGATCGCTCCAGGATATGGGTAAACAGTGGGGAACAGGAGGTCCAAACCCTACTAATCCAGTCCAGTCTCACATCCAGCCTCAGCAGTCACAGAGGCTGAGCAGCTCTGAGCCTTATCTTTCCAATACAGGACAGGGACACAGACGGGTCCCCAGAACAAAGGGCAGGTAGGTACTGGAGGGAGGCCCTACCTCAGACCCTCCAGCTCTGGGATGGAAACATAAGCAGGCTGCTTGTTCTTTCTGCAGCCACTGCACTCTGCCTTTCCCTCAACTTGGGGCTCTTCGGTGGGAGTGAACCCACACGAAACTGCCAGAGACAGTGGCTGTCTCAGAGTAGTCAGGACCACGCTGACCATGGGAAAAACCACCCTGGTCCTTGTATCACGTGCTTCAGCAGCCCAGAGCTTCTGTGATAACATCCCTCTCCTATGCCTACAACCTGAGAGCCATTTGTTTGGTTTGTTTGAGGTTTTGTTTTTTTTTTTAACTCCATGAAGGATGCTTTTTTTTTAAGGTTTTGAGTAAGACTCAACCACATACTCAATGCAGTTATCTCACCTTTTTTTTTTTTTTTTTTTTTTTTGGTTTTTCGAGACAGGGTTTCTCTGTGTAGCTTTGCGCCTTTTCCTGGAACTCACTTGGTAGCCCAGGCTGGCCTTGAACTCACAGAGATCCACCTGGCTCTGCCTCCCGAGTGCTGGGATTAAAGGCGTGCACCACCACCGCCCGGCTAAATGAAACTTTTTTTTTTTTTTTTTTGGTTTTTCGAGACAGGGATTCTCTGTGTATCTTTGCACCTTTCCTGGAACTCACTTGGTAGCCCAGGCTGGCCTCGAACTCACAGAGATCCGCCTGGCTCTGCCTCCCGAGTGCTGGGATTAAAGGCGTGCGCCACCACCGCCCGGCTTTGAAGGATGCTTTTTAAGGTACCTTGGCCCTTTTCTCACACTGCTTCGGCTCAGCCTTGTAAACAGTCTAGAGATTGCCTAGTGAATGGAGTTTTTAAAGGCCAGTGTTGCTGGGCACCCTGAGGCTACATCAGACAGACATCTGGGGCCCAGCAGTTCCTGGGACTCAAGGGGAACTGGGCTGTCCCCATCCCATTCCCAGTGGAATATTCTTGATGAGGAAGTTCAAATCCTGAACTAGTGGTAGATAGCAGGGGGCTGGGGTGCCCAACCCTCAACAAGGTAGACTAGGAGCTTAGCATTCTGCTGGACCCACTTCTGAACTCCCAGCACCCTAACCTACAGAGTCCCTTGGTCACCTCCCCAGTGGCTCAGTTTGGAGTGGCTGTGAGCCAAGTTGGATGATGTTAGGCGAAGCTCAGAGAGGCAAGGCCATACGGAGCTGTGACTAGCACAAGGGTCCAGACTCAACCCCCTCTCCATGCCTGTCTTTGCAGAGGGTAAGAGGCAAAGCTGGTTGGCCCCACTTGGACTCCTGTCTGTCCTGATTGGTGGCCACAGAGGACAGTGGTGCCTCTGGATCAGGGCCTTGGGGGGAAAATGTCTTCAGTCCCAGAGGGGACCTTTATGTCTGTCAGCAGCAGTAGAGAAGCACAGGGAGAGACAGATAAGGAATGCTTACAATCAGGACCTCTGTGGAAAGAGAACAGGATTAGGGGGCAGCTCTGAGCAAGAACATGTGAGATTCAGGAGCCTCCAGAGAATCCAAACCCAATGCCAAGTTAAGCAGTTCTAGGGGTGCTGGGGAAAAGTGGAGGGACGGAGTAGATGAGAGAGCCCTATTTCGTAGTTAGAGACATTGATTGAGGCCGATGCAGCAGAAATTGACTCTGGGTCCCACAGTGGACCCAGTGCCATGGGCACCAGCCAGTGGCCAGATTTCCTGAAAAGTCCCCAGAAGACTGCTGGTCTCACACACCTCCATCCAGGGAACCACAGCACCTGCCTTCTCACAGGGTGTGGGTCAGAAAGACAGGGCAGGAGATCGCAGGGAAGACTAGAGACTGGAGAGAAAGGACAGTTGATGGACTTGGAGAACGGGGTGCTGGGGGAGGTACCAGGAGGAAGAGGCCAAAACCACCAACTCTACCATAGCCCTGGGACAAAGACCCTGTGTGAACTTCGTTCTCTTCCTCTGTAAGATAAGAAGACATGATCAGTGAATCACAGAGGACTTCTTGGCTGAAAATGAGATGATGACCATGGACAGTAGATACTAACACTTCACAGGAGCTCAGAATGCCAAGGGAGACTCCCAGCCTAGGACAGGATCCCAACCTCACCTGAGTCCATACTCTCCCTGCCTCCTACACCCTACCCCTCTCCACATGTAGCCCATCAAGCGAGGAGATAATGTGTTTTATCGGGGCATTTATTATCGACAATTGCTCCATAAATTTCCTGTTCACATACATATACATACGAACTGGATAAATATTCAGAGAAAAGACTCCTTGCCCAATCCCCTGATGTCGCCAACTTGCCCCCATAAAGATAACGGGAAATGATTCATAATATTTATTTGACAGACATGATATGAACCGTAATAGTCTGTTGGGATTAAAAATATCCGTCTGTCTCTGTCATCCACCAATGTGGTTTAAATATTATGTATGTGGCCACTGTGGCAGCAGGAGAGGCAAGCGGTTATTGATAGCGCCATAAAGAGGCGTCATTTTTGCATTGAAGAATGGGTAAAGTAACCCTGGAGTTTGCCGGGTGCTTTTCCTCGGGGCTTACAGCAGGAGAAACCATACTTAAAATGCTGCTCTCCCTTGCCCAGCCCTCCAACCAACAAATGAGGCAAAGACACACCCCTGCACACATCATCCAGCCAGTGTTGGCTCACGTGGCCCAGGAGGGGAGTCCTGGCCGGGCTCCAGGCTGCAGCTCAGCCTAGGGAAGCTGCCATCCTGCCTCTGGAGGTCTGGGACCAACTGCAGGCCTCCAGAATGGGAATGAAGACCCTGATGGCCCACACTTTACCTCCTACTAGTCAGGCTGTTGCCAGCCTCTGCCCAGCCGAGAGCAAGCAGTACTTCTTACTTCTACCCCCACCCAGTTTACCCAGCTTTAACCCCCTTTCCAGTTCCCTTTGCCCTGGGGATGAAGTCCAGACTCCTAGCAAAACTCACGAGGCCTGCCCTCTCCCTCCCTCCCTGAGTCATCTTCCTCCTGCACACCAGCCCTACCCACAGCCAACCCTCCTCAGGCTAGCTGAGAAGGAATGGCTACCCCACACCTCATCTACACTGGCCACTCCACATTTTACCTGAAAGCCCAGCTTCCATTTGACACCCACAACAGTCTGCTGGCCACACCCACTCACCAATATATACATGCCTGCACACACACACACACACACACACACACACACACACACATACACACACATCCATCTTTTTAAACTCACTGTAGGCAGGCTTGCAATCCATAGCTCTCCATGTTCCCCACTAGACAATATCCCAGCACTTAGCTCATGGAGGGACACAGGGGCATTGTTTTGAAGGGGTCTGAGGGAAGCATTTCCAGTCCCTATATCACAGTCCTTCTCCACTTAGACCCCCCCCAAAAAAAGACTTTCCACCCCTGGGCCTCAATTTATCTATCAGTACAGCTGTGCCCCCCCACCCCACCCCCAACCCCTGCCTCAAGATCTAGGTCCCTCTGAGACAAAGGTTCATTTACTCATAAAGACTTCAGGGGTTTGCTTTGGAGAGCAGCCAATGGCCTGCCACTGAGACAGTCTCTGGGAGAAGGTGGCTTTACCCCCATCCTACTTCATCCTGGGCCCCTAGTCTAGCCCCTCATCTTGAGTCCCAAAAGACAAGACAGCCACAATCCCTGGGGGAGCCCAGTCCCTAGCTGATGAATTACCAGCTCATGGTGACAATTGGCCTTTGTTTGTCTCTCTAATAAGGGTCCCCTTCCCCCAAAAGAGCCTCTTCTGAACTGAGACACAAGAAGGGGCTGTCCTGGAAATGAGGTCACCCGGAGAAGGCCAGACAGATGCCTGCAGTCAGCAGGCCTGAAAGCTTAGCCCCAGGCCTCAGAGCCTCCCTGAAACAAGGAAATACCCCAAGACGGGTCTGTACTGCCCAGAGCATCACTAAGAAGCTGAGAGGTAGCACTGGTCTTATGTCACGTCACACATGTGGCCCGTCACTACACCATACCTGGTTGAGTATGGCCTCCTAGGACCCCTGCTTCTCCTATTCCTAGCCTCCTATTAAAGCACTCACGTGGGGCTCCCATGACGTCCCTGCTCTCAATACGTACTCCAGACTTGAAGGTTCCTGCTGTCCTGAACTGGAGCTTCCCTTGGGCAGGACGCCCCTAGGCTGTAGGAGCTCTCTGCTTCCTTCACAGCCTATTGGAGTCCTTCCCCAGGGTGATGGAAGCCCAGAAAAGGCAAAGAGAGAGATACAGAAGAGAAATGGCCTTAGGCCTGTGGGCTGCTCAGGGGCTCGGCAACCAACACCATCCATGAATGTCCTTGGTATGGAAGACATGAATCAGGCAGAGGGACACACCCTGTTTGAAGCTGATTGGGAAGCCCAGACCTTGGTTAGTATGCACTTGCCTCAGAACCACCTGATGTACCCCTGTAGTAACAGATTTCAAAGGAATCTTGATCTAGAAGGAATCCTAACATTCCCGCTTCTTGGCCTATAGCTTTAACAACTGGAAGGCTATGGACATTCAGGAATGGAAGCCAAGGCTCTCATCCCCCTTCCACAGCAGCAGAGCAGGGAAAGAGCCCAGCTCTGCCAGTTCTGTGCACCCTGACAGCTCTCCTCCCCTGGCTATACACTGTTAGTGGTTGTTTGGAATTTTGTTATTACTGGAGGGATGTTTAGCTTTTGAGACAGTATGGATGCTATTTTTTGGTTTTTTGGGTTTTATTTTTTCTGAGTGTCTTAGTCACTGTTCTGTTGCTGTGAAGAGATATCATGACCAAAGAAAACATTTAATTGGGGGATTGCTTACAGTTTCAGAGGGTTAGTCCATTATCATCATGGCAGAGGCATGACAGAAGCATGGTGGCATTCATGGCACTGGAGCAGTAGTTGAGAGTTACATCCTGATCTGCAGACAGAGATGCCTAGAGGGGGCAGGGTACTGGGTCTGGGATCAGCTTTTAAAACCTTAGAGCCCATCTCTAGTGACACACTTCCTCCAACAAGACCACACCTTTTAATCCTTCTCAAATAGTGCCACTCCCTGGTGACTAAGCATTCAAATATATGAGCCTCGTTTCTAGGGGCCATTCTTATTCAAACCACCACACCAAGTTAATCACATTCATGCTAAATCCAGACACAGTAGAGAGATGTTGGGATCTCAGGTCTTTGGGTTTCAGGGTCAGACCTATCTGAGCATGTACCCCTCTCTGCTGACCAGTCAGGTTTCAGCTATCAGTGTCCACCTCAAATAGGACTGACCATGTAGTGCTCTCTCCATCAAACAATGCAATGTCTCTGAACCTAGCCTGAACAAATGATCACACATGGCAGGGGCAGCAGGATCCTGAGATCAGGATGGGGGAAGTTCTCTATGCTGCAAGGGCTGGCAGTTTTCTGACAGATTTGTTGGGGGCTGGGCCACATATAAATCATGTGTCTAGAAGCTTCAATATCACTCTAGTGATGATACCCTTGCCCCAAAATTCACGGCACCATGGCTGCCAGACAATGCACATCCATGTGAGCCGAATCTATCCAAGGATGTAGCCCTTAAGGTTTGAGCTGTGCTAGGAGGCCTCCCCATAGCTTGTTCAGCCTCTGGTCTCAACATTTAAGAAGTTCTGCACTTGGAAAGCCAAGGGGAAACCAAGTACCTCTCAGCAGATCTGGGAACCACTCAGAGATGCTGAATGGCTAGGAAGGTTCCTGCTGTCAGGTAGCCACAAGGACAACAGCAGAGAGGTGAACTCTGCTTTGCCAATCATACACAGATTCGCAGCTCAGCTGGGAATGAGTGCCAGTACCTGGGACAGCTGGCTATCTCTCGCTGCACTGTGTAGACTGCCCCTGTGGTCAGCAGTGCAGAGGAGCTGGCCAGCCATGGGGCCCTGAGTATCCTCACATGAGCCTGAGCTAGAGTTGCTATACCACAATGAAAGGGAAAGCAAAAGTCAGCTTAGCTGCATAGACAGTGGGATCCCAATCCCCAATACATATGGTAAAGTTTGGAAAGAAATGCACCTTACCCTACTCACTGATGATAGTGAGGCTGTAGAGAGAGCCTGGGCTTGCACAGCCTCCTCTGTGCTTTTCCTCATCTTCCCCAATGAATTGTATTACTTTTATGATCTGATATAGTCTTGGACCCCCACCCCCTGTAAAGTCCAATATGAGCTCCAGTAGGACAGCACCCTCCACCACCTCAGCTGCATTGTCCATTGCCCCACGTCACTCGTGTAACATCGAGAAGCAGTGCTCAAACCCCAAGGACATTCTCTTTTCTTGATAAGTACCCCCCAGTGCCACAGGCCTTCCTCAGCCCTGGTCAGCCCTCCCCAAGGGCCAGTTCCCCCTCAGAGAGCGTGCAGAAACCCCAGGGTCTTCCTTATACGATAAGAAGGCGTTCACCCTTCCCTCTCCGTGCCGCAAGGAGATTTATCTGATCTGCCTACCCTGTCACTGAGCCAGGCAAGATTAATAATGCACTTAATTTCACAAGCACAGAAGGTTGCATCTAAATGGCCAAAATATTTGGACCACAGCACGACAAGTGAGCTCATTTCAGTGGTTTTAAAAGCTGACGCAGACAGGGCTTGGCTTGGTGCACAGCTGTCTTGTGCCAGCACAAGTGAATGGCTCGCTCCTCCAGGAGGAGGGTGCCCTGGACCCCAGTGCTCCAGACTCCAGCAGTGAAACCCAATACCCTCAATACCAACACACTGGACCCAAGGATGCCATTCCCTAACACTCCAAATCTGAGCAATCTAGGCTCTAGTACCCCCAAACCAGCACCTTAACCCCAACATGCTGGACCCAAGATCTTACCCAGATCCCAGCACCTCTTACCACAGCACCCCAGACATTTAAACTCACAATCTGAGACACCAGCAGTATGAACTCCAACACCTCAGATGCCAGCACCCTGAACTCAGTACCTCCAAGCCCAGGACGCCATAAACACTTCCCAGAAGAGAGCGTGGAGGGTCAAGGCTGCATGCGACAAAGAGTGGCCACTGTGTGACATATCCCAGCGGACACACTGGTATTGGACACATGTTCTGACCAGGTCCTATCCAGGACAGATAAGGAACCCAAAGCACAAGGAGATGAGGAGGAAGTGATGCCCAAGGGGGACACTGGGGCCTCCTGCCCAAGCAAGGCTTAGGGTACCCCACAAGTTCCCAGGCCCCTTGGAAGTCTGCTCTCCCTCAACCTCCAAATTTACACATTGGGACTGAGGCCCAAAGGATAAGGGGCTTTCCCAACGCTATCCAGGGAGTAGTGACCCCACCCTGCCAGGCCCCAGCAGCCCCAGCTGTCGCCCCTTCGCTGGGCTGCCTTGTCCTGTTGCTGCCCCCAGGAAGTCTTCGAACTGCTTTGTCTGGAGCCCCCGGACGTGTGTCCTCCAGAGACACAAGCATAGCAGTAAAAGGATTTGTGGCTCCACCACGTCTGTGATTGGCCTCCTAAGGCTGAAGAGGAATTAGCACCGGCCCCAGCCCCCTACACCACTCCACAAGCATTTTTCTGTCTCAATCATTCTTCCTCTGGGAAGCTGCATACCCAGCAGTCAGGCGAGGGCTCTAGCTGGTTGTCTGCTTTCCTGTGAGTCCCACAGCCCTCTGTCCTATGACCAGGGTGTCCAGTCTGGCAAGGGCACAGAAAGCTGGACTTCCCTGATGCTCTGTGGTTAAATCCCAAGTCCTGTGACTGCAAGGCCAAGGCCAACATCTTGGCTCTCAGACCCTTCCAGCATATTACAGAGCCTTCTGTGAAGGCGGTCATCTATCAGGAGAGGCAGTTTCAGAGAAGGTCATGGGTGCCGGAGAGTGTGGAGAACCCACTGGGCACACTCCCAGATGGAAGGTGCTGCAGTAACTGAGCCTAACATCTCATACAAGCGAATTTCTCCCGGACAATAACACTGGCTTTTCTTGGTCCCTTCATAAGAGGTACCCACTCTGCTATAACTGTCCCCAGGGTTCATCTGGGGCTACTGAGAAGTTCTAGGCAGGTGTCTAGGTTGTCACTATCTCAGGGGCTTTATGGTTGGCCCAACTGGCCCCTGTGGCTGGATCACCACCCCAAGATGGGTTGGCACTCACACAAGTGAGGGGTCTGTGGCTTAGCTTGTGAGGACTGATGGGCCAGGACTCCACCACCTCTTGCCGAATGCCCTAGGACACAGCCTCAGTTTCCTCTCCCGTGTGGTGGACTCTAATAGTAGACAAGACACACAGCACAATGTCCATTAAGGGCAAATAATATTCGGCTTTTGTCATAGTTTGTTTTGTCCCTGCAGTGCCAGACAAGGCATGGAACCTAGTGAGTGTCTCCTGCTTGCTGGGCAAGCCTCCACTGCTGAGCCACGTCCCCCAAAACAAAAACATGTTTGCTTTAAAAACAAAATAGAGTTCGCCTGTAAGAAGGAAACACTCAAAAACTCATCAAATTTCTTCTGTGTGACCAAGGAAGGAGGTGACACACCCCGTCCCGATGGGTAGCCTCCCTGGTCCCTACCTTTAGGGTCTCATGAGGAGGAGATGCCCTTGGACCATAGAAGGTGTGGCCCCTCCTCAGCTGGAGCAAGAGAGTATCAGGTAATATCTGCATCTACATCGGTCAGAAGTCAGTGATGCAGATGACCAAGAGCCACCAGGGCCCTGAGAAAGGCCGTGGCTTTCATTGCAGTGAGACCTGGGTTGCACTGGCCTCTGGGCTCCAAGCCTGGACAAGATTCACAGTGCTTCTTCTCCATTGCTCTCTGCCCTCTACTGAGTGGGGGCAAAAAAGCAGGGCTTGGAGTTGGAATAGATCAGCAGTGCAAATTGTGCCATATCATGGTTATCAGGCATCAGCCCAGAAAAGAAGCAAGATAAAGGTTTCTCCGTACATAGACGGATGAGATAGTGGCAGCCAGGCAGCAGCTATGTCTGAGGAAGCCAAGGTCTGTAAAAACACATGCTGGCACATGGGTCTGATCAGAGGCCCAGAGCAACGTGACAGGACAGTGCTAGTGACAATGGAGAGTGGATAGACATGGTATCTGACTATAGTTCAGGGAAATAGCTTCTGAGAGGAGAAAGATGGTGGGGTCTGAGATGGAAAGGGTGGGTTGCACCTATGTGGGAATCCACAAAATCCCTGTTCTTTCCACAGCCACCAGAAATTGCAAGAATTTATCCAACCAGGGGCCCATTTCTGCCCTAGTGCTTTGAAATAAAATCACACATATTCAGCCTGATCTCTCTAACTATAAGGATAAAGTGATATCAAGTCAAAGTGTGGAGGATGCAGCCAAAGCTGTGCTTAGAGGAAAACATATAATTTTCAAAGCTCATAGTAGAGAACTCCTAAAATCAATGAGCTAAGGTCTACCTTTTATTTTAATAAAAGTTTATTTTTAATTCTTGTGTATGTGTCTATGTAAGTGTATGTACTGTATGTGTGTGTGTGTGTGTGTGTGTGTGTGTGTGTGTGTGTGTGTGTGGTGCCCTTGGAGATCAGAAGATGGCATCAGATGCCTTAAAGGTGGAGTCATAGGCACTTGTGAGCCACACAGTTTTGGGTTACAGGATCCAAACTCTGGTCCTCCAGCAGAGCAGTAAATGCTCTTAACTGCTAAGGCATCACTCCAGCCCCACTAAAGTTTATCTTGAGATAATTTTTAAGAAGTAAAAGAGAGAAAATCCAAAATAAGAAGGAAGTTTTGAAATAGTAAAGATCCGAAGCAAAAGTCAAGGAAACAGGAACAGATCACGGGAAAACGGAAAGGCAAACATTCTTTGAAAATATCAACTGAACTGACAACCATCAGACTAATCAATAGAAAAGGGCACAGAAACATACAGAACTGAGGATGAGAACACACCATTGCAGATGATAAACACGGTGTGGAGATCACAGATTAAACCTTCAGCCTCAGCAGTGGGTAAGAGCATGTAGAAGGACCTGGGGTCTGTTCCCAACACCCATGTCAGGTGGCTCACAGCCACTTGTAACTCCAGTGCTTGGAGATCCAATGCCCTCTTCTGGACTCTATGGGCACCTACAATCACATGCACATACCCCTACACACACACACACACACACACACACACACACACAATTTTAAAATAAATCCTAAGGAAAAAAATCTTTAACCTCGAGATGTGGCAATCAGGCTAGCAAGGTGGCTCAGTAACGGAAGGTCTCGCTGCACAGGTCTGATGACTTGAGTTAGGTTCCTGGAGCTCATTTAAAGGTGTAGAGAGAACTAACTCCAGGAAGTTGTCCTCTGACCTTCTCACGCACAGGTAGTTGCTTCCATGAACACACATCATACATGCACATATAAACACACTATAATAATTTTTTTTAATATGTGGCAATGCAGCCAAAGACACAGGCTCTTGAGCAGTACAACACACTAAAATGAACAACTTGTTAAGGAACCAAACTCTGATTGGCCCTGTAACTATTAGAGAGACTGAATTCATCAGAAAACTTCCCAGAGGATGACCCAGACCTCAGTGACTTCACTGGGAAACCTGATCAGTCATTCAAGCTTTTATCAAAAAATTTCACAAAATCTTTACTGAAGCGTCAAATCAAACTCAGCAATGTGTGAAGAGAGAAACACCACAAAGCCACGTGAGGTTGCCACAAGGAGGCAATGCCCATTTCACACTTAGAAAACAATCAGGAGAGTTCACTGTATCAACAACTAAGGCACAAGAGTCATAGGAAAGTTTGATTGTTTCTTGGGGTTGGAGGGATGCTCACACATTAGGAGTGCTCATTGCTCTTCCAGAGGCGGGAAATTCTGTTCCCAGTGCCCATCTCAACCAGCTCACAACGGCCTGTAACTCCAGTTCCAGGGGGTCCCATGCCTACTTCTGAACTCCTTGGGCATCTGAGCACAGGTGGCATACACACATGCTTGCACTCACACACACACACAATTAAAAATGATAAAATAGCTGGGTGTGGTGGCACACACCTTTAATCCCAGCACTCAGGGCACAGAGGCAAGTGGATCTCTGTGAGTTCAAGACCAGCCTAGTCTACATAGTGAGACCCTGTTTCAAAAAAAGGCAAGTTACTGAGGGAGGAAAAAAAGGCTGTAAATAAATGATATACCATGTTCATGGATTAGAAATCTTGATATTAGATTTTGGAATTCCTAAATTGATTCTACACAATCCAGTTGAAAATTCCTATGTGATTTTTTTGACAGAAGTTGACAATCTAGCTGTAAAAACGCGAGTAAATTACCTAGAACAGTCCAGGCAATTTTTGAAAAAAAAAATGAAATTGAAGAATTTACTCTACCTGATTTTAAGTATGTCTACAAAAACTAGCACAAAGTAGTTTGGTGTTGGCTTAAAATAAATAAATGAAGGCTAGAGAGATGATTCAGCGGTTAAAAGCATACCGCTCTTGCAGAGGACCTGGGTTCAGGTCCCAACACCCATATCAGTCAGTTCAAAATCACCTATAATTCTAGTTCCAGAGGATCCATAACCCTTTTGATTCTGCAGGTACCTGTACTCACACACATGCACACACACACACACACACACACACACACACACACACACACACACCACACTTTTTAAATAAAATATTAAAACAATATTTTACTTAAATTATTTAATAATTTAAATTTTTAATTATTTTTAAAAATATTAAACAAATAAAAGATGATATGTATACTTTAGAACCCTGGAAAAAGGCCTCATAACAATTGACACAAGAGCCTAGACAATCCAGTAGAGAACTTGTTACAAGAAGGCTTTCAGGAGATGTATCCACTAGATACCATATAAAAAATTAAGTATCAACTCCAACATCAAACACAGATGTTAATTTGAACTAGATCACAGAAAAGTAGATGGGAAATTAACATTAAAATGCCCCTAAAGGCCGGGTGGTGGTGGTGTACGCCTTTATCCCAGAACTTGGGAGGCAGAGCCAGGTGGATCTCTGTGAGTTCAAGGCCAGCCTGGTCTACAAAATGAGTTCCAGGACAGGCTTCAAAGCTACACATAGAAACCCTGTCTCAAAAAACAAAACAAAAACAAAGCAAAATGCCCCTAAAAAGAATAGATGAAATCTTTTCTTTTTTTTTTTTTTTTTTTTTTTTGGTTTTTTGAGACAGGGTTTCACTGTGTAGTTTTTCCTGCGTCTCGCTCTGTAGACCAGGCTGGCCTCAAACTCACAAAGATCCGCCTGGCTCTGCCTCCCGAGTGCTGGGATTAAAGGCGTGTGCCACCACTGCCCGACTGAATAGATGAGATCTTTAAAACCTGATGGTAGTAATGGAACACAAAAATCCTGAATTCTTTTTTAAAGGTAAATTGAACTTTATCAAAATTAAAAGCCATCATTCTGCAAAACATGTCATTCAAAACAGAAAACCCAAGACACCTATTGATAGAAAATATGTGCAAGGCATAGATCACAAAGATATGTGTGTGTGTGTGTGTGTGTGTGTGTGTGTGTGTGTGTGTGTGTGTGTGTGTATAATAGATAAAGAGAACATTCAGGCTGTCACAGTGAGGTAGGAGAGAGAGGGTAGCTTTGGAGGCCCTGGTGATTCAAACCTGCTCCTGCCATGTGTTAGCTGCATGACTTCATCAGGCCACTGCTTCCTCAGCAATAAGAGGGAGAGAGGAGCTGTCACAGGAGGCACAACAGCTCCATCTCCATGAGCAGCAGGTTCCAGATGAGAGATGGGGTCTCGGTGGCTACCAACAGTGCAGGTCCTTATGTTCACGGTGTACATCCATGGCAAGTGTATGCTCTGTGTGTGTCCAGAGTATGCACACCCAAGTGTGGGTATGTACTCATAGTGTGCCTGTCCATAGTGTGGTGTCCATTTTGTGGTTACCACGGAATACATACGGAGTGAAAACAGGGCCAATGATAAGCAGCCAGACAGAGAGACAAGGTAACCCAGAAGGTGTGATGTGTATCAGACCTCAAACCTCAGAGGATACAGTGACTGCAGAAAGAGCTGTCAGATTGGGACATCTGGGGCAGAAATAGCAGATAACTGGAGCCTAGGAGGTTGTGGTAGGAGTCCCTTGGTGGTGAAGGAGCATTATGTCAAAGACACTTAGGGCCTGGGTTTGTAGCTCAGTTGATAAATTGCTTGGCTAGCATGTGTGAAACCCTGAGTTCAATTCCCAGTACCACATAAACCTGGTGTGGTGGCAATTCCTGCAACCCTAGCAGCCAGGAGGTAGATGTGAGAGGATGAGGAGGAGTTCAAGATCATGCTCTGCTACACAGTGAGTTCAAAGCCAGGCTGAACTATGTAAAACCCTGTCTCAAAAACAAAAAAAGGAAAGTGTCCCATACACATCCTTACCCTCCTGGGTATGACTGTGGAGTTACCCTGTCCCTCTGTCTGGCTGCTTATTCTAGGCCTGGTGTCTTCATGACCCTTGATGTCCCCTGAGCCCTGGCTCCATATTGTGCCCCACAGTGTCTGGAGCCCTCCACACAAGGGCATACAAAAGATGGCCCTAACCTTGCTGGATACAGCAAGCAAAGAGCTTTCTCCTGGTCCCCACATCCACAGCTTAGTATTTTACTGCATTCTTCTTCCAAGCCCCCAAATAAAATGTAAGAATCTATTGCACTGGGTGTGTCCAATCAGAGAAGACTTTGAGCTTTGCCCTGTTGGGAGGTGTTACCGTCTGCAGAGGAGGAGCCTGTTCCAAGGAAACCACGCGTGTTTCTCTAAGGGAGGGGAGCTTTTCAGAAGGGTGCCCCTCATCCTTAACTAGAGCTCACTCGATTTCTACAGTCAGCCCCATGACATGGCAAGGAACAGTCTCAGGGCTCCTGCAGACCTTGTAACAAATTCCAGCCTAGCACTGACTCTTCAGTCCCGTCCCTGAAGCTTAAAGACCCCAAGTCCTCATTTGTGTCAAGTCTCTTCCCCTAGGTAAGTTCTGAGGCTCTGAGAAAACAAGATGGCAAATCAGTACTGACACCTTCCTCTCTGGCTGCTACCAAAGGGAGCAGGCACTGCTCCCCTACTCCCTCAGGGCAGCTTTGGGCAACAAGCCAGAGCCTCCAAGGGCTCCTCGTTATCAAGGATCAGCAGAGCAAAGCTCCAGTCAGTATCAGGACCCAAGAACGATATGGGTGACACCCTCATGCCAGTCCCCTCCTTGTGAATGCCCTGCTTGGTACCACTACGGTATCCCTGGTTATAGTTCTTGGCTTACACTGGATTTTTCTATGGGGATGTTTTATAGTTCTATGAGTGCTAGTCTCAAAGTGTATTGCCTTCTCACATGGAGGAACCCAGACGTCAAAGCATTCTTTGTGCAAAGGAGCCCCCATGGCAAGGCAAGGCCAGGCTGGGCTTAGGCCTGAGATACTGAGCTGAACTGCCACTCACAGATGCCATGCTCATCCAAAGCATGGCTCAGAACCTGAAGCAGGCAAACATACTACCTCAGTGTCTGCTGCTATGTAACATGGGGCCTCTAGGTTTAGGAGCTCACAAAGACTGTATTCCAAGACTGTGTGGGTCAGGAGTCCCACAAGGGTCCAATGAAAGGGTCTTGACATGATGTTCTGGATGCATGTTCACAGGTATTCAGATGGTAGCAAGCTGCTCTGGAGGGTTGACTGTGGCTTTCTTTACAGCGTGATCAGATGGCTTAGCTCAGTGGGTACTATCACCTGGCAGAGCCATCTCAGTACCTTCTCAGGGAAAATGGGCTTCTGAGGTCTTGGCTAGGAGCTCACAGAATCTTGAAAGGCCCAGGCAGGGAGCTTCAAGGCTTCCTCTCACCTGGAAGTCAGGTGGCACCATTTCCATTGTAGTTTATTGGTTCAGCAAGCAGCAGAGTCACTCAGAGCTAAGGGGAAAGTATTAGACCCAGGCTCTAATAGCAGAAGAATGTCTGTGAAAGAGCTCTGTGCAGGGCTGTTTCCTTCATTGGCTGTACAGTGAACCCAAAGAAAGGTGTTTTAGCTTATTACCATCAAAACCATCCTTTTCTTCACCATTGTCCCTACCATCATCATCACTATCACAGCACCATGCACACCTGAGCAGTAAAACCACCACCATCATCAATACCATCAGCACCATCAGCACCATCAGCACCATCAGCACCCTCAGCACCATCAGCACCATCAGCACCATCAAAATAGCAGCAGCAGCAGCAGCAGCAGCAGCAGCAGCAGCAGCAGCATCACTATTAGCATCCTCAAAGCTATCAGCATCACTATCACATTACCATCCACACCTCAGCAGTACCACCACCCTCACCATCGGCATCATCACCATCACCACCAGCATCATCAGCACCATCTGTGTCATCAACACTGTTAGCATCCTCACTGCTATCAAAATTAGTATTACATCATCACCCACGTCTCATCATTTCCAGCAATCACCATGAACACTGTTAGCAGTATCACCACCATCAATATCACTACTAAATCACTATCTACTCCTAAGCATTTACCAATAATCACCACCAGCATCCCCTCTTTAGCAGCAGCAACACCATCATTATCATCACCAGTCAACATCACCATCAAAATCAGCAGCAGCATCGATACCATCAACATCACATAACCATCACTCACCATCATCACCACCAACACTACCCAAACCATCACCATCATTATTATCATCGCCATCAACACCATCATAACCATCATCGTCATCAACTCTAACACTACCACAGGCATCACCATCAACACCACCATGTCACCATCAATATCATTACCAACAATAAACATCATCAGTATCAATAACAATAATACCACCACCACAAACACAGCCATCGTGACTGTCATTATTTCCACCATTGGCAATAAAACTCCCATCACTGTCCTGGTGGCCATTCGTCTTGTGCAACACCAGCCTGTTTTGTGTACTCTGGGATCATGAAAATACAGGCACGAAGTTATGTTTGTACGCACATCTGCCCTAGGAGACGCTCCTGGCTGCAGTTTGGTCTACCCCATGCCCCTCCTCCAGTGCTTTTTCTTCATGCACCCACTCCTCTGGTCCCCTCAGAGTTTCCCACTGGGGTTAGCCTATGAATCATAATAGACTTATCATAGCCACAAGGTCATTATCTCCAAACAAGAGCCAGAGGAATCAGGCACAGAGAGGGGCAGGCTGGAGTCTCTGGAGGCCCAGCCTCTCACTCCCAGTGTCCTCTCTGCTGAGCAGCTGATAGAGCTCATGAAGTGGGAGGCAGGGGGATGCAGAGCAGACGTTGTTAGTGCAGTCTACACTAATCACGTTAATTGGATAATTGCCACTTCATGGTGTTTGGTGTTAACACAACCTTGAACTTGGCTTTCTTTCAGAAGCTTTTATCCAAACCTCTAGAGGAGGCAGCTCTGGCTGGTAAAAAGAGCTTCCTGCTCCCCACAGCCAGGAGCCTCAAGATCTCCTTTTCTAGCTGGGGAACATGTGGTAGGGGAGAAAGGCTAAATGACCCTCCCAGGTCACCTAGTGACCCGTGGATGAGGTGACATGAGGAGCCGGGTGACTGCCCACTGCCTTAGGCTCTGACAAGTAAATCACCCCAAAGAGACCAGTGTGATTTCATTTCTATTCTATCTGCAGGAGGGGGAAAAAAATCAATGTTTGCTAAATGAAAAGGAAAAAGATCGGCAGGAGGAAAATACATTTTCAACTCTTAATAGGATATCATCGACAGTGACGAGTCAGAAGTGGAGTGACAAAGTCCAATTGGCTGGGCTGGGAGGGGGGACTTGACAGTAAGGAGAGGGACATGACTTCACGGACCAGGGGCAATGAGGAGAAAGCACAGGCTGAAGCCAGCAGACACCCCCTGCCTAACTGGGGTGTCCAACACCTCCAGGCAGGTCCCAAATGTCTGTTCCCAGTGGACAGAAGGGAGACCAGGAGAGACGGTGCGGTGATTAAGTTATGGCGCATGTACTTGCTCGTGCAGAAGACTCAGGTTCAATGCCCAGCACCCATATGGTGGCTCACAACCATCCATAATTCCAGTTCCAGGGGATCCAACATCTTCTAGCCTCCAGGGCACACTGCAGTCATGTGGTGCACAGCCATACATGTACACAAAACACCCACATGTAAAACAATAAAATCAAATAAAGAAGGGGTACCGGGGGCATCCACAAAAAGATGGAAGTAAGAAAGCAGTAAGGACATAGGCTCCCTGGATGGGGATCCCTGTGACAAGAAGTTTGCATCTTCCTGTGCTCTCAGTATATTTCCAAGGATAACCTGGTTGGATGATGTAAGTCGGGGTTTTCTCTCTTCCCTGGGTGACCACAGCAGAGCTATTCCTGCCCTGGAGCAATGGGGGAATCACAGCTGATAGGTGGTCAGTTCAACTTCTGATCCCTTTCTTCCTTCCAGAAAAGATCCTGACTTTAGGGATCAGGGTGTGACAGGAAAGGGGATCAAATCCCGACTAGGCAGTCAGAAGAGGCCTCCAGAGGAAGGAGGCAGCATGAGTCTCTGGTTGGCCAAGGGAAGAGATGGAGAGGTTGCCATTGGAGAAAGCCACAGACAAAGGCTGGGAGCTGAGAGAGTCTAGGAAGGCAAAGGATAAATGGGGCACGTGTGAGTGAATGTGTGTATGTGGAGGTCAACCTCAGGTGTCAATCCTCGACCCCATCCACTTTATTTTTTTGAGACAGGTTCCCTCACAGGAACCTGGGATTTGTACTTTAGACCTGGCTGGCTGGGCAGCAAACCCCAGGGGTCTGCTTATCGTCCCTGTTCCAGCTCTGAACTACAGACCCATTGGCACTCTGCTTTTTCACAGGGATGCTGAGAATGGAGCTTGGGTCCTTGTGCCTACATGGGAAACACTGGACCAACTGAGACATCCCCCCAGTCTGTTGGCCTCATCTTGATTTCTCCATTTTGATTCAGCTTCTTTTTCCTTCCGGGTTTGTTTGTTTGTTTCTTTCATCCTGACTCTGGGTGCTCAGGAATCAACATTTCTTGGGGACTGCCATTCTGCTTAGAAGAGTCCAAGCCCTTTGAGGTGATACGCTCTCCTTGACCTGGTGTGGATGTCTCCTACACAGAACTTAAGAGAACAGTGGGTAGAGGGTGAGCCTTGAGGAGGTATCCGACACATGGGAGGAGAAAACCTGACCCAGGTGCATTGACGGGGTTGTCCAGGTTCAGAGTAGCCTGAGCCAGGCAACAGATGCCCAAATATCTCAAGCTTGTTCCTGTCTTCCTCATCAAAACACCTTTATAAGTGGTAAAACAGTGTTTCTCAACCTGTGGGTCATGACCCCAGGGGGGGGGCAAACGACCTTTTCATAAGGGTCACCTAAGACCATCAGAAAACAGATCTTTACATCACGATTCCTAACAGTAAAATTACAGTTAGAAAGAAGCAATGAGAATAATTTTATGGTTGGGGGGGTCACCACAACATGAGGAACTGTATTAAAGGGTCACAGCGTTAGGAAGGTTGAGAACCACTGCTGTAAAGTGTTGTGCATGGGCATGCTAGAGGTTGTCAGCATGCTATGACCTTAAAGATGAGTCCTAAAAGAGGGACAAGCAGCCACAGTGATTGCAGGGTGGAGTTGGGGAAACCGGCCCTTGACCATGCTCTGCTGGTTTCTCCTGATACTGGAGGGCAGGGAACTGTCAGCTCCACCCCAGGACCAGCCTCTGAAGACCCTGAGACATCTACAGTCGTCAGCAGCATTCTCTTTATGACCGTGGACTACTCACCTTGGGACACCTTCACCACAGATCACTCTCATTGCCACTGTCCCATGTGAGCCATGCACAGGGACATTTCTGCTATCAGCACTCAGGTTTGTCAGCCTTCTAGCCCACTAAGCAGACAAGGCAGGTTTAAAAACATCGCCTCTGGCACGGAGATGCTCCTGAGTTCAGCGCAGCATGGGTAATCACGGTGAATTACCATCAATCTATCCCAAAGTTCTAGAAACTGCAGTGTCAAGGGCTCAAAGGGGCAGCACACGTGAGCTCTGAAAAGTGCTTTTCAGTGTCAACATCAAGAGTTCCTGCCTGTGAAACGGCAGACACCAGGTAGTCCCTGTTGAGACAGTTTCCATCTATAATGTTCCCCAAAAGACTCAAGTGTTGAGAGTTGGGTCCTGAGTGCAGCAGTGTTCCGAGGTGACTGGGTGCTCTGACTTTATCCTTAGATGGGTTCCGAATTGAATGGACCAATGGGAAACAGGAGGAGGAGGGGCCTAGTTGGAGGAAGTGGGTCACTGGGCATTTGAAGACTAGGTAGAGATACTGCTCTCTCTCTTTCAGCATTTGCTCTAGGGAACATGGATGCCCTGGTATGAGGACATTGGAGCCCCCATGGAGAGGTGATGGCACGGAGGAGCAGAGGTATCCCACTCCAGCCATATGAGTGAGCCCTGAAAAGAGGGCCTTCCATCGGTCAAGCCATGGCAGTCCAGTGGACATCTTACTGAATACTCCTTAGTGGCCAAATGAGACCTGTCCAGTCACACCGCCCCCAGACTTTTGACCCACAGAGACTCAGAAATAATGAAGAGTCACTGCTGTTTGGAGCCACTGTGTTGAAAGGAATAGTTCCTACGCCATGATAGATAGCTGCCATGAGACTCAACTGTACAGTTTGAGACCAAGGGTCAAAGTCCAGCTTCTGGGTATTAGGGTGAACCCATTAGAAACACACCACAACTCGGAGCTGCCCGGGAAGCTTCTATGATACAATCCCTAAGACTAGGCTCAACTGAATATGAGAAATTGACACCTCTCCACGGGAGCTGAGACAGCCGTTCCTTTATGAGGATCCATTCTTGAGAGAACTAATTGAGTCCCAGTAGACCTGCCCCACCCCAATGAGAAGTCATTAGTTCCTTCTGAGGCTGGAATCCCAATGATCTGAAATCAACTCACTTGAGTCCGCTTCCTAATGGTCCACCATCTCTCAAAAGCCTTACAGTAGGGACCACACATCCAACATACAAGCCCCTGGATGGTGAACACCTAAACCACATCCCCCTTCCTTCACTTTTTTGTTCTGTTCAGGCCCTGGGATTACGTGATGTCACCCCACGTGGGTGGACATTGCTTTATTTATTGAACAGTGGTTTATCCATTCTAATGCTATTCTCATCCAGAAATGATGTTTCACTGGGTAACTGCACGAGCCAGCTGAACAGACACATAAAAATGGTCATGGCATCCCACTTAGGCCATTTGAATGAAATGGAAATAGAACACACACACACACACACACACACACACACACACACACACACACTCACACACTAGAGTCCATCATTCAAGGTGCAGCTTGGGGCAAGGGTGTCCAGAATATTCACAGAATTGTACAACTGTCTTCACTACCTAATTCAAGAACAGTTTTACCACCCCCAAAAAGAAGTCCCCTATATCCGGCCACCGCTCACATCCTGCCCTTCCCCTAGTCTCTGAGAACTGTTACTCCACTCTGTGGATCTGCTTGTCCTGAATGCTTCCTAAGAACAGGGTGACATTGTGTGCAGGCTTGAGGTCTGTGTCCTTTTTATGGCTGAACACTACTCGCCAAGCCACATGTTGGACATTGGTTATTGTTACTAGAGGTGTCCCACCCTCAGGGCTAGAGAAGCTGTAGAGCCACCATCTGATCGAGATATTATGGATGTAAACTTACATTTTGATCAAGTTTAATCTGAGAGCTGTGCCTCGGGAGGGGAGGTGTGCCCTGTGGGTGTTTAAAGGCACTTGTCTTATTGAGTAAAAGACAGAATGGGCTGCAGCTTGAGCCTGTTTCTTGATGTTAAATACCCCTGTTAGCTTGGGATGGAGTGACACCAAGAGGTCAGGGGTCAGGAAGGGCTCTTGCCAAGACAAAGCCTCTCTTGACCCCAGCACTTGACCCAGTCACTGAGCCCCTGAGTCCCAGAGCCCCAGGGACCAGGCCGGGTGCTTCCCTGCCCCTGCCCGGCAGACACTTGGGGCTGTGGTTCAGGCTCCGACTTTTCTCAGTTCCTCACTTGCCCTATGGAACAGTGGACATGGCTGCCACACCGGAAGCTGTCTGGGACACTAGGGAGCCTCAGCTTTGTGTCTCTCCACAAGGAGTCTGGTTCTGGGGACTGAACCTAAGGACTTGTGCACGCTGCTATCCTCAGCCCCAAGCGATAGATCAAGGAAGAGGAGCAAAAGCCGCACTGGGTACATGATCCAAGTGGGGGTTGGGCAGGTGTCCTCTCTGTCCTCCCCCCACCCAACACACACAAACACACACACACACACACACACACACACACACACACACACACACACACACACACAGGCTGGGCACAGGCTGGGCCTCTCCCTCCGAAAATGGCCTTCTCCTGTTAGAGCAGGAGGAAGCAGAAAACAGAGAAACTTGGAGTAACTGGGGAGCCATAGACCAGGTCCTGGGAAGGAGTCCCCAGGAGACAAGTCAGCAGGCACCCTGCTGTCAGTCATTATGGGCCTCATCCACTTGGTACTGCAGAGCACACCAGAGCTCCAAAGCTGGGCTGGGTAAAGGCAAGGCCTTTCCCATCCCAGCTTAGGCCATCTATCTTGGTCTGTTCCTATTAAAATACATAATAAAAGGAAGAAAAGGCTGGGCCAGAGGGTGAAGGGGAGAAAAATGATGTGGCTGCTGGGCCTTTGTTTGGCCCTTCCCCCGCGCGCGCACACACAAGACCTCGGGCAGGGAGGAGAGAAGGGGCCCTAGGCTGCTGCAATCTGGGCAGGGGTGGAGCTCCAGGCTGACCCTGTGGGGAAGAGAAGCTCCTGGGGCACGGGCTGCTTCTGCCTGGGCCTGTTCCACCACACACAGCTGCCTGGGTGCCCAGAGGAAGGCATCCGCTCCATCCCTCCGCAGAAGCAGCTGTGCAGCCTCAGGCCAGCCACTCTGAAGGCCCGGGGCAAAGCCACAGGCTCTGACAGCCTCCGTAGGGCATGGAAACTACACACTAGTTTGATAAAAAAAAATGGTTCGGGAAATGCTGCCGCCCCAGGGGCTACATTCCGGCTCCCATTGTAGGTCCTGAAGAGGCCTCGGTGACACTCACCCACCTGCACATCCTGCCACAGGGTGGTAGCTTTAGGAGGTGGGGGTCTAGTTGGAGGAAGTAGGTTACTAAGGACAGGCCTTTGAAGGTTCTACACCGCTCACTTCTTATCTGCTATGAAATGAGCATGTTGCAGCCCCAACCCGCTAAGTTTCCGCGTCATGCCGTGGAGGATGAACCCCCTCTGAAATCATGACAAAGCCACCCTCCTTTAAGTTCTTCAGTCAAAGGTGACAACAGTTAACTAACACAGCCCTAGAGTTACAACACATGGCCTGTGGGAAAAGCCAAGCCCCCTGACAGACCCAGCAACCCCTCAGTCCCTGCCTGTAACAAGCATCACCTCTGGGCACCTCAAAACCATCATTATGTCTCCAAGTGGTATGTCCAAGTTCTAAACCTAAAGATCCCAGGCTGTGACATCATTTAATGGAAGGGTTATTATAGGCATAATTGGTTGAGACGAGATGGCAATGGTTAAGATGAGTGGACTGAGGCTGGAGAGGCTGTTCAGTGGATAAAGGACTTGTCACACAAGGATGAACATCCAAGTTTAGAGTTTGGATACCTAGCACCCGTTAAAAGCTAGGCAGATATGGTACCTGCTTGTAATCCAAGCATTAACAGGCACAGACAGGGCCTAGGGCAAGCTGGCAGGCTAGATTAGTCAGAATTGGTAAGCCCCAGGTTCAGCAAGAGACCATGTGCCTCAATAAATAAAGTGGACAGTGATTGACACCCGATGTCCACTTCAGGCCTCCACACACATGTGTGCACACAAGCACCCCCACACATGCACCATACATACATACACATTTTAAAAAATGAGTGGATTCCCAATCCCGGGCGACCAGGGTCCTCATAAGACAGCATGTGAGGAGAGAGGGAGGGGGGACATGCACACACAGGGTTAGAGGCTGGAGGGGGGCAATGATTAGCCAAACGACCCCAAGGTTTGCAATCCCACCAGAAGCTGGGAGGAACAGGAAGAACTCTCCTTAGACACAGAGCGCCCTGTGCCACCTGGCTTCTGGCCTGCCTTCTGGCTTCTAGAACTGGGAGATGGGAGGTTTCTGCAGTTTTGTTGTTGGTTATGTGTCTATGTGTGTGCATGTATGTTCAGGCGTGTGTGTTTGTATGTGGGGGGGTGGGAGAGAGAATGTATGAGTGTGTGTGAGAGAGAGAGAGAGTCATGTACAGTATGGTGGTGTTTTTTTGTTTTGTTTTGTTTTTTGGAGCTGAGGACCAAACCCAGAGCCTTGTGCTTGCTAGGCAAGCGCTCTACCACTGAGCTAAATCTCCAACCCCAATAATCTGTCTTTTTTTTTTTTTTTTTTTTTGGTTTTTCGAGACAAGGTTTCTCTGTGTAGCTTTGTGCCTTTCCTGGAACTCACGCTGTAGACCAGGCTGGCCTCGAACTCACAGAGATCCGCCTGCCTCTGCCTCCCAAGTGCTGGGATTAAAGGCGTGTGCCACCACCACCCAAAGTATGGTGGTTTAAATGCATCTGTCCTGCAAGCCTTAGGGATCTTCCTGTCTCTGGCTGTTGGGAGCCAGGATTACAAGCATACAGCACTATGTTTGGCTCTCTTACATAGGCTCCAAGGTTTGAACTCTTGTCTTGATACGTGCTCTGCAAGGGTTTGCTGACTGGCCCATCTCCTCAACCCTGTATCTGCTGTTTTAGGATGCCTGGCTTTTGGACTTTGTTGACAATATGAGAAACCCACGCACCTAGAACCTGGGACCCTGAGGATCCCTGGGCCTCCAGGCTGGCTCTGGCAGGGTCAGAGTTTGTCCACCACTGCAGCTTGGAAAGAATGTGCAAATTGGCTGTCCCGCTCATGGAGCTGGCCAACCTTTATGTAGTCAGAGAGCTCTAGGCTGGTGGCTAGGTGGGTACTGCCACTCCTTCTCTGAAGAGAAAATCCCACAATTCTGAGGCCAAGGATTGCTACAACATAAAGGCCACAGTGACAACTCACACTGCCTCATCAGGTACCAACAGAGCCCCTTCTCCATTCTGTTGGCTGCATCTCCAAACTGTTGGCTCTGACTTGGAGTTGGCATGGCTTGCAGCTGTGCACACCAAAGCCTGCAAAGCTAACTGTCTCACCCCTGGGTGGCTGCACCCACCCAGGAAGGTCAGGTCCTCAGGGATCAGGTGTCTGTGAAAACTATCCCTGAGAATCATCTGGAAGTTCCACGTTTAGCAGGATAGGGTTCCTGAGGTTGACCCAAGTTTGTTATCAACACCATGTATCGAATAACCCCCTGCCCCTCCGGTCTCCCCTCTGAGGGGTCAGGGCTCTCTGTGGGGGCCTGCTTGTCTACTCAGCTGATTCCCATCATGAGCTCATGAGGGTGAGCTCAAGCTGTGGTGAAAGAGATACTGAGACAACCCATCCACTTTTGCAGAGTCTACCAGGAGACCGTCCTGGCTGCCCTTCATGCTTGTGATGGTGTCACAGTCCCGGAAGCAGATCTGGGAAGAAGTCACCAGGGCAATTAGAGTATTAGTAGAGAGATGTCAGTGCCAGGCCTTACCTGTCACCTGTGCCCATCAGCTCAGGTGAGACCCAAGGCCCCATAAGGCATGTGTCCACACCAGTATACTTCCAGCTCCCAGCCTACATCCCTGACAGGGGAGCCTTGGGAAGGAGTCCCCCATACCCATCTCCTTAGCATCTGATAACTTGGGAGTCAGCTCACTGGACAGGGAAAACCAATGAGGAATCTGAGCTTCCACTAGATCCTGGGACAGAGATGGCCTCAGCCCCTGTTAGAAATAAGACAATAGTAGCAAATTCAGGAGAATCGTGAAAATGGAGCAGTCTTAAACATACAACTTTACAGAGTGGGACACCAACGTGGAGAAAAGACACAGAAGGTTGGGGTGCTGATTTGGTGCAAGACAAACGTTTATTTCTGTTTTGTTCTAACTCTTGTTTTTAGACATTCGTTGTATATGTATGAATGTTTTGCCTGTATGTGTTTATGTGTACTACATGTGTGGCTGGTGCCTTTGGAGGTCTGTTCCCCTGGAACTGGGATTATGGACAGTCTGAGCCACCATGTGGGTGCTGTACAAAAGCAGCAAATGCTCTTAACCACTGAGCATCTCTCCAATCCAAGACAATGACTTTTAAATTCCCCACATCTTGAGAAATCTCTGTTCTTGTTTCCCATGGGCCAGGACTTGTCCCCTTCCCAAATCCCCTATCTCATTATCCTAGGACACAGAGTCTTATCTAATGAACAATTTGGGTCTTGAGATTGCTGTTTTTTTCTGATCGTGGGCTCAGTCACATGGCAGACTGCCTGTACCTTTCCAACTCTCAAGAGTTCTGAGACAAACAGGGGCCAGCTGCCAGCTAGGGGAGAGAGGGGCTGGCGCCTCTGGCTTCTCTGTAACTCTGGCACTCTAAGTACACCTCATATTGAAAAATGGACAATCCACTTTTTACAGCTTCTGCCAGGAATAGCACCCACGCCCCACATCCAGGGGCGTGCTATCCAGGATAGCACGTAGACACCAACAAGAAAAGACCCTTCCAGGCCTGGGGAGATGGCTTGGTTGGTAAAATGCTTACTGTGCAAGCATGAGAGCTTAGATTCAGACCCTTTGCATTACATAAAAGCCAGGCATGGCAACATGCCTGCAACCCCAGAGCTGGGGGCAGAGATGAGTGTATCTCTGGGACTTATTGGCCAGCCTGTCTAGCCAATCAGTGAGCTCCAGGTTCAGTGAGAGACCCTGCCTCCAAAAACAAGAGAGAGGAGAGAGATTGAGGAAGACATCAACATCAACCTCTGGCCCAACTCATGGACATACATATACACCACACAGGGACAAAAGAGAGGAAAAAGTCCCCCTGCTCCCCTGCAACATCACCAAAGACTTCTCTGTCCCCTCCCAGACTACACCAAGGAACAGCTCTCTGTCCCCTCCCTGGCTTGCTTATGTTCTACTGTCTCCCAGCTGCAAAACTCCCTGGGGCTTGCTAGAGTGCCAACTACTTCGCTCGTTTGAAATGGAAATTCCCCTCCTCTTACACTCATTGTCACTCATATTTTTCTCTCTAGAAGCAGGATGTGGACTTGATGGCAGCTCACAGTGGCTGGGGCGCAGAGGAACTCGCACAGCTGTTCCCACTTGGGATCTGGGTCGGTGCAGAGTACGGGCTTCGATCTGATCCTGAGTGGAGATGGGAGATGAGCCAGCTAGCAGAGCCCAAGTCAGGGCTCCCTGTTAGATAGCTGTGCAAAATCTAGGTCCCAAGGGCCTCTGCCCCTTCCTGTGGCCTTGGAGACCACGGGACTCTGTGTCTTTGCCCTGTGCACCCCTACCCAGGAGTGAGCACCCTGTGTTCACACACCTACCCAGGAGTGAGCATTCTGTGTTCAGGGTCTACAGCATGCTGGCCAGGAATACCCCAACCTTCCAATCCTAACTTGACTATTTCTGCTCCAGAATTGGCACTGACCAGTGCTCATAGGGCTAGTGGCAACAGGGCTTGGGTACTCTCCAGGCTGAGCAAGGCCTGGAGTCACACAACTTTTTTTTTTGGGGGGGGGGGCGGTTTCAAGACAGGGTTTCTCTATGTAGTTTTGGTGCCTGTCCTGGATCTCGCTCTGTAGACCAGGCTGGCCTTGAACTCACAGAGATCCGCCAGGCTCTGCCTCCCGAGTGCTGGGATTAAAGGCATGCACCACTGCCGCCCGGCAGTCACACAGCTTTGAACTACTTCCTTGGCTTGCTCTCTATCTGGCTGTGTCACCTCTTGAGCTAGATGAAATTGAGATGATAACAAAGGTGACCTTCAAGATGGTGGTCCACCCCAGGAGTCCCCATCCTTCCTCCCCAAAGAACAAGGCTGCCTTGTATAGGTGTGACAGAAGTGAACTGAGTAGCCATTAGCACCCCCATTGGAGCCACAACCCCTGAGCTCAACTCCAGGGTCTATGCAGCATCACTTGACCACAAAGAAGATCAAGCCACCAACAAACCTTCTCAGGACAGAGCAGGTATCACTCACAATGACATCCAGAGGTCAGTAGAGACATGGTGTATCTGCATTGGGGCCCACATGTGAGCAGGCCTTGCACACATAGCCCTGCACACAGGCATGGGCCTATACACACAATATGCAAACATGTCCCGCCAGAGCAGATCACAGACTCTCATAAACTTGTGCAAACATGTATGCATAAGCATGCAGACCATGTAGTAGAATATGCATCCATCCCCCAGGGAAACTGAGGAATTCACTCCGACCTGCAAAGAGCAAGCACACACAAGTAGATGTGAATTTGTGCACAAGGTCTGGGGTGCCTGGGCAGCAGGCTAAGCACCTTTTCTTTGTGAGTGAGGGTGGGTCCTGAGGAGACACAAATTGGCTCTGTACACTACATGAAATCTACAGGGGGAAGTTGGCCTCATGAATCCATGGGGGTTGGGGATAGAACAAAAGGCCAGAGAAGATGGACCCAGTCTCTCTGCCTGCCTGCTGGAGTGCAGATATGGTCTTCTTGGAGGCATTGGCTCCCCTGGGTCTAGGATCTCCAGCCCCAACTCAGCAGCACCTCAGATTCCCCTGGAAGCCAGAGAAGATCCTGAGACTCAAGAGTTCCATAGTCACGTGAACCAGGTCACGTATAAAATCCTAATGGGCCTGTCTCCCTGGAGAACCCTGGCCAAGACGCTGCCCCAGCAAACAGCTCACAAGCAATACCACTCTTCACACAATCATACAGTAACCACACAGGCTTGGAGAATGGGGGACTGTGCCCATAACTTTCTACTGCAGGGCTCAACTCTATCTCAACAAGCATGTGACATCACTACACCTTCTTCTCGGCCCTCAGATGAGAAGAAAGAAGCTCACTCAGCTAGCAGTAAAGGGTGGAAATGGGTCCCCTGTGTGACTCCATCTGTTCCTGTGCCCCATTCTCCCAGTCTATGCTACACATGCCAATCTTCTAACCCAAGGAACCTGGAACATCCTAGGGGCCTGAGCAGGCAGGCACAGGACCCAGAGTGTACCTCAAGACCTATGCCAACTCACATCTGGGGTGCAGGAGGCTGTAACACAGGCCAGTGTGCCCACAAATCCATGCATGAACCCCACATACATTCACCTTAGGGCTGAATCACAGTGCTGCCCCACCCCCACATAACAACTGTCCAACTCCTACCCGGAATGGGTAGAAGAGGAGACCCATTCGCTCCCTCCCTGTCCCCAAAGCAATGACAACATTTTCTCTCCTTCCATTAACTGAGGCTGATGGATTGCCCCCTGTGATGATTTAGCAGCCACTGGCCAGCCTATGAAGTCACAGTCATCCTGCCAGGGCTGTGGGGTGGCCCCAGCACAGTCCATTAAACACTGGCAGCCGTGGCCACTCTCCAGCCTTTGACAAAGGGTGAAGGAGATGCCCAGACTCCATTGTAGATCCTGAGTCACTAGCCAGGACCAGGCAGCCCTTGTGTCAAAGCCCCTCTAAGATCCACATTCTCTACTACAATGAAGGATCCAGGCAGAGAAGACCTATGTCAAGAAAGGGCCCAGCAAAAGTCAAGAGAGCCCATGGGCCTGATACCACCTGAAATCATGAGAGTCACAGCACTTACCAAGGATCCCAGCCAAAGTACTCACTAAAGCACTCAGGGTTCATACACTGAAGGATATAGGAAGCCGCTACCACCCCTCCACCTGCTGTAAAGCAGCACCAGAATGTTAGATAGGGGAGAGGAACAAAGAAAAACATTTCAAGACAGGCAGTGGTGGTACACGCCTTTAATTGCAGCACTCCCAGGAGGTAGAGGCAGCCTGGTCTACAGAGTGAGTTCTAGGACAGCCAGGGCTACACAGAAACCTTATCTTGGGAAAAAACCAACAGCAACAAGAAAAAAAGAAAGAGAAAGAGAGACAAACAGAGAGAGAGAGAGAGAGAGAGAGAGAGAGAGAGAGAGAGAGAGAGAGAGAAATGCCATTTCAGGAAAGAGCAGGACAAGCCGGAGAGATGACTTAGTGGATAAAAGTACTTGCTGCTCTTCCAGAGGACCAGGGTTTGATTCCTATCATCCACGTGATAGCTCACCACTATCTATAACTACAGTTCCAGAGATCTGATGCCCTCTTCTGTCTTTCACATGGTGCATAGACATGCAGGCAAAATACTCACATGCATAAGATAAAACAAATAAATCCTTTTTTTTTTTTTTTTTTTTTTTAAGAAAAAGAGGTGATTTTTAGACCTTTGTTCTCTGACAGGTCTGCTGTGCTTGGGGGTGGTGTGCACAGGAGGCCACTTCCTGCTTTGCTCCATTCCACAGACCAATCAAAAAGCCGTCTAGGCTCCAAACCCCAGCCCCTGAACCAGACACTATTGCTCCGTGGCTGACAATGACAGGAGGGATACTGTTAGGGGAAAGAGAGTCCTGTCTCTGGGAGTCTGGTCAAAGCCAGCTTGCTGCTCTTGAGTTTCCTAGTCGGCCTGGACAGACCCATGTGACCACTACCCCATTCTGATGAATCCATCCTCCTGCGGAGGCTCCTTTGTACCCCAACCTGGCAGAGGGGAGGGAACAGCTTGGGTCTTGCTCTGGGCAGGGGCAGGAGAGGTCTCTGCTTTATAAATCCCCTGGGGTGAGCTCCCCCATCCCCTCTGCCTAAGCCTAGCCTATCTCTGGCAGCCAGGGCCTCGATCCCAGGTGTGAGACTGTCACCAAGATAAAAGAGACGTAATTAAATTCCAATCAGCTGAGTGATTTGTTATCATAATGTAATATTTCCCTCCAGCCCCTGACTCCCACAGATCTGTCTCCGTCAGGCCTTCCAGGTGGGGGGTCCCTGCCTGTTACCCTGGGCCCAGCTGCTGGAGAAGCCCCTGGAGGTGATGTCCACCCGCTTGTTCCTCCCAGCCACACACACATGTCCCTCCCCCAGTGCCAGGCCCTGAAGGTGATAATGAAGTCATTTTTCTGAGGAACAGTCACCTGGAAGACAGCCTTGTCTGGCTAATCGAGCTGGGAAGGCAGACCCAAGGGACAGAAGAGGAGGGAAGGGAGGGCTGAGCACAGAGGGCAAGGTGAGCAAGGCAGCTGGGGGCGGTGTGATGGGCTGCAAGCTTGCCCTGTGGCCGCATGGGGTGACCTATGCAGGAGCCCCCGCCTGCGCCCTGCCCGACGCAACCGTGGCTAGTGGCAGGGCCATGAGAAAATGGAAATGCGGGTGGAATGCTGTCTTTGGGGACTGTGATAACCTGGGGAACCACCATGGAAAGTCTCACTTGGGCCCCACGTGGCTTCTGACAGCATTTACTCACAGATTCCCCACAAGGACCTTTAAGGAACCTTTAAGGAATGCTTGCCTTCTGGCCTCACTTTATGAGTGTCAAGACTACGATCCACCCTTGACTTTTACTTGTGGCCTCACAGAACTCTTCCTGGTGTCACTGGACACCCCAGGATACAAACACAAGGGACTATGTCATTTCTTAGCATGGAGATCCCTGCAGAGAGCTGGAGGCTGAGATCTCCTGTCACTCACTGGTCTAGCACTTTGGTTTCCTCTTGCCTGCCTGGATAGTTGGGGTCAGAGGCCCATGGTATACTATCTGCAGCCCTAGGCTGGTCACCTCCCTGGCCCTCAGTTTCCTCATCTATGAAATGACTGTCATCTTCATAGGTTGTCTGAGGACAGAGGCCCTGGTGTGTCTAGCGCAAAGCTGGCTGGGCTCAGCACTCTCGTTGACCGTGAGCAGCAGCAGTGGGAAGGAATGATCTGGAAGAGGCAGCGGTGGGAACAGCAGCTTGTTTACACCTTTCTGCTTCTGCGGCTTCTACATTTGCTAAAACGGGTCTGTTGACTTTTCAGGGGTGGGAGGTGCAGGCTGTGTGTGGCCAGCTTGGCAGGCAGAGTGGTGAGTGGGCAGCCGCGAGGCAGTGGGCCCAATGTAGGCAAGTCTACTCCAGGTCTTACACTCACTCATGGAGGGAGGAGCTGATGGCAGAGGGCACCACCAGCACCCATCCTAGACCTGAACTGGGCAGGTGTGGCCCGGTTCCAACTCAAGATTACCTCTCAGAGTCAAACTGTCTCTACATGGTGAGGCACACGGACGAAGAACCTGTGACTCTTCCCAAACTCCAAGAAGGAAGGCAGCCCCAAGAGTTGTGGGAAGTTTCTGAACTCGCACAACTCCAAGGGCTAAGAGCTGAGGCTCAGACACAGTGTACCAGCCAGAGGGCTCTTCTGTAACTAGGGGGCTTCTGTCTGGGCCGGGTCAAACCCCAGCCCAAGTTCTGCCGCTGCTGCTGGTGACGCATCATGGATGCTGGAGGCCAAGCCACTTCTGAAGAAACAGAGGGAAAGATTGATATTTGGAGTCATGAGAGGTCACAGAGGAGTGCTCATGACTTTCCTTCACCCAAATGACTTTTTTTGGAGACAGGGTCTCATGTACCCCCAGGCTAGCCTCAAACTCACTATATATAGGCAAGGACAACCTTGAGTTGACCCTCGTGCCTCCACCTCCCGAGCACTGTGATGACAAGCATACACTGCCATAACTGGTTTGTTTGGTGCTGTGGATGGACTCCAGAGATTCCTGCGTGCTTCTCACTGAGTTGCATCCCCAGCCCAAAATGTGACATTTTTAAAACAATAAATAAGAGACGCAATGTGCAGATGTTTAGGGTGTTGCTATCAGAGCTTCTTAGCTAGGGAGAGATTAGTATCTAGAAGCATTTTACCTAGTTCTGCCTTGAGAAGATTCTGAGATGGGACTGGAATGTGCACAAGTGCGTACACACACACACACACACACACACACACACACACACATACACGGTCCAAGCAGGCAGGCACAAGCTCTTAGAAGAATGGAAGCAGGTGGAATCTCAGGAGGATGGGGCTTCCCCAAGGGCTACTGAGGTCCAACCACTGTAGGCAGCTGCCCAAAGGAGTGGGCTGTTACGTGCCCTCCCCGAAACATATCCTAGAACCAATGAAGCTGTGACCATCAGGTGAGGACAAGCTGGAGGAGATAGGGAGGATTCTGGGCTATACATCTGTGGCCAGATCATGAGCCGTTCCTCTGAAGGGCAAAACACAACCACCCAGCAAGCCATACAGACCAGAACACCCAGAGCTGTGCCCCAGACCCCTGAATCTGCTGGTAAAAATGCAGTTCCAGGCCTGTCTGGGTCACTAGCAAACCCAAGCAAATTTGAGCCCCTCTGCTGGTACATATAGGCCCAGTGTGAGGCCCAGGTGCAGGTAGGCCCCTATACAAAGCCTAGCACTTCAGATCTGGCTCCCCGAGATCTGTCCTATAAGTAAAGCAGGCAGGTATGGAGGGGACCCCTGAGGGAAGCCAGGGAAACTTGGGTCTCCAATGGTAACAGCTGAGATAGTGATGTAGTGTGGCTCTGGTGTGCCACCTGCAATCTATTGCTCTTGGCTGACTGGGTGTGTTGGGAACTAGTCTGTGGGAGAAATGGCCCTGGTTGATTAGTCATGTCTGACACAGGTGCAGGAGAGAGTCTGACAGCTGGAGAACCAGCTTGCCATGTAGAAGACTGACTATATCCCAACACTGCTTCTTCCTGCTTGCTGGAGTGTGGTCCCAAAGCAGCCCTGCTCTTCCATCAGAAGTGTCTGTTTCCCTCTGAGGCTCCTGTGACAGCCTGTCACCCCAAGCCAGCCACACACCTGTTGGACTGCCTCTGCATCTGTCCACCTCATATCTGGCCATCTATCTGTCCCTTCATCAGCTGGCTGGGTCATTCAAGAAGCTCTAGGAGAGGTCTAGAGGGAAAGGTACCAGAAGGTGACCAGCGGCCTCCGGGTGTGCCCTGTCCTTAGGGATCTTCCAATCCTTGCCTGAAAATACCACCCTAGAGCTGGTGGGATGGACTGAACCCACAGGATGTCCCAGATGACCAGTCAGGACTTGGTTGTATGAGGACCCTGAACCCTGGGTAGGAGCTTCAGAGGGGAGGGGTCTTCTTCCTGGAGGACACCCTTTCGGGGAGGGGCAGCAAGGAGAGTATGTACAGGAGGTACGTGGAACCAATGTGTGTGCAGAAGGGCCTAGGGGATGGTCTTCGTATAGGACGCTGACCTCCAATCAGCCTGGCTTAGACCAAGTTCACCTCCCTCCTGCCACCTCAGGGCCGTTGCTAAACATCTCTAGGTTTCACCTTCCTTATCTGAAAAACGGAGGATCATCCTCACCTCGTGGAAGCAAGAAGGCCCAGGCTGAGACACAAGCACTGGACAGGAGGGCAGAGTCCCTGGCCTGGACAGACTCACTATAGTAAGAGGCAAAGCCGACACCCCAGGTGGCTCTCAGCACAGCCCAGAAATTGTCCTGCCCGTCCTGTCTACGAACAAACGAGTCAGGAAAGGGCCCAAAGCCTCGCAAGAGGGAAGGAACACGCTGGGGAGAGGGAAGAGGCGGTTTGTGCCAAGATGGTTATAACAACCCAGTTCATGCTGCGAAGAACTGGAAAACACCCAGGCGCCCAACAATAGTGTGTGGGGTGTGGGGAATCAGCGGCCACAGAGGCAGCTGCATGGACCCTGTGGGCACAAAGGGTTTGGCAGAATCTGCACCAGGGTGGGAGTTGGTAGGATGGATGGAGAAGGTGTAGGCACACTGTGGAGGGTCTGGGTGAGCATACTCAGGGGTGGTGATTTGAGTCTCCTGTGCCCTTGGCTGCAGGAGCCCCTAAGACTCGCTGCACTCCTTACAGTCTAGGGAAGGGACTTCAGTATCTGGTGCTTGAGGACCACCTCCAGCCTGTCACTATTGAAAGTGTCATCCCCCTGTCTTCCCCTTGCTGTGCCTCAGTTTCCCCCACTATAAACTGGGTGGCCATAGCTCCTCTAGCCTGAGAATGGGAGCATGGCTCCTGGGTATTCAGAAAGGGACAGCTGCTGCCTTTTTGTATAGAACTTGCCAGAAGAGGGGGTTCCTGCGGACAAAGGTAACTTCGGCACTCACCCCACCACCACACACAGTGATGCTCATATCACCTGAGGCTGAGCTCTGCAGGCCTTTAGCATATTTCCCAGATTGGATCTCCATCAGCAGAGGAGCAGTGGATGAGAGGGAGGGGGGCCATGCTTCCCCAGCCCCAGCACCGGTCAGAGCCCAGACCTGGGCACCACAGGACCTGGGTAGCAACATGAGGACTCCCCCAGCTGGGGCATAAGCCATTGGGCAGAGTCAGGAGCCTAAAGGTGCAGACAGGGCTGGGACCACAGCAGTCATGTGGTCAGGGTGAGGAATAGTGGGGTTTCTGCTCCAGCCTCCCTCACTGGGGCTGCTGTAGCAACCTTGGCCCTAGAAGAGCAGACACATGGAGACAGCAGGAGCTTTGGGGACCCAAAGGAAAGCCTCCAGAATTGTGAGAGGATCCATAGCTCCTAGGGAACCAAGGCAAGAGCTATGCACTTGGACCTCAGACCTAGCTAGGGCTCAGCCCTAATGTGGGTCTTTCCTGGATCCTTCAAGGAAGACCCAGACATGGTCAAGACCATATGTTTTACAAAGGCTTTTCTTGTTATCATTTCATTTAGCTCATAGCTATCACTATCATTTTGATTTTTATATACTTTTTATTTAGCGCATGCACACATGTGTACCTGTTATGGCTTGCAAGTGGGGGTTGGAGGACAACTGTTGGAGTCAGTTCCCTCTTCCCACTGTGTAGATCCAAGGGACTGAACTCAGACTGTCAGGCTTGGCAGCAGGTGTCTTTACCTGCTGAGCCATCTCGACAAACCCAGACCCATCATTTCACAAATCAGGAATGGAGCCTCTACACAACGGCAGATTCAGAATTCAAACATGGTCCCAGGCGGGTCCTTATTCTCTCATTGAATCACTTTACCCCTGCCTTCTGAGAGGGAAAGGCAGTTGCCCTGTGCTCCTGCGTGCCGCTGCCCTGCACTGGGACAGGACATGGCACCCACCTGACCACTGTGTCCTGCCGCGGGCCGGGGAAGAGGACACAGCTGCTGCGTCTCTCCCTCTCTCCTCTGGCCTGGTGGCTGGACCTGGGGCGGCTCCTCGGGAAGCCACCAGAGAGCTGAGCACGTACCAGCTATTTTCTCGGATGAGTTATAATTTTCCTTCATTTCCCCTTCAAAACACGCTAATTAAACGGACATTGTTGAAACAGCCGATTGAGATTCAAAAGCGCATCCCTTTTCTAAAGCACGTCCTTTCTCTAAAGAACATCCTCATTTCTGTGGAGGCAATTGCATGCATTGTGTGAGCTGGGCAGGGACACACACGTGCACATACACGTGCACTTGTGTGCACGCCTGTGCACGTACACATGCTCTCGCTCTCTCTTTCACACACACACACACACACACACACACACACACACACACAAATTCAAGTATGTGCAAGCCTGATGCAGGCACACTCAGGCTCACCTCACATCTGGGACTTTTTTTTTTTTTTTTGGACATGTATTGATTTAGTGTGTGCCAGGGTACACGTGTGATTTTTGCCTTTTCTTTCTTTGTTTTTTTTCTTTCTTTCTTTTTAACATTATGTAGTAGGATGGTCTCAAACTTAAAATCCTTCTGACTCATGGCCAATGCAGAATGGTCTGCCTATCTTCCCTTCCTTCCTTCCTTCCTTCCTTCCTTCCTTCCTTCCTTCATTCCTTCTCCCTCCCTTTCTATTTTTAATCCCTTCCCACCCTGGCCCACCGTCATCTCATTGTGAGCTTCGGAACCGACAGCCCTGCCCTCCGCCTGTGGGCCCTCAACCCTCTAGTGCTGAAGACCTACTTGGTAGCATGAGTTCTTCCTTGGAGTTGGGCTGGCAGACAGCCCAGGACCAGCCAGGCCGACCTATACTTTAACTCATCTGCAGCACAAGCAAAAGGCTGGTAGAGGTTCCAGTGATCATCTGGGGGCGATCGGAGGCCCTGTAATCTGGATCAGCCATGGTCAGGAGCCCCACCTGCCTCCAAGTCAGAGATCATGTAGTGGTGCTTACACTCCTCTAGAGATGGGCATCTCACTTCTACCATGGCAATGGGTAGGAGCTCCTCATTTGACCCGAGCAGGGCCTGGGGTCCTACTTCTGCCTCCACAGGGCAGGTCCTCAGCAAACCAAAGCACAGCCGGAAGCTGGATTTGGTGTGTGGCTGATAGTCCACCACACCTCACCAAAAACTACTGCCCAGTTCCCCAACCTGGGAACTCAGAGGAGCCTGGGCTGAAGCGCAGGAGCTGAAGAGCTGCACTCTGCCTTGGTGGCCCTGCCTACCCCACTTCGGCCTCGTCAGCAGCAGGGGGCCCCTCCCATAGCTAGTTATATCTCTGGGCCTGAGCAGTCACCCTGCCGGGGTGCTTTGCCCACACCCCAGATCCCAAGGTGATGTGGGGAGACAAAGAGGAAGGGAGAGGAAGAAGGACAGAGTGAGAGGGACAGAGGGACAGGAAGTGGCCGAGGCCACCCTCTGCACCATACATCGTCCTCCTTAGCACCACTTAGCCCAACTGTTTAGAGATCAGAGGTGGCCAGGCTCAGGGGAAGCCATAAATCTCAATTAGCCATCAGCCCCACTTTGCTGGCCTCCTTGAGTCAACAGACATAATTTCGTTGGTTGGGCCCAGACTCCCAGAGGGCACACTGATAAAAAGCCACTTCTTCCCATCATCGAGCCAAGTTCCTCTGCCTCCCCACTACCTGGGGTCAGATTTCTGAAAGAGGCAGGGCCTGTGTCAGGGTAGCAGGGCACAACCTGGGAGGGCCTTTGGAGCCTAGGGGCAGGTGGCCTTTGAGGCCAGAAGGTCAACACTATGGCTGAAGGCTCTAAGGTCACTCTGTGGCCCCTTTGCCCGTGACCTGATACCCCTGAGAGAGGATGTATAGGTTCCCACCATTCCTCCTCCTCCAAGAGTGCTCTGGAGATCCCTATAAACACTGTTCAGCTGCCCAGAACCATACAGAGAAAACATAGCCCAAGTAGGGATTGAGCACAGGGCTACCTGGATCCTAGGCCTGGATTAGAGGCACTGCATTCCACCACAAAGACCATCTTTTATGGAAGTGGAGGAGCCCTTGGTGCTCACCAGTGTCCCACCCCCACCTCCCATGCAGTAGGCAGGAGCCACATGTCGAACTTGGCCAAGTGTCCCTGCTTGTCCCTTAGTGACTCTGGGTCCAAGTAGCCTTCGCCCTCCTTAGCTCTTTGGTTTCTCCTGCAGTCCAACCAGCATAAAGGAAGCTCCCAGCAGCTCCAGGGCAACTGGGGGTCTTCCCAGGAAGGGTGGGGACTTCTGTGCTCACTCCGGCCTGTGTGCCCACTTAAGGATGACCCCCTCAATATCACTGCCCAGTGCTTTGGCTCCTCCAACGGTGGTTGGAAGTGCCTTCATCTCCTCTGAACCCTCTCTTCCATATGCTGAGACCCAGCGCCTCTTCTTCCAGGGAGCCTTCCTATCTGTATCCCTCTTCAGCCACCCTGCAGTTGGCTTGCTCTACATCCTATGGGTCCCATTTTGTCCACTTCCTGCTGCCACCCAAGTTTCCAGGACTCACTAGCCCAAGGACCATCCTTTTGGCCCAGCTGCCCACAGTGCCCAATACAGGCACCACTTAGTGATGATCAGGCTGGCAGAGGTAGCCACTTCATACCGAGGCTCTAGTGGGCAGCTGGCTAGGAACGTCATTGAGCATTATTCTGATGCACACCCCAGTTCAGCAGGAAGCCCACAGAGCTGCACCCCTTCCCCAAGCTGGACTGGGAAGTAGAGACCGGCACTGTGCTGTTCCCATCCCTGGCACCCGATCTGAAGTCATCAGCTGTTTGCTGATGGGAAAAGCCACTGCAGTAGCAAACGATTTAGAGCTGGCTTGGTGCAGGTGGACTCATTTTAGGCCTTTGCCCGGAGCTGTCCAGTTCTACTTGTATGTGGCAGTATGCATCCCAGGGAGCCACAGTCCTAAGGAGGTCTGGATATACAAGGTATGACAGTATAAACTCAGAACCTGAAGCTCAAAAGCCCCATGCTTGAATTTGCCTTCCTGCAGGCCAGGAGCCCAGGTATGGTTTGGCTGGGACTGGGTTCTGTGTCTCCCATTACCCATCAGGTGGCTAAGGCAGTGTGGTTAGCTACATCCTCAGCAGGAGACTCCTTTAGAAGGAACCTCCCCAAGCTCCCTCAGGTGGGTAGAAAATCCACTTCCTTGTGTTTATAGAATTGACGCATGTTTGCTTCTTTGAAGTCAATGGGAAAGAGGAGGAGGGAAGGGAATGGGGAGGGGGTCTAGGAGAAAGTTGTGGGGAGGATGAGAGGATGAGGATGGAGAGAGGGAGGAATAGGAGGAGGAAGGAGGGGGAAGGATGGGGAGGAGGTGGGGGAGTCTGCTACTACTTTAAATCTTTAATTTCTAGACTTTCCTAAAGCTTGCCTGATTAGAGCAAGCCCACCTGAAATTTTCCTTTTGATCATTTAAATTCACTGTGTTAGAAACTTTATCTGTTAACCACAGATTTTGCCAACAGATGTTACCCTATCATGGAGGTCACCAAGGTCAGGGGTTGCCTTAGAGTCCGCCACCAAATCCTGCTTGCACACCGCCTGGTGTGCTGGCGTGTGTATGAAATACATTTCTTTTAGGACAAAAGTAGGGGCCTGAGATTCGTGTGTGGCTGCTTAGGCAGAACTTCCAGCCAGGTCACCCTCCTCAACTCACTCTTCCCTGTTCCAGGGAGAGTCTTTGGATTCCTCCCATACTTGACACCCTTTTCTGCCTCAGGGCCTTTGCACAAGTTGGTCTTGCCTTTTAGAACACACCCTCAACCGCACCTGCACAACCTTACCTTCTCATCTCTCAGGACTCAGCTTGAATGTCACTCTCCTGGTGATGACAGACCTGGCAGACCATATGAGGGCTGTCCCCACCCCACTGCCATGGCTCCAGGCACCCAGCTCTTCATTTTATATGCACGAAAGATCCCTGAGAGATCTTTCACATCAAGCTATACAAGCGGGCTATGTGATCTGTGTCCAGAAAGAATTTTCTGTCCATCATCACTGAAGTCCTGTGGCAGAGTTCTAAAGGCACTGTCCCCCAGATGTGGGGATTCTGTGAGAAGCCAGACAGGGCCTCACAGACATGCAGGGGGCAGTGGATGGGACAGAGGGCCCTAAGCGGCTGGCACTGAGACAGCCTAAGGTAGCTGAGCTCCACATTATGGGGTGGAGGGAGGCACAGGCAAAGCAAGAGCGCTCTGGCATGGCAGGAGCGGCCCTGGGCGGGAGGCCCGCAAGGAGGGGCCGCTGAGTCACAGAAGCAAAGATGTCATCTTGTCACCTTCTGCCAGGAAGCAGCTCCCTCCCAACCTGAGCATTCAGGTGAGAAACCAGCCCAGTCAACACCCTGAGGCCACCTGCCCAGACACCTACTGAATCAGAGACCTCCAGGACTGACTGAGGTGGTATTGTTGTTTTGTTTATGTTTTCTTTATAGAGACAGGGTCTCACTCTAGCCTAAACTGGCCTGGAACTCTCTTTGTAGCGCAGGCTGGCCTCCAACTCACAACAATCTCCTGCCTCAGCCTCTCAAATGCTAGGATTACAAGGGATGAGCTACCACACCCAGTGATGAGTTCTTTTAAGCCTCTGAATTTGTGGGAACTTGCCACCCAGCCACGCCCCCTCAACTCATCCTCACCCTGAGCCAGAATCCAATTCAGCTGAGTTAGGGATTTCCTCTTCACAAATGAGAAGTTAAGCTCAGAGATGTTGGTAACCTGCCTAGGGACACACAGCCAGTAAATATGCCAAGGCAGAACCTTCTGCTAACCATGGCCATGTCAGAGCCAAAGGAGCTACCCAACATGGTACTGGGTGCTTAGTGGAGCAACTCAAAACGTGTGCCACATCCTCAGCATCCACCCATCTACCCCTCATGTCACTCAACTAATCTGGGAGTAAATAAACTAAGTTTATTTTTTAAAAAGTACACCTTTAATCCCAGCAGAGGCAGGCAGACTTCTATGAGTCTGACATTAGTCTGGCCTACGTATCCAGTTCAAGGGCAGCCAAAGCTACACAGTGAGACCCTGACTCAAAACAAACAACAACAACAGAGAAGGTGGAGGCCTAGGAGGTGGCTCGGTGGGTAAAGGCTTGCCACCCAGTGTGGTGAGCTGAGTTCTGTCTCCGGGACCCACATGATGAAGGAGGGAACCAACCCCTGCAAGTTGTCCTTTGATCTCCACACATGTACTGTATGTGCATACAGACACAATAAACACATGCATGTATAAGTGGTCTGAAGGAGGGAGAGGAAGGGAGAGAGGGAACTGAGCTCTCAGGCCACTAGACTGTAGGGCAGAGCAGGCCTGAGGCTGTGGCTGGCCTAGCCCATGAGCCTACTTCTACCCCTCTAGATTCCAGACCTGAGCAAACTGTGCTGACTCAGGTCACTCCTGGAGCCCTGAATCCCGGGCTGGGCCAAGTGCAGGGGTCACATGGGATCGTCAAACGCTCAGCTCTACATAGACATCTGTGGAGACCTGTGGCCTCATGTTCCTACCTGGCTGCAATTCAGAGCCCAGTGCCCCACACTGCAAGGCTGCCCACCTCCCTTGATTCCTATCCCACTACCCACAGCCTCATTAGACCCTGGCCCAAAACTCTTCCCTGTCTGAAGGGCAGAGTCCCCAGAGACCCGCTGTAATATCTAGCCATTCTCCATTCCTATTGCTAGACCAACACCAGCGGGTCTCAATGTTTCCTGAACTGTTATTCGCATTGACTGAGGCTGAGTGGTCCCAGTATTGACACTGACCTTTGGCTGCATAGCTGGTGCACTATAAGAGGCAGTATTATGAGATGGCAAGATGGCTCAGCGGGTACAGGTGTCTACTACCAAGCCAGACCACCTGACTTGCATCCATCCTAGAGACCCATGTGATGGAGGGAGAGAACTGCCTCTTCACAAGATGTCATCTGATCTCTTCATGTGTGTCCACATACATAAACATGCATAGACTCAACACTAAACACCCCACAAGTTGTCTAAAGAGGCTCCACCATCTCTGCTTCTGGTTGAGGATGTGGACACCTACTGTCTTCATACGGACCACCATGAAGGGCAGGGAAGCCCCTGGAAATTGTCTAGCCTGATGTCAGTTGGTGAGCACCCCAAGAGCCTGAAAGATATCTGCCCCAAAGGAATGGCCACCGAGGAAGATCCTGGGGCAGGGGAGGGCCTATGCCGTGAGACAGACCAGGATGGTTCCCATCTGGGAAGAACCTTGCCAGACCTCCACAGAGTACCTGTTATCCAACCTCGGAACTCCTCCCTGGGAACCTTCATGGTCTCCACTTCTGAGAGGCTGCCTTTTTTGGCTTTCCAAAGTTCTGCCAACAAAAACATGGATGCTGTGCTAAGGATGTGCACTGGCTGGTTTTATGTCGACTTGACACAAGCTAGAGTCATCAGAGAGGAAGGAGCCTCAGCTGAGGAAACGCCTCCATGAGAGCCAGCTGTAGGGCATTTTCTCAATTAGTGATCAATGGGGCAGGGCACAGTGCATTGTGGGTGGTGCCATCCCTGGGGTTCTATAAGAAAGCAGGCTGAGCGAGCCATGGGGAGCAAGCCAATGAGCAGCACCCCTCCATGGCCCTCTGCAACAGCTCCTGCCTCCAGCTCCTGACCTGCTTGAGTTCCTGTCCTGACTTCCTTCAGGGATGAACATGTGAAAGTGTAAGCCAAATAAACCCTTTCCTCCCCAACTTGCTTTTTGGTCACAGCGTTTCATTACAGCAATAGAAACCCTGACTAAGACAGTTTAGAAGGCAGGCACACCAGGGAATTGCTCCCAATAGCCCGTAGCCTAAGGGATGGTTCAGGCCAGTGCTCCTCTCTCTCTCTCTCTCTCTCTCTCTCTCTCTCTCTCTCTCTCTCTCTCTCTCTCTCTCTCTCTCTCTCCTTGTGTGTGTGTGTGTGTATGTGTGTTCTTCAACCAATGAACTCCTCAAAAAAGGATTCTTAGAGTACCTCCAGATCTTCCTTCATACCTGGTTTAAAAAACTGCACTCTGGCCGGACTATGGTACCAGACACCTTTAATCCAAGCACTTGGGAGGCAAAGGCAGGTGTCTCTGAGTTCAAGGCCAGCCTGGTCTACAGAGTGAGTTCCAGGACAGCCAGAGCACACAGAGAAACCCTGTCTTGAAAACAAACAAACAAACGAAACAACACCTGCACTCTGAGAAGTGACTCCTCCTTCCAGTGAGGGGGACCTGTGGACTGCAGCATCCTGCCCAGCACCACCAGAGACTTTACCCTTATTTAAGGTAATAGGATATTTGTTTCAAGTCAGGCAGAGCATCTCTACCCTCAGAGAGACTCAGTGACTCCTATGAAAGCCTAAAATGTTAGATCTAAGCTAAATTCGTTCATTCACCCAGCTATCCACCCTCTTATCCATCATCTACTCTGCCATCCGGCCTCCCTCTCATCCATCCATCCATCCATCCATCCATCCATCCATCCACCCACCCACCACTCACCAATCCATCTACCCATGTATCTACCCATCCAGCAAACCATCTGTAGTTCATCCAGCTAACCTACTACACATTCACACATCCATCCATCCACCCTTCTATATTCCCATCCATGCATCTACCATCCACCTTTTCACCCATCTGTCCATCCATCCACCTACCCACCTGTCCTCCATCCATCTACCCAGCTGTTACCTATCCACTCACCCATCCATACATCTATCATCCATCACTCAGCTAGGATACATTCAGCATCTATCACTTGTCTTAACCTTGGGCAGTCTCAGAACTCACAAATTCATCCCCTGGTTACTGCCCTTGAGGACAGACATGGGCCCAGAGAAAAACATACAAAACATGTCCAGGAACGTTTGTTGGGGTGCCCTGGAAATGCATTGTCGTGGTGTCATCTCATCTGGGGCTTCTTATTGAGCCTTTCCAGCCTTCCCTGGGACTAAATTTTGTGTGTTTAGAATGTGGAAGGAATGGTCACAGCCTCTTTTCAGGGTTGCCACTGGGTCCTCCTGAGCCTGGCAGTTATTTCCTTTGCCTTTGTAGATCTGGTGGGAGACCTGGTACCTGCTTGTGGATGATTACTAGGCCATGCTGTCCTAGGCCCACTGGGTCCCTGCGCCTGGAAGAGTTGAGTTCTTGGGAGAGGAGACTTTCTACTTTGCCTCCAGGACCCTGAGGGGGCTTTGGAAAGCCCTACCCCATCCTGCTCAACAGCCAAGGGTACTTGAGAGTTTCTTCAAGACTGGTCCATTCCTAGGCCTGTTGGAGCTTCTGGTTCCTTGTCTTTCCATGGTAGTCACTTAGAAAGCCTGTGTGCTAGAGAAGCCCCAGCCAAGGCTGAGGGCCACAGCCTTGACCAGTGGCCCTGGCACAGGAGAACACATTTCCCAGCACATACTGCTTAATGTTTAACCTCCTATGGGGCTTTCAACTGCTAATGACATGACATTAACTCTACACAAATAAGACGGATCAGAGGAGCCAACCCCAGTCCACAGGGCATAGGCCAAACACTACCTCCCTCTTGCCTTTGAATTCCTCAAACCAGGGCTGGGAACAGGGGTCTTGGTTTACTATGTCATGTAGTAGGGGTCTCGGGGGATACAATGGGCTCTCAAGGGATGCAATGGGGGCCTCCAGGAATGCAGTAGGGGAGGTCTCAGAGGATGCAGTGGGGGCTCTTGGGAGCAACTTCCTCTCTGATGGTTGTTTCAAGTCTATCAAAAAGCTGCCTTTGCCTCCACCTCTGCTGGACTCAGCCAGAGCTGGTTTTCCTATTTTCTGTGCTCTCCTGGTGCCTAGGGAATAAACCATAGCTGTCTTTCTTAGGCTGGATAAGGATTAGGTGCTGGGGTAATACCTGGAAACATATTGCTGGTGTAGGGAAGACAGCCAGTGCTCTCCCGAGTGGCCTTCGGCTACAGCAGGGATGACACCCTGTCTTACATTGTCCCAGGGGCAGGGCAGTCCGACTGGACCCTTGTTGAGGGTTCTTCATGAGGCATTGACTCCCCTGCCAAAGAACTGCAGAAAGTCAAGGAGTATAGGGCTTGGGGTGTCCTGAACCTCAAAGGAGCAGCATGAGATGGACTCCCCTACCTCTGGAAGCATCCTCCAGGTGTCTTGGGTCTCCTGTCCCCAACACTAACAGTTAGCACTCACTCAGGGGAAGACTTCAGACTCCACTGGATCCAGAACTCAGTCCAGATCTTTCTCCAGCTCAGCACCTAACTTGTCCCCTAGACAGCTTAGGAAGAAGAAAGCTGGGGCAGAAGGGCAAGGACCCTTCAGCTACCTCAGCTTGGCACAGTTTCTGTGAATTTGCAAATGAAGGCAGTGGTGGGATGAACTGAACGTGTGGGGAGTTGCAGAAAGGAGTAAGTTTGGGCTGGACACCAAGCCTCATGGGTATTTAAGTTTTCCGTCCTGTGTGTGGTCAGTTCCCTGACGGCAGGGAGCCTCTCCTCTGTTCTCAGCAGACCATGAACGAACCCCTTCCACTTGTCCCAAACCTGCCTAGAGAGGGCTCTACCCCCAGGGGTTGTCTCTAGTGTTATCCCACTTCTGGGCACTGTTAGCTGCTAAAGTCTCTTTAGATTTGGAGACCAACAGGGCTTGCTCTGAAGAGTTTAGACTCCAGAGCTGATGATGGGAACCAAAGTCCTAACCCAGCACTTCCATGTATCCTCCCCGCAGTGGACAGCCTGGGCCCCCTGAGCCCACAGAATTCCAGAAACCAGGTGTCAGGCCTTCATCCACTTTGGTGGTTTGGGCCTGGGTGTGGCAGGGGGAGGCAGATAAACATTTGGGGACAGTAAATAAACCCACAGGGCAGGTGAGGTGAGAGCCCCTTCACCTTTGGCACCCATTAGCCAAGTCTTATCTACTCTCTCTCTCTGCTTGTCCTGTCCTCTGTCTATTTGCTTAGGTGGAGACAGATGGACAGCAAAGTAAACAGGGACCCAGTGGGTAGCTGGCCAAAGGCACACGGGCAGGGGACAGCCTTAGCAGGAGCCACGTTGAACCCCAGATCAGAATGGGTCTACAGCACAGCCACAGTCACATTGAGCAATTGTGACCAGAACCAAGGAGTTACACATACTCTTAGGCTATCCCCACAGTCCCAGGCTAGACCACAGTCCCCAGTAACCATGCCACAGATGTAACACTGAGACATAGAAACAAAGACACTCCCATGTTGTAGCATGTGGCACCTCATGGAACCAGTCAGAAGCAGAATCAGAGCCTGGCTTCAAGTCTTCACCCTCTGGGTCCCCAGCACATGTTCATTAGGGCCCAAGGCATGGGATTCTGGAAAGTGGGGTGCTCTGCTGTCCTCTGTACCCTACTACCTATCACAGCCACACAACTCAGGGACAAGCTGGGCTTGAGTGTAGGGTTCAGATCCATAGCCTAATGACTGACTGTGAATTTTCTCTCTACCAAGCCTCCAGAAATTTCAGAGAAAACCAAGACCCAGGGCTGGTCCTCTGGTCACCACAGTGCGTGAGTGTCAGAGTAGGAGACACAAGGCTCACAAATGGCTCACTCAAAGGACGCGGCCATGGCTTGTGGTAGGGGTTCAGAGGCAAGTCCAGCGGTAAGAACCCTTGCTTCCTCCTACAGCCCACCCACAGTTCTCTCCATGGCCCACCTGCTCAAAATGGAACTCTGGCCAGCGTGAGCCACAGTGTGTGAGGTGGGAAAGCTGGAGCAGCCCAAGTCCACCTGCCTGTCAGATGGTGTTTACAACAGGATCAGAGCTGTCACCACACATCTGCAGCCCACCTGTCACCTCAGCTGGCCATAGCTGCTTATGGTCTCTGCTCTGCGTCAGCCCCACTCCCTGCCTGGCAGGAGCTCTGCCTTCTGACCCTGGCTAAGAACCTGCCTGGGGACACAGGCCAGCTCTTATTCATCCTGAGTCCCCACCCTGTAGCACCCCAGTGGGGCTGTGGCCCCTACCCTCACCCCCATGATTCCTCGAGAAAGTCAGAGGGGACAACCCACATCCTCTGATGCACAAATTCATGTGACAGTGGCAGCCAGGGCGCCCAATGCCTCGGTCGATAGGTTGGCTTGAGGATGTTATGGAAAGCAAGGTGGCGGGTCCCATCCTATAGAGCCTGCTTTGTGGGGGAACTCCACCCAGGATTCGCTGTCAGAAGGGTACGTGTCTGCTCAGCCAGCTCTGCATTCAGCCAGCTGCCTAACAAACACCCAGACGAACTTCAGCTGAGGGCCCGTGAAGGAAACACACCCAACAGAAGACTCTCTTCTTTTTGTAAGGAAATATATAATAAATTAGTCTGGGTCTTTCACACCAGAAAAGTTAGTCCTCCGGGGGACCAGAACCCTTCCATTTATAGGCAAACACCACAAAACCTCATTGTTCTATTCTTTCTTAAGTGGCTGAAATGATTAGCAGTGTCAGCTTGACAGGACCTAGAATCACCTGTGCTGCAGGTCTCAGCGCATGCCTGTGAGGGATCATCTTGATGGGGTGCATTGAGGTGGGAGGACCTGCCCACCATGGGCGACACCATTCCCCCTGCTCTGTGTAAGCAGAGAAAGGGAGGTGAGCAGCCACCTGCATTTACATCTTTCTGCTTCCTGGCTGTGGGTGTGGTGAGAGCAGCTACTTCAGGTGCTGCCTTGATTTCCACACTGTGCTGGACTGTACCCTGGAACTGTGGGCCAGAACAAACCCTTCCTCCCTGAAAATGTTTTTGTCAGAGTTTCATCACAGCAATGGGGAAAGAAATTAAGACAGTGACCAATGACAAGCATCGACTCCTCCCTGGCGCAAAGGTCGTTCTCTCTTACCCTCTGTCTACACAGCATTCCTTGGCTTTTTCTTCCATTTCCATGTTCCAGCTCTGTTGGGGTATGTTTTTAGTTTGGGGGTTATTTGTTTGTTTGGTTTTTGAGACAAAGTCTTACTATGTAGCTCTGACTGCCCTGAAACACACTATGTAGACCAGGCTAGCCTCCAATTTACAGAGGTCTGCCTATCTCTACCTCCCTAGTGCTGGGATTAACAGTGTGCCTCACCATGCCAAGCTTTGATGTGTTTATTTTTTCAAACTGCCAAGTGTATCCAGAAGGGGTCTAAGTTTGTGGCCATGCACGTAACATTGCATAAGATTTTCCAGCTATAGTCTGGAATAGTGGTCCATACCTGAAACCAAGCACCCAGGAGACAAAGGCAAGTGGGTCTCTGAATTTGAAGCCAGACTGAGCTACATAGTAAGTTCCAGGCCTGCCAGAGCTACCCAGTGAGACCCTGTCTCAACAATAACAACAAATTCCAACTTGGTTCTTGCCTTCCCCTACCACCACCCCTGGCCCCCTGTGTTGTGTTGGTGACAGAGCACAGGGCCTCAAGCATGCTAGGCAAACACCTGATCACTTCACTGCCCCTGAGACTCCCAACTTACCCTTAAAATGCTCATTGAGAAAACACATTGCCCTTCTATAGACCTTGTGAATAGACAGCTGGAGGCTTTCTCTGGGCCCCCTAGGGTCTGACACGTGGCTTTGGGTGCACAGTGAACTGCTGGGGCTGTGGGAGGCAAACAGGCATCTTCGAGTCTCCTGCCTGTGTATCCTAAACGCCTAGCCTGGGGAAAGCCCTGTAAACCCCTCCCCACAACCTCCTGTCATATTGTACACCTGGAAAATGAGAATGAGCTATTACTCTTGTTGGAGAGGAGAGGAGATTCCCTAGTGGAAAGGTCCGATATCCAGACATCCTCTTTCTGCCTCTGGGCTCCTGTCCCCACAAACTCAGACAAAAGCCCAGACCAGCCCCAGCCCTCCAAATCCCAGGCCAGACACAGAGTGCTAGGCAGAACTGGGTGCACACCTCATGTGGGATAGTCTCCCTTGGCCCAGTCCGTGTTCCTGCCCTAGGTCACTGCCCATATTCCCCCATGGCCAAACCCAACACCTAGACTTTGCTGGCCTGGGGACATCACAACCTCCCTTCCCAGTACCTGCTCTTGGGAGGCCGAGGTTGCAAGCACAGATCTGTGGCCCAATGCCCAGTCTCCAGCACCTGTGCAGGGTATGAACCCTGCCATCTGGGGATCTAGGTGGGAAACCAGACCTTGGAATTAAAAAAACAAACAAAAACAAAAAAACAAAAACAAAACAAACAAACAAAAAAACTCACCCAAGTGGGAGGAGAAAGCCATAAACCAGGTGTAGCCAGGCGAAACTACCAGTGTCTCCCCGCTTCACCAGGCTGCAGGTTCCCCCTGCCCTGCCAGGCTGCAGCCCGCCCCCCCCCCCCCCCGCACGCCAGTCTCAGAAACAATCCCTGCCCAGCAGCACAGAGCAATGCAGCAGGGTCATCAGTATTAATATTAGTTATTGCTATTGATTTCAGCTTTAGGAAATTGATTTTCAGTCTAGGCCCTTTTATCAGGCTCTCTGCAGAAGACACAATGGGCACAGTCCCTCTAGATCCTAGAGTCTAGAGGCTGCCTGCACACAGGCAGGGTTGCCAAACTCACCCCATGGGAAGTGTGGGCCAGAGGCAGCCCAGAGGGATAGACACTGTAAAACAAACCTCTCTGACTCAGGTCAAGCCCTGGGAGGATCCTGGTTCACCACAGCCCTCAGCAGCCTCCCTCACTCCAGCTCTCAGACCTCTGCTGCTTCTCCTGACCTTACCTCCTCCTCACGCCCCTGAGTCCTCACCCTTCCTCTAAAGGCCTAGGTTCGGTACAGCCCAAACCTGGTCTCTGGGGCTTCTACTCATCCGAACCTAGCTGGGGCCACTGACAGCTCAGTCAGTAAAGAACTTGCCGTCCAAGCACAGGAACCTGAATCGGGCCTTTAGAACCCACATTTTAAAAAGCCTAGTGGTAGGGAGGCAGAGGCAGGAGGATTATTGGAGCTCACTGGCCACCCAGCCTAGCCTAACCTGCAAACTCTAGGCAAGGGACAGACTTTGTCTCAGAAAACAAGGTAAGGGACTGGCAAGATGGCTCAGTGGATAGAGGTGCTTGTCGGACCTGATGGCCTGAGTTTGATCCCTGGGACCCACATGGTAGAGGGAGAGAAGTAACCCCCAAGGTTGTCCTCAAGGGCTGTGGCACACATGCATATACATACATTCAATAAAATGTATTTTTTCAAAGTGGACAGCACCTGAGGAATGACACCCCAGGTCCTCTGGCTTCCACACATATTTATACACATGAATAGACAAATATACACACTTTCGAGTACACACAGTCACCTCCTTCTTCCACACCCACCCTCCTGAATTCCACTTAATGAACATATCCAGCATCAGCCGTAGGGTAACAGAGTAGAAGGAGGAGGAGGAGGAGGAGGAGGAGGAGGAGGAGGAGGAGGAGGAGGAGGAGAAGATGATGATGATGATGGTGATGATGATGATGGTGGTGATGGTGATGATCTCAGCTCAGCAGCTCCAGCCTCTGGCTCCTCAGCCTTCTGAGTGCCCTGCTACATGCTGCTCTGCTGCAGTAAGGAACCAGTGAGCTTGCCTCTGCCTCCTGCAGGCAAGGCCAGTGTGTCCCTTGTCTCTACTGCTCTAGGGCCACTAGAAGCCCAGTGCATCTGGCAACAAGTAAGGAGAGTCCAGGAGCTAGGGATGCCGGCAGGCTGTGAAATGGATCTTCCCAGAGTTGCATCCTCAAGCTCCCCTTAAAAACGACATTGGGCCAAATTACTTTAAATATTGTTTTAGCCAATTACCAGCCTACAAATTAATTGTTCACAGCATGCAGGAGGCAGTGTAAGGGGGTGGCAAGGAGACCGCCGAGAAGTAATTACACAGCAGCAGAAGAGGCGGGTTTTACCCTTAAATTATAATTAAAGTTAGAGACATTCCCTTCCACCCAGTGCACAAACATAATCCACATCAGTGTCCCTGAGCACTGCACTCTAATTGATTTATTATCCGCCATGGAAGACTTGAAGCTGGGGTCCACAGCCCCACTGACTGTTGGCACAGCACACAGGAGAGGGACCTACAGAGGCCCTGGCAGCAGTCCTCAACCCAGCTCTGTGGATATTAAACCTGAGGACCCAGAGCCGACCAAGAGAAACTGATGTGAAGAACAGGGACTCCAAGACAGGGGTCCCTGGGCCAGAGGCCAGAGTGAGCAATGGAACATTCCAGTACAGTGCTAAGACTAACAGAAGCTCCCTCCATCTCCCCAGCAGGTGGACACTCTGGGCTGGGTGGGTCTGGGTGGCCGTGTCCAGCCACACTCAGATGAAGGACACACTTGTGTCCCCAGGGAGCTAGAATCTTTTACTTTAATCAATCAGTTTATTTAAAAGTAAAGATGCCAGGGACTGGGGAGATGGCTCAGTGGTTAAGAGCACTTACTGTTCTTGCAGAGGATCAGGGTTCAGTTCCCAGTCACCCACACAGAGGCTCACAACCATCTGTAACTCCAGGAAAAACGATACCCTCTTCCAACCTCCACAGGCACCAGGCACACAAATAGCGCACATACAGACAGACAGACAAGACATTCATGCACATAAAAATAAATCTAAAACAAAGGATTTTTTTTCTTTTTTGATTTTTCGTTCTTGACAGGTTTTCTCTGTGTAACAGCCCTGGCTGTCCTGGTACTCGCTCTGTAGACCAGGCTGGCCTTGAACTCAGTGATCCACCTGCCTCTGCCTCCCAAGTGCTAGGATTAAAGGTGTATGCCACCACCACCACCTGGCTAAAAAAAAATTTTAAATAAATGAAAAAATGAATTAAGGAGTTGAGCAACCAAGGAAGATACTAAGGGTCCACACATGGCCTAGAGACACTAAGTAATGACTCTATAATCACAATCCAGGGGAGCAAAAAGGGGTCTGCCTCCCCCCTGCTCCTTTCCCAAAACTGTTTTCATTCCCTCCCCAAAGAAGTGGATTCTACAACAGATGGAGAGGTGGAAGGTAGAGCAAGCGCCAGCCTCATAACCTCCAACCGCATCACTGCTCACTGCCTCTCACCCCACAGAGTGGTGCTCCCCAAAGCCCATCGACTCAGCCAGCCTTTCCCAACCCAGATCAACAGATAAGGCCAGTCCTGGGCCACCCTCCCCCATCAGCTGCCCCCTTAGATGAGACTGTGTCTAAGGATCGGTACATGGGGTTCGCATGTGTGTGCTTGCTTGGGTAGTACTGACCCTCAGCCCACTGGAGTGAGCAAACCCATACTGCCACCCACCACAGTGGTCTGACAGCACTCAGGTAGATGTTTCCAGTTCTACACTTGCGCTGCTAGTAGTGGGAAGGTGTGGTTCCTAGTTCCCACTGCAGCTAAGGAGACCCTTGGGTGTCCCTCTAGCAGATCCAGGCCACAGTTCTGTTGTGTCTTCACATCGATGGGCAGTGGGAGGCCAGACCTTGGGAAATGCACTTTTCCTACTTTATAAATAACGCTAACAAGTTTTCCAAGGTGGCCAATCAGTTGAGTGCTCTCAGCATCCAAGAAGCAAGGTTGCCCTGTCCCCTTAGGATGCCAAGGACTGCCAGAGTCTGAAGCCTTCCCACAAAAGTGATGATGTGCCCCTGGGGTTCAAGTGGCAATACCCTCACAGCTCCCTCAACAGAACAAATATCCCAATACTTACTTTAAAATCCTATTTGTAAAGTCCCCAGGTGAGGCGTCTGTTCACTTCTCGCTGGCTAGCTGTTATCAGTTTGCAGGAGGTCCTTATACAGATATCACGTTGGCAGCTGTCCAGACATCAAAGACATCCTGAGGACTTCATCTCTCCTGACACCTCCCTGCTGGGATAAACGTTCCACGGAGCTCCATGCACAGCTGCCCCTGATTTCCCCACAATCCTGCCTATACAGAACGCTCTCACTTCAGGCAATCCTCTCAAGGTTTTGCTCTGATGGTTGGTATCCAGGCCAACGGCACTGGTTCCACGGAGTCCCGTCTGGGCTGCTTCCCTAGCTTAGCTCTCTCCACTAGCCCAATCAGCTTCCTGCTGGCTAGGCCATTGCCTGCCTTAGGTTGGGAGTCTTGAGTCTCCATGTGCTTCTCTGGCGGTGGCTGCTACTTTACCTACTACGATTGTCACCTTGACAGGCTTTGGAATCATCTAGGAGTCACACACCTCTGGGCGTGTCTTTAGGGTGTTTCTGGAGAGCCTTAACTAAAGAGGAAAGATCTACCCTAGACTTGAGTGACATCATGCAATGGTCTTGGATCCTGGAATGAGTAAGAAGAAAGTGAGATGAACTCCAGCTACAGCGTGACTAACTGCCTTACCTTCCCGCCACTGTGACCTTCCCACTGTGGTGAACTGTGCTCTCAATCTGTGAGCCAAAATGAACTGCTCCTTCTTAAGTTCCCTTGGTTGGGTATTCTGTCCCAAGGACAAGGAAAATAATATCACTGCCAACATCACAGCTGGGCAGGCACATAGCAAGAGATGCCTCCACGGGCCACCTGGGTGCTAAAGCTATTCTTTGCTACCCAGCAGTGTGACACTAGCCACCCAATGTCTTTGGCTGAGGGTTCCTCCCAGGATGGCTGCTTGGGCTGACATTCAATGGGTCTCTTGTGCTGTCCCCCCAGAAGAACATGCTCCCCTACGGAGACATGCTGCCTGGACCACCAAGCCAGGAGCAGTGAAGAATGAGATGCCCGTTTCCACCTTGGCTTCTGGGCTGAGGACTGCCTATGGAGCACAGCATCTCCTCAAACTGCCCTAGGGAAGATGGCCCAGCTTTATTTAAGCAATATTGCCTTAGCAGCCTGTAGCTGGGCCTCCTCTGCGCGGCTGCCTGTCCCTTGCAAGGCCTGAAGCTTCTGGGCATGTGCAGGACATGCCCACTGACAGTGACCTTCTTACAGAGTTTGTTCTTTTTCCAGTTTCTTAAGGTGAGAAGTTAGGTGATTGGCATGTGTCATACGTGTGTGGTGTGTGTGCAGAGGCCAGAGGCAAACATAAACTGTCCTACTATATCACTGTCCACCTTATTCCCTTGAGACAGGTCTCTCACTGAACCTGGAGCCAGGCTGGTGGCCAGCAAGCCCCCTGATCCTCCTTCCTCCTGTCTCCACCCCAACTCCGCAGCACTGGGTTACAGGACTGTGCAACCACTACCAGCTTTTTACACGAATGCTAGAGATTTGAATTTAGGTCCTCACGGTTGCACAGCAAGCCTTCTTATCCACTGAGCCAACTCCCCGGCTCCGTTCTTCCTTCTCAAGGCAGAACGTGCATCAGAGCACTGCCTTTTCTGCATCCTTTAAGATTTGGCTTGTCATGTCTTTGTTTCCATTCTTCTCAAAGCCTTTTCTTATTCCCCACTGGTTGTTTAAGGGGGCATTTCATTTCTGCAGATCAGCGAGTTTTTCAAATTAAGCTGGGGCTATTAGCTTCTGACACAGGCACAGATATGTATATCCCACTAGATCAGAGAATGGGCCTTTACAATTCCAGTCTTTTTTAATCTACTGAGACTTGGTCTGTGCCCTAACATCTGTCTGTCCTGAGACTGTTCCATGTACTGGAAAAGAATGTGAGCTCTTCTGTGGGTGCAGGGATGTGCTGGCTGGTTTGTTGACTTAACACAAGCTGGAGTCATCTGGGAAGAGAGAACCTGAGAAACTGCCCCCATCAGAATGGCTCGTGGGCAAATCTGTGGGCCATTTTCTTAATTAACGACTGATGTAAGAGAACCCAGCCCACTGTGGGCTGCGCCATTCCTGGGCAGGTGGTCCTGGGTGCTATAAGAAAGCAAGCTGAGCGAGCCAGTAAGCAGCATTCGTCCAAGGCCTCTGATGCAGCTCCTGTCCTGATTTCCCTGATGATGGACTGTGATGTGGACATACAAGCCAAATAAACCCTTTCCTCCACAGGATTTTGGTCAGTGTCTTATCACAGCAGCAGAGAAAAAAACAGGACAAGCACTCTTCAGGATCGAAAGGTTGTGGAGATTTTTATTTCCTTGTCAGCTTTCTTTCCAGTTGTTACAGCTGTTCCATTAAACTTAAGTTTCCCCTACTCTAATGGAATTACTTATTTTCTCTCTGGTTTTGACTTATTATTTTAGGGCTCTATCAGGCGCATACATGTTTATGATAAGTGTTCATTCATGCGGGATCAATCCTCTTATCATTATATATTTCCCTTCCTTGTCTATAATTATAACTTTCCTACTAAAGTCTGTTTTGACCAATTTAATGTTGCCACACCATCTCTCTGTTGGATAATGTTTGCATTAACTATCTTTCTTTAAATACGTATTTATGCCGGGCGGCGGTGGCACATGCCTTTAATCCCAGCACTCGGGAGGCAGAGCCAGGAGGATCTCTGTGAGTTC